>NC_089255.1:20340893-20646488 GCF_963930625.1 Muntiacus reevesi | reverse complement strand
GAATAAATTTTGTAGTTCCATAGGCGACACTGGAAACCCTAAGTCAATGGGTCCTTAACACAATGACACAGTCCCACAAGCGATGGTTGCAGCACAGCAAGTTTTAACGCTACCTCTCACCCTTCCTGGATCCAGCAGGGAAGAAAATTATCCCTCACCAAAGATGGAAGTCAAGGGTTTCAAGGAGGATTCAGTGCATAGTAGTGGCAAAAAAGCAGAGATGGAGTTATTCTGGCACCCTGCAGGGGTCCAAGAAAATTAGGTTCTGCCTGGTCCAGGCAAGGGAAGAACTAGAATCTTGGAGGAATGTATCCTACCCCTGGCAACAACCAAAACACAGGAGTCAGGCAATATCCAAGCCAAGTCCAACTCAGAGAAAATGCCTTCCCAAAGTTTTAAACTCTAGCATTTCAGTATTTCCTGAGCCTCCTCCCACCCCATCACCACCTGCAGTGGGCCAGCCGGTTGCTGGGCTCTTTTGTCCCAACAGGTTTCTACCTGTGCCTTGATGGGCTTGGGGCATTCTCATCCTCTCTATATACTCCTCCATCCTGAAGAATTCCAGATTTACTCAACACCTTGACTTCTCTTGACAAATCATAAGAGGTCTGGATTAATGCTTCAGATGTGGGAGGCAAACTCTCTTCATTTGTGCCACTTAAATCACTGTTGACCAGATCTAAAGTGTGTTTTTTAATGGAGGTTTCTAATTCCACACTATAGAGGAAAATCATCGCTGAAATGCACAGCCATTCAGAGCCACTGTGCCTTGCAGGAGCTCCCCATATGGAAGGAGGGAGAAGGCAAAGTAGGAGGATCTGTGCCCCACTCCCAGCTCACTGCCTACCCTCCGTCAATACTGGAACTTGCGCTCATGCTAAGTCACTTCAGTCCAACTCTTTGAGACTCCGTGGACTGTATCCCGCCAGGCTCCTTTCTCCATGGGATTCGCCAGGCAAGAATACTGGAGTGGGTTGCTGTGCATTCCTCCAGGGGTTCCTCTCAACCCAGGGATTGAACCCATATCTCTTACGTCTCCTACACTGGCAGGCGGATTCTTTACCACTTGAGCCACCTGGGAAGACTGTACTAGAAAGCGTATCTAAAACTGTTATGACTCAAAAAAAAAAAACTGTTATGACTCAGCATACGACCACCCGCTGGTCTCTCCTTCAAACTCCAATTATACTTAGTCTATACCATCAAAACTCTTGACTCGGAGCCATTATGGGTCAGTTATGGCATCTGAAGATGCCAAGAAAAGGAGGGAGCTCCGGTGTTGCTTGAATCACTGGGACATGGGCCTGGAGCAGCCCCTCCATGAGAAAACTAAGCCCTGAGGCATCTATTATATGTAATGAATTATCTTGTATCTTTTATGCTTCCAGAATGGTACTAGCTATGTGCCATCCTTGGGAGAACTAAGAAAATAATCATTCTAATAATGTTCTATAGACTTTTATTCTCTTTTGGAACTCCTGTTGAGAAGGCTGACCCAGTAACAAAAGCTGGTCGCGGTAATGCTTTCATCACTATCTTGGATTCGTCTGGTTCACAGGGTTATATGTGAATGATCCCATCCAGGGGAGTTCCCTGGCCGTCCAGGGGTTAAGACTCAGCACTCTCACTGCTGGGTTCTTGGGTTCAATCCCTGGTATAGAACTAAGACTCCACAAGCCACAGGGCACAGCCAAAATACAATGATTCCACCACAAACATTAATGTGAGTTGGGAAGGGATGTGTTTAAGAATATGGTTACAGGGGACTTCCAGTAGTTAAGAATTTGCCTTGCAATGCAAGGGACACGGGTTTGATCCCTGGTCAGGGAACTGAGATGCCACATGCCGCAGGTCAGTTGAGCCCCTGCACTCTGGAGCCCACGTGCCACAATGAGAGGTGCTACAATGAAGACCCAATGCAGTCAAATAAATAAAGAAATATTTTAAAACGTAAACATCATGAAGCCTATGAGAGTGATGCTACAACGAAGACCCAATGCAGTCAAATAAATAACTAATATTTTAAAATATAAACATCATGAAGCCTACACCAAAATTAAAAAAAAAAGGTGGGGGGATAAAAAGCACAGTGAGAGATCATGGCAAAATACCCAGAGAAGCCCCCAAGAAGTGCACACCTGGATCTTCTAATGGCCTTGTATCTTGCCTCTGACCATTCAACTAGCCAAGCCCATCTAATTTTAACAGAAGATGAGTGAAGAATTAAACCTGTTTTCATCTCTGAGCAGGATCCCCTTTGCAGGGTCCATTCTCTGGAATTATTTCCACACAAACCCCTACCCTCAGCCACAGGCTGAGCCCAGTGAGAAGGTGGGGACTAAGTCCCATGACATGAGGAGGGGGTGGGGCACGGAGGCAAGATGCATATCACCTGCCTGTGTCTCCAAGTTTCCACCACCTGGAAGGGGAGAGCCTCCCTATGTGGGAGATGCAATGGGAAGGGTGGGAAGGAGGTATAGATAAATAACACTTAGCTGAGCACTTTTTCAAACTGTTGTTTTCTAACTGTTTCATTGACGTGTCCAATTTCTGCAGCTAGGTTGTAAATTCCTTGAGTGCAAGGACTAAGTTTACGTTGTAAATCTTTAATCTACAGCGTTCAGCCCAGTTGCTTCTCCTGCAGATGCTTCATCAGCATACTGTTGATTAATTAGCATCCACTTTGGGGGGGAAAAATGGTGCCTCCTTGAAACAATTACAGTGTAAGGTTTATTCAAAAGTATTGGATGAATATGATAAGGTTTAAAACATTGAATACTTGTGCGCTGAGCCAAGGATCTCCCCACATCACCCCACACTGGGTCTCATAGGAGCCACCCACCCCACCCTGGACATCAGCCAGAGAAGCCTGCATGAGGGAGAAGCTCATCACAGCTGAAATTGAGCAGAGCTTCCCTTGCAGACAGAGCCCCAAGACTTCTTTCTCATGTAACTTTCTAGGATTAGCAGGCCACATAGAAACTGAGGACAAAGCTGACCCCATCCCAACCCCTCTTCCTTCCACTTCTGCTCTGCTACCAAGAGTCAAAGGTTTCTCTCACCCACCCCCGTGTGAACACCCCTTTGTTGCTGGACTTCAAAGTCTCACCAGCAGTTCAAGCTTGCTACTCTCGGGAATCAGTGTGTACTGCCTGCACCCCCCACCACACACACACACCCCCTGGGACTCAGCTCAGCCTCTGGATGAGGCGGGGGAGTGGCACTCCTCCATAGCCTTCGAGTCTGTGAGATCTGACTACCCACTTCAGGCTGAGTCCCAGTGTGCCCTGAGCCCCATGTGACTCTCAAATCGGTCAGCCAGGAGCTTGGACAGTCAACACTTCGGGTGGGAGGGGGAATGTGGTAATGACTCTCAGACTCCAAATTCACATGAAGTTGATTTAGTCTCAAGCCAGTGGACTCAGTTTGTGCGGGGAACAGGCAAATGATGAGAAAACAGGCCAGTGATGAGAAAAGGCTGTCTGCAATCCTTACCTCCTTCCTAGAGTAACAGTCAGAGGCAGTGGAGTGAATGCGGACTCAGGAGAGAACGGAGGGTCCTCCAGCCAGACCTTGACCCTGCTGGTGAGCACCCAGTCCCCACACTGCAGCACACCTTTGTGTGACCAGAATGTCACGTCTACCAGAAAGCATGGCTCTTCCCCGGAACAACCTAGAGACCCTATGAATTCTTAACTCTACGTCTCTATCCTAAACTTGATGAGCCAAGGTCACCTTCCTTTTTCCTTAATCATTCTGCTAGATTTTCCACATATCCTCATTATTTTCTAAACATGGAACCAATTCTAAATCATTTGTACTGGCAAATAGAATCTTCAGCTGGTACCATGAGGCAGGGCTCCCAAGATTTTCCTAGGAAGATGGGTGTTTTGCCCTCACCTCTGCATTGCCTTCCAGAATTCATCACCACCATATTTTGGGGACTGGGGCTCTCTGCATTCCACTCATGGCCTCCAGTGAATTCTGGCAGCCAGGCTTGCTCCAGGTTCCTGCAGATTTGACTGACAGCCTTGCCTGACCACTTGGCTAGGTCTCATTCATTGTTACTGAGCATGTGATGTGTTCTCTGCCCTTCCTTTAGCTGCAATGACTTTGGGGGTAAATGTAGAGCAATTCTGAACACCCCACTTTCCCCATCCAAGCCAAGCCTAGAACCAGGGCTCTGGGGTGGCCACCCTGCCGCGTACGTGGTCAGGCACACCCTCTGGCTCTGCTACAAGACAAACTTGTTCTTCCTGTTTCTGCCAGTTGGCAAAAAATTGATAATCAATCATCATGACCTTTATATCACATTTATGAACCTTAGCAAACAGAAATCTGGACTTTGAAAGCTATTTGGCAAGCTTGACTGCCCAGAGAAGTTCAAAGAACAGCGTAGCCAATTGTTTCATAGTTGATGGCATTCTCTAGACACATGATTAAGCATTTTTTATTCAGTACATTTTAAGTCACTCTACTCACACAGGCATTAAGATCTGGAATCTGACCTGCAGTTCCGATCCTGGGGTGTCCAAGAAACTTTTCAGCTCAGAGAGCCACACAGAAATAGAGAGATAGTATAATGTGGTAAAGGACAGTGACTTTTGCACTTTCTAGCTGCATAGTGGTTGATGCATGTTAAATGGCAACACAGATAGATAGACGCATGCACACACACACACACACACACACACACACACACACACACTTCCACATAAGTGAAACAAAAGTTTCTTGAGGGACTTCCTTGGTGATTCAATGAAGAATTCAACTCTTAACACTTAAGAACCTAGCATGAAAAAGTGTTAGTCACCTAATCATGTCCGACTCTATGCGACCCCATGGATGTAGGATGGCAGGCTCCTCTGTCCATGAAATTCTCCAGGCAAGAATATTGGATTCTTGCCATTCCTCTCTCCAGGGGATCTGAGCCACCCAGGGATCAAACCTGGGTCTCCTGCATTGCAGGCGGATTCTTTACCATCTGAGCCACCCAGAAGCTCAAGAATTAGCATGTCACAACTGAAAAAAAAAAAAAATTCCTTCATGCCACAACTAAAGATCTCACATGCCACAACTAAGACCCGACGCAGCCAAACAAATACATGTTTTTTTTTTTAAGTTTCTTGAAACAATACTGCCTTAGAGGAAGATGCATGTGAAAGTAATTTACTAGGAAATGTTTCCAGGGGAAAGAGTTAGAGGAATGAGGAAGCTGGACCAGGAAGGGCGCAAGTAAGGGTGCTACATCCAGCTCAATCACACAGAGGGTAATTTTGACTCATTCCCTCGGGGGACGTCAGGGAGCATTGTGGGTCACACCTCAAAATCATCCCAGTGATAGGGCAATAGAGTTGGGTACGTCCCAGTGCCCGGCATTATCATTAGCCAAGGGCCACCCACATTGGCCTTCAGTTGGCACACACAGAGAGGGCAAAGCGACTGACACTAACATGATATTGTAAATCAACTACACTTCCATAAAATTTTTTTAAAAGATTCTCTCTAGGAATTCCCTGGTGGTCCAGTGGTTAGGACTCTGTGCTTCCACTGCAGGGAGCCTGGGTTCAGTCCCTGGTGGGGGAACTAAGATCCTGCAAACCTCTCACTTTGGCCAGAAAAAAAAAAGAATTCTCTCCATCAAACTCTAAAAAAGTTTAAAGAAAAAAAATAGGTAAGAATGATCCCAGGTGGCAAGGGTAGAGAAGGGACAGGACCTGCTCCAAACACCCTAACCATGAGTGACCATCTGTGATGTTTTCTATTCTGGTTTTGTTTTGTCTAGTTCTTTAACTTTTTGTCTATGGATTAGAATCTCAGTGCAGCCACTTATGAGCCGCTGTTTAACCTGTTTGAGGTTTTGCCTCATTCCTAAAATGTGAATAACAATATCAACTTTTGCTCACTGTGATGAAAATAGGAATCAATATAGATACCCCTAACAAATAATAGGTGCTCCACCTGGAGCTGTTATGATTCATAAATGTATCCTGAAGGGGATTTCCCTCTTCCCTGGTGGTACAGTGATTAGGACTCTGACCTTCCACTTCAGGAGACATGAGTTCAATCCCTGGTCAGGGAAATAAGATCCTGAAAGTCACACAGCATGACTGAAAATTAAAAATAAATAAATAAATAAATGTAATTCAAATGTAACTCAAAATTCCTGGGGAAAGTAATACCAAAACGTCTGTATGCTTTTGACCATATGCAAGACAGGCGTGCATAAAAACACAAGTGTGCTCCTTGCTAGAGATTAAAAAAGGCATCTATCCAAATCTTCACCCCCTCCTGCCTCCACGCCTTAGCGCTTTATTCCCTTTGACTATTGCTGCTCATCATTCAAGTTATGTCTTACAAGTTCCTCTTTCATGAAGCTTTCTCAGACCACTGCAACTGAAAACTCTCCTTCCTCTGAATTGCCATGGTGTTCTATTTGAAATTATTTTTTTATTGGAGTATAACTGGTTTACAATGTTGTATTGGTTTCTGGTGTATCAGCCATATGTATCCAGGTATGCCCTGCCCCTTGAGCCTCACTTCCAGCCTCCCTCCTACCCATCTGGGTCGCCCAGAGCACCAAGCTGAGCGCCCTGTGCTATATACATCAGCTTCCCGCTAGCTGTCTGTTTCACACATGGTGGCATATATATGTCAATGCTACTCTCTCATTTTATGTCCCTCCTCTCCATCCTATGTCCGCAAGTCCATTCTCTATGTCTATGTTTCTGTTGCGGCTCTGCAAACAGGATCATCAGTACCATTTTTCTAGATTCCATATATATACATTAATATACGATAATTGTTTTCTCTTTCTGACTTACTTCACCCTATATGACAGACTCTAGGCTCATCCACATCTCTTCAACTGACGCAATTCTGCTCCTTTTTATGGCTGAGTAATATTCCACTGGGCTTCCCTGCTGGCTCAGTGGTAAAGAGTCCATCTGCCAATGCAGGAGACACAGATTCCATCCCTAGATCAGGAAGATCCTCTGGAGAAGCAAATGGCAACCCACACCAGTATTCTTGCCTGGGAAATCCCATGGACAGAGGAGCCTGGCAGGCTATAGTCCATAGGGTCACAAGAGAGTCAGACACGACTTTGTGACTAACCAACAACAACAACAAATATTCCATTGTATATATGTAATAAATCTTTATCAATTTCTCTGTTAACGGACATTTAGGTTGCTTCCATGTCCTGGCTATTATCATGAACATTGGAGTATATGTGTCTTTTTGAGTTATGGTTTTCTCAGGGTGTATGCCCAGTAGTGGGATTGCTGGGTCATATGGTAGTTCTATGTTTAGTCTTCTAAGGAACCTCCACACTGTTCTCCACTGTAGCTATACCAATTAAATTGCCACCAACAGTGTAGGCGGGTTCCCTTTTCCCCACATCCTCTCCAGTATTTATTGTTTGTAGTTTTTTTTTATGATGACCATTCTGTTGAAATTAACTTATGAAACTTTTTCTACTTTCCTTTTACCTCTTTGCAACATCTATTAAAATTCTGGTATGGGAACAGATAGAGAAATCAATGGAATGAAACAGAATCCAGAAGACTCCAATAATATATGGGAATAATAAAAATAATAAAGGCATACAGGGATAATGCAAACCGTGCTGAGATAACTGATTAACCATTTGGGAAAAAAATTAAAATGGATCTCTATGTCACTTCCCATACAAGAGCAAGTATCAGAGTTTAACAGAGACACACACACACAAAACCACATTCAATAGCTACAGAAAAACATGAGTAAATTTTTTATATTTTTGGAGTAAATAAGGTCTTTCTAAACATGATCTAAAACTCAGAAGCCATGAAAAAAAAGATGAATAAATTTGATTCCATAAAAATTTAAAGCACCTATCTAAAATTTAAAAAACATAAACCCAAAAGTCAAACTGGGAAAGATATTTGCCACACATGGCAGTCAAATGGTTAATTTCCTTTCATGAAGCATTTATAAGAAAAAATGAAGAAACAAATCAGTTCAGTTGTGTCCAATTCCTCGAGACCCCATGGACTGCAGCGCACCAGGCTTCCCTGTCTATCACCAACTCCCAGAGCTTGCTCAAACTCACGTCCATTGAGTTGATGATGCCATCTAACCATTTCATCCTCTGTCTTCCCCTTCTCCTCCTGCCTTCAGTCTTGCCAAGCATCAGAATCTTTTCCAAGGAGTAGGTTCTTTGCATCAGGTGGCCAAAGTATTGGAGTTTCAGCTTCAGCATCAGTTCTTCCAATGAACATTCAGGACTGATTTCCTTTAGGATGGACTGGTTGGATCTCCTTGAAGTCCAAGGGATTCTCAAGAGTCTTCTGCAACACCACAGTTCAAAAGCATCAATTCTTTGGCGCTCAGCTTTCTTTATAGTCCAGCTCTCACATCCATACATGACTACTGGAAAAACCATAGCCTTGACTAGACAGACTTTTGTTGGCAAAGTAATGTCTCTGCTTTTTAATATGCTATCTAGGTTGGTCATAACTTGCCTTCCAAGAAGTAAGTGTCTTTTAATTTCATGGCTGCAGTCACCATCTGCAGTGATTTTGGAACCCCCCCAAATAAAGTCTACCACCATTTCCATTGTTTCTCCATCTATTTGCCTTGAAGTGATGGGACCGGATGCCATGATCTTAGATTGTTGAGTGTTGAGTTTTAAACCAGCTTTTTCACTCTCCTCTTTCACTTTCATCAAGAGACTCTTTAGTTCCTCTTCACTTTCTGCCGTAAGAGTGGTGTCATCTGCATATCTGAGGTTATTGATATTTCTCCTGGCAATCTTGACTCCAGTTTGTGCTTCATCCAGTGCAGCATTTCTCATGAATGTACTCTGCATATAAGTTAAATAAGCAGGGTGACAATATACAGCCTTGACGTACTCCTTTCCCAATTTGGAACCAGTTCGTTGTTTCATGTCTGGTTCTAACTGTTGCTTCTTGACCTGCGTACAGATTTCTCAGTAGGCAGGTAAGGTGGTCTGGTATTCTCATTAAGAATTTTCCACAGTTTCAAAAAAAAAAAAAAATTTCCCACAGTTTCTTGTAGTCCACAAAGTCAAAGGCTTTGGCGTTATCAATAAAGCAGAGGTAGATGTCTTTCTGCAACTCTCTTGCTTTTTCTATGATCCAATGGACGTTGGCAATTTGGTCTCTGGTTCCTCTGCCTTTTCTAAATCCAGCTCGAACATCTGGAAGTTCATGGTTCATGTACTGTTGAAGCCTGGCTTGGAGAATTTTGAGCATTACTTTGCTAGCATGTAAAATGAGTGCAGTTGTGTGGTAGTTTGAACATTCTTTGGCATTGCTTTCTTTGGGATTGGAATGAAACTGATCTTCTCCAGTCCTGTGGCCACTGCTGAGGTTTCCAAATTTGCTGGCATATTGAGTACAGCACTTTCACAGCATCATCTTTTAGGATTTGAAATAGCTCAACTGGAATTCCATCACCTCCACTACCTTTGTTCATAGTGATGCTTCCTAATGTTGTCGCCAAGCATTCAGGGAAACAAACTCACTCAGAAGGGCAATGCAGATAGTGGAGTGCAATTGATTACACCGGCAGGCCCAAGGCAGGGTCTCCTCTTAGCCAAGAACCCTGACCAGTTTTTGTGAAAACTTTATATATTCTAAGTGTATGTGCCCAAACCCACCTCCCCAAATTCCCTGAAACTAGTCTGAACAAAGGAAAAGAAAGATACAATCAAAGTTAACCCGCGATTCATAGCCTTAAGCCTAGGTAGTTAACAGTGGGCAATTATCAATAGGCCTGTGGTCATACCCCAATAAGCATAATAGAATTCATGATTCTATTTGGTTACACAGATAATTAGGGTATTCTTTTAGGCGATGGGGAGTCTAGGTTCGAGCCCTGGGGCTCTTCCATGGAGGGCAGGGCGGTCTGGTTTTCCAGTTGATAAATCATTTTCATAGATACTGGGCATATAGCTCAAAGTCCACAGTCTGGCCCAAGATGGAGACCTGCTTTCAAGATGGAGCCTGTTCTGTATGTCTCCTTCATTCCGCCCTCTTGATGCTCTTAACTCATAGTATGAGCATCACTCATAGGGATATATTGCACCCTGGCTTCTGACTGCCAATTTGGGAGAACGACACCAACCTTTGGGTTACAAAGTTCATAATACATTGTAAAATGCAGGGTCCACAAAGCAGAACTATCAAGGCAACTATAACAATGGTAAATATAGTTTTCCACCAATCACCCTTCATCCAAGATAGGACCAAAGTCCACAAAGGAAAGTTTTCCTTTGACATTGCTTTTACCTGGTTTTTCATGTCATCTAAAGCAGCTGATACATTGCCAGATAAATCAGGAATATGTACACAACATTCAACCTTAATTACAGCACAGGCCCCTCCTTGAGCAGCTATGAGCATGTCCAAAGCCATTCTATTTTTGAATTACTGCTTTTCTCATTCGGATTTTTCTTCATTTAAGGCTTGGATGGCTTTGGTGCTATCTAGGAGGGTCTGTTTTGTGAAATTAGTCAAGGCTTCTACTTTAATCATGATAGCTGTTGTCCCTTTAAAAGGTACGATTAAGGCAGCAAGATACTCATACCATTGAAACACAGACCTTGTCCACCTAGCATGTAAATGAGGTAGATTTACCGGGGCTTGTTGTAGGTTAGGCTTCATGCTGCCATGGGCAAAGGCGAATCCCAGTGTGCAACGGCCTACCCAGCTGATTGGCAACCAAGGCCAGAGGCTAGGCCCACAAAGCCACTGGGTCCCACTGGGCACCAGTCAGCGGATTCCAGGGTTATGTTTCCAATCAGAGCCTGGCCAATGGATGGACTGGTTGGGGTGGTATGTACCTCGAATGTTCATTTACATTGTTCGGGGGATAGATACATCATGTATTTTAGTTCTTTTGGGTCTAATCGATGATCACCAAACCCTACCCTTTGTTCTTTTTGTTCCCAGCATATAGCGGCGGGAGTAATTAATTGACCCTTTTCTGGGGTCATCCAGAAATATTCATCCCAGGCTTGGTAGAATTGTTCAACATACCTAGAGGCCTGTCCTCCTTTGCTGGACAGGGAGCTTTTCCCCTTTTTGTTCTTTAAGTATGAGGTATAGGCTTTTGTTACTTCTATGAAGCTGGTGTTTACATCAACTGTAACCCCAGGACCCAAATCTATTGACTGTAGGTCTGGTTTACACCAAGAGAGCAGGGAGAGATTATGATTGACAAGAGAAAGGAAAGTCTGTTTTTGTCATCCCAGAAAAGAGCAGAGTGGTTTAAAATCTCCTTGGCGGAGTGGTGACACCCACCAAGGAAGTCCATCCATCACAGACAGAGGCATGGCCCCACATACGCAGCAGTTAGAGGTGTTGTGGAAGTCCGCGTAGGAATGTGTTCATGAGATGAAAACATTGTCCTGAGTTGAAATGGAAGTTAAATTCAAAATCACATTGATAAGGCCAAGCAGCAGGAGTTGATGATGCAGCTTCATCCTGAAGGGGCTCGTTCAGGATCTTCTTTTCCTTATTCTTCTTAAGGATGATCTTAGTCTCTCGAGGGTCAGTGGGGTCCCTCTGTGCAGTCCACTCAGCGTTTTCTGGGTCTGAGTGGTATGCCCTCTTCATCCTCATGTGGATCCAGGGAGTGACACCTGCAACTTTAACTGCAGTAGGGGTGCTTAGAACAACAGTATACGGACCCTTCCGCTGTGGGGCCAAGGAGCTGTGGTTCCAGCCCTTGATGTACACCTGATCCCCAGCACAAATTCGTGAACCTGTTCCCCTAGGGGGAACAGCACCCTTTCTTGTACAAACTTAGTTCCCTGATTTATTACCTTACCCAGTTGTTCCATCTGCTGTGAAAGCTCATCTCCCCTTGCCTGAGGCAAATTTGTCGACACCTGTTTTATTATGGGAGGGGCCTCCCATCCACAATTTCATGCAGAGAATAACCATGGGACCGTGGGGTCATCCTGAGTCTGAAGCAAGTCCACCCAGGGGCACTCAGCCTCTAAGATCCACTTGAAGAGTCTCTTTAAGTGTCCGGTTGGTTCCTTCCACAATCCTAGAACTCTGGGGCCTGTATGCTGTATGTAATTTCCACTTGATGTTTAAAGTTTTGCTTACTTGTTGTACTAAATCAGCTATGAAAGCCGGGTCATTGTCCAATCCAGTGCTGGTAGGAAATCCAAATCTGGAAACCATCACCCTAAGCAGGCACTGGGCTACTTCTGATGCTCTTTCAGTCCGGGTAGAAAAGGCTTCCACCCACCCTGAAAACGTACATACCACGACCAGCAGGTAACGGTAGTGTCGGTGAGGTTTCATTTCAGTCAAGTCCACTTCCAGGTGTTAAAGGGCAGTGTGCCTTTTAGCTGAATCCCTGGAGGTTTCTGTCTGTGCCGAGAGACAGCATTGACCTGTGAGCAGGCAGTGCAGTTTTGAGATTCTGTCCTGCATAGGGAAGGGAGGCGGGGAACCAAGAAATATTTTTGAATTAGCTCTTCCAGTTTATCATGGACTAGGTGGGTCGCTTGGTGTGTTTGGCTAACCAGAGTGGGTGCCAGCTCCTCCACTACCAATAATTTGCCACTTGACCATTCCCAGCATCCCTTTTCAGCCTTGATGGCCCCTTCTGCTTTGGCTAGTTGGTTTGGGACTTCAATGTATTTTGGAGA
The DNA here is from genome assembly GCF_963930625.1 of Muntiacus reevesi. NCBI lineage: Eukaryota > Metazoa > Chordata > Mammalia > Artiodactyla > Cervidae > Muntiacus > Muntiacus reevesi. The sequence continues at coordinate 20,633,809 of NC_089255.1, read as the reverse complement.
GTCCAGCGTTAGCTCAGGCAGCCCTACCAATATGAGAGCTTTAATAGCAGCTTCACTTGTCACTCCCAAGCCCTCGGCTGCTATTTGGCAGTCTCATCTGCCAGTCTGTTCCCTGAGCCTGGGGTGTATCCTCTTTTTGATGTCCTCAGCAGTGTATGACTGCAACCCTTTCTGGTTCCCAGGCAGCACCTAATAGGGTCTTAATTTCTTCCTTTTTTTTTTTTTTTTAATTTTTTTTCCTTATGTTTAATATCTTTTTCACTAGCTATCAAAAGGCCTCTTTCCTTATATAGAGCCCCGTGTACATGTAGTGTGGCAAAAGCATACCCGGAGTCTGTGTAAATGTTTGTCTTCTTACCTTTTGACAGCTGGAGGGCCCGGATTAGAGCATACATTTCCGCCCGTTGAGCAGACCAGTGTGATGGCAGAGAGCTAGCCTCAAACATGGTTTCTTCCATGACGACTGCATATCCCAGACAGTCATTGCTGTTGATTCACCAGGCTGATGCCATTGGTGTACAGGACCAAATCTGGGTCCAGAATTGGCTGATCTCTCAAGTCAGGTCTGCTGGCATATTCCCTTGCAATCATGTGAGGGCCCACCTTCTCCCACAGGAAGGAGAGTGGCCGGATTCAGGGCCTGACAAGGCTCAATAGTAACATGGGGGTTCTCATATAACAGTCCCTGGTATTGAGTAATCCAGGATGTCGACAGCCATTTATGGGGGTTGCCTCGCAGAAGAGTGTTGACCTCATGCGGGACTTTTACGATCAAATCTTGGCCCAAAGTCAGCTTTGTTGCCTCCTGGACCAGTGAGGCAAATGCAGCAACTACCCATAAGCATCCCAGCCACCCAGGGGCAACACTGTCCAGCCATTTCAGGAGATAAGCCAGGGGTCTGTCCCATGTCCCCATAGTCTTGGGACAACACCCCCACAGCCACCTTGTCCTTTTCAGTCACATAAAGAGTAAACAGCTTAGCAGGATATGACAGGCCTAAGGCAGGTGCTGACGTCATTGTATTGGGTTTGAGTTCTATTACCAGTGGGACTTGTTTTGCAAGGCTGGGGGGGGGGGGGGGGGGTTGTCTTCCGCCCAGACCTCAGGGAATTGTTGAGTTAACTCTCTCTCTTTCGACTGTTAAGCCCATCCAGTTTCCCTTCCAGGAGATTGTGCAACCTCCATTCATCTTGAGGGGTTACCGAGAGGAAGAGTAAATAGGTAGTTGAGCCCACTCAAAGAGTGGGCCTTTCGTGGCGGGGGAAATGTCACTCGTGCCCCCAATTTAGACAGCAAGTCTCTTCCCAACAAAGGTACTGGGCATTCAGGGATGTATAAAAATTCATGAGTCATTTGGTGTCCCCCCATCTGACATTTTCAGGGAAGGCCTGAGACACAAAGGGTGCATTTATCACCATCTGAGACCCAGCAGCCTCTGGACCTATTGGCATATAAAGTCTATAGGCCTCACACAGTCTTTTGTAGAACTCAGAGGGTGATTCGCTTTTCCTTTGAATCACGTCGGAGGATTTTGCCGTGCTTATAGGTTTTAGGGGGCCCTTCCCTTCCTCTGTGTTACAGTCCCAGTTGGGCCCCTCATGGGGGGTGGCTGGTTCTCCCACTGCTGCGGGTTTGCAGTACCCTCGGGTGCCATTTCTCTTAATCATTTTCTGGCCTCAGTTAGGATCCTGTGTCTCTCCTCAGGGCTGGAAAGGGAGACTAGCACTTGGATTATGTCATCCCATATAGGGTGGCGGTAGGTTCGAAAAATAGTCTCCATTAGCCTAATGATGGCTTGTGGCTCCCCCGAGTATGGTGAAGCGTGTCTCTGCCAGTTTAATGTATCCACAGAGGAAAATGGCTGGTAATAATAGATGACAGGTGGCAGATGGCAGTGCCCACATGCTTCCTGAACCAAAGTCTGTTGTAGCTCTCTGAGGGGCATCTATAGTGGGGTTCTTTCCCCCTGTTCCTTGGCGGAGTGCAGCCTATGTCTAATTCCTGTGTTTTCTTCCCCCTTTCCATCAGTACTCACCAGGAGAGGTGGATACAATCTAGGAGATCCGGCTGAGGTGGAATCCTGGGGGCATTGACCAGAGGGCTCCATCACTGGGATCGGAGTCTGCCAAAATGTTGGCTCTACGATCTCTGGGAGAGCTGGTGGAGGACCAGCGGCTGCTGCAGGAACTTCACCTGGCCCTGGATCGGGCATTAAGGCAGCCTCCGGTCCTGGTGGTGCACTCGGTGGCGGGTGTGTCATCCAGTATGGGGGGAGGGGGCAGGTCATCCCTGTCCAAATCCTGTAGAATTTCTTTTTTATCATCAGTCAATTTTTGTGCCATTAATATTTTTCCCTTTCCCTTCTGGATACCTCGTCCAAGGAGGAGGGTCTTGAGCTAACCCTAGCCATGAGTCAATATATAGATATTGATCTAGGTGTCCCAGCTCTCCTGTGACTACTGTGTAGACTGCTTCCACTATTTTCAAGTTCACGGTGTTCTCTGGTGGCCATCCTCCTCCCACAGGGGGCCATTCGACCTCACAGAATATATGGAGGCAGGTAGGTGTCATCTTCACCCCATAGTTTCCTCCAAATCCCTTCTTTAAATTTTTAATCATGCACTCCAAAACAGTTGCCTTAGATTCATTTCCTCCCATCTTGCTTACCTTCTCAGACCTTCTTCTATTTTTCCTTTTCGTTCTGTCTATTTACTTCTGACATTTCCACTCAATGAAAGACTTACATTGCCATTCCACCTCCTTCCTAATTGGGATGAGAAGAGCCTTACCTGCCAGATCCCAGAGGAAGAAGGGGGATCGGCATGTCTTCACCTGCCTGTCAGCACTACCAAACCAGAACACCACGGGGTCCAAGACTGTTTCTCCCTTAACTTTTAAAGTCCATTCTGCCTTGGTGGGCCTGATCAAGTGTGGATGAAAACACAGATGGGTTAAATATCCCACATCCCAGGTCACCTACGGAAAGGCCAACTCATACTCACTTATGTATCCCCCTCCTTCTAGCCTGACAATTCCAAGGGGGTCAAGAATTTCACAGCAGATGGGACACCTCCTTGGGGAGGGCAGAATACAAGCACATAGAAACAAATTTCTTCTCCTAACAATCCCCTGGCGATTGCTTGGTAATAACTGTCCCCAAGACAGCGTGGACACCACCTCCTAAATGACTTTCACAAATTTCCTTCCGAAGACCTAACACGCTTATCGACCTGTGTACCAAGCAATCGCCTCCACCTGCCTATTCCAGGCTCCTGTGAATAGGAACCCCCCTATGAAGTCCCTCCCAGGGGGGTGACTTCCCAGGCCCCCTCTTCCATCCTGCCAGGTGGGTTCCTCCTCACCTGAGCGCTCAGCTCCCCTGCTGCCATCCACTACCTGCTAACATCAAAGGTCTGGGCGCTAAGAAGCAGAATGCTTCCAGAAGGGTGAGGCGCCTTCCCTCCCCCCACCCCAGAAGATTCAAGCCCCAAGGCCTCAGAGTAGTCCCAAATGGGACTTGTCTCCTCAAAATGAGGAATTTCCAGGCCAATGCACCAAATGTTGTAGCCACGTGTTCTGGGAAACAAACTCACTCAGAAGGACAATGCAGGTAGTGGAGTGCAATTGATTACACCAGCGGGCCCAAGGCAGAGTCTCCTCTTAGCCAAGGAACCTGACCAGTTTTTGTGAAACCCTTACATACCCTAAGTGTATGTGCCCAAACCCACCTCCCCAAATTCCCTGAAACTAGTTTCAACAAAGGAAAAGGAAGATACAATCAAAGTTAACCCATGATTCATAGCCTTAAGCCTAGGTAGTTAACAGTGGGCAATTATCAATAGGCCTGTGGTCATACCCCAATAAGCATAATAGAATTTATGATTCTATTTGGTTACACAGATAATTAGGGTATTCTTTTAGGCGATGGAGAGTCTAGGTACGAGCCTTGGGGCTCTTCCATCTGGGGAGGTTCTGATTTTCCAGTTGGTATATCATTTTCATAGATACTGGGCATATAGCTCAAAGTCCACAGTCTGGCCCAAGATGGAGTCCTGCTTTCCAGATGAATCTGCTCTGTTTCCTCCTTCACTAAGGCCCACTTGACTTTGCATTTCAAGATGTCTGGCTCTAGGTAAGTGATAACACCATCGTGGTTATCTGAGTCATGAAGATCTTTTTTGTGTAGTTCTTCTGTGTATTCTTGCCACCTCTTCTTAATATCTTCTGCTTCTGTCCTTTATTGTGCCCATTTTTTGCATGAAATATTCCCTTGGTATCTCTAATTTTCTTGAAGAGATCTCTAATCTTTCTTGTTCTATTGTTTTTCTTTATTTCTTTGCAATGATCACTTAGGAAGTCTTTCTTATTTTTCATTGCTATTCTTTGGAACTCTGCATTCAGATAGGTATATCTTTTCTTTTCTCCTTTGCCTTTCATTTCTCTTCTTTTCTCAGCTATTTGTAAGGCCTCCTCAGACAACCATTTTGCCTTTTTGCATTTCTTTTTCTTGGGGATGGTCTTGATCACTGTCTCCTGTACAATGTCAAGAACCTCCATCCATAGTTCTTTAGGCACTCTATCAGATAGATCCAATCCCTTGAATATATTTGTCACTTCCACTGTATAATCCTAAGGGATTTGATTTAGGCCATCCCTGAATGGTCTAGTGGTTTTCCCTACTTTCTTCAGTTGAAGTTTGAATTTGGCAATTAAGGAGTTCATGATCTGAGCCATAGTCAGCTCCCAGTCTTGTTTTTGCTGACTGTATAGAGCTTCTCCATTTTTGGCTGCAAAGAATAGAATCAATCTGATTTCAGTATTGACCATCTGGTGATGTCCATGTGTAGAGTCTTCTCTTGTGTTGTTGGAAGAGGGTATTTGCTATGACCAGTGCATTCTCTTGGCAAAACTCTGTTAGCCTTTGCCCTACTTCATTCTGTACTCAAAGGCCAAATTTGCCTGGTACTCCAGGTATATTTTGACTTCCTACTTTTACATTCTGGTCCCCTATGACGAAAAGGACATCTTTTTTGGGTGTTAGTTCTAGAAGGTCTTATAGGTCTTCATAGAACCATTCAGTTTCAGCTTCTTCAGCATTACTGGTTGGAGCATAGACTTGGATTACTGTGATATTGAATGGTTTGCCTTGGAAATGAAAAGAGGTCATTCTGTTATTTTTGAGACTGCACCCAACTACTGCATTTCGGAATCTTGTTGACTATGAGGGCTACTCCATTACTTCTAAGGTATTCTTGCCCGCAGTAGTAGATATAATGGTCATCTGAATTAAATCCGCCCATTCCAGGCCATTTTGGCTCACTGATTCCTAAAATGTCGATATTCACTCTTGCCATCTCCTGTTCCTGTGTGAACAGGAAAGACCTGCGGCATGTGAACAGGAGATAGCAAGAGTGAACATCGACATTTTAGGAAAAAACAAATAAACAAGCCAATAAAAATGGACAAAGGACATGAACAAGCAGTTTATGAAACAAGAAACACCAGTATCTATAAACATATGAAAAAATAACCTTTAATAGAGAAATATAAATCAAAAAGAGTTTTTTCATCTCGATTGGCAAAAATTAAAATGTTTGGTGAAACTGAGTGCTATGAGGATGCAATGAAATGGACACTATCACACAGAATTGCCTTCTCAGTAAGGGACACTGAAGCTGGAAAAGGGCATAGCTTTTCTGGAGGGCAATTGGCAATTTCTCTCAAAATGTCAAAGAAACATAATCTTTGCACTGTGGCTTCAACTATTTATTTGGGCCCAGTATAAAGACGTTCTCCTAGCCAAGTGAACAAACATGCTATTGCAACATCATGTATATTTAAGTCATAAGGACTTTAATAAGTAACTGATAAATCATCCAGATAATGAAACAAGGAATAAGGATGAAGTATGACCTGCTGGTCAAAGATCTCCAACACATGTCAAACAAGCTAAGGAGCATGCATGCATTGACACACACAAATAAGGACATACAAAGAAAGATGGACACAAAATAAGGTCTACCGTCTAGTTAACAGTGTTGAACCAATGCCAGTGTCCTGGTCTTGAGTTGGGCGAAGGGTACATGGGAACTCTATATACTACTTTTGAGTTGTTTATAATCACCATGAAACTGTAATTACTTCAAAATCAAAAGTTAAAAAAAAACCAAAGTGGAGAAAGTGTGTAGTGTATGATTATACAAAGTTTCAAAAGGTAAGAACAATCCCTTTGTCATTAAATTCAAGATGAGTGAGGAAAGCTTATGTAAACAGAGGACAATCCCACCCACCCCACTCCTGAGGGTTTGCTTTCAGCAGAAGAATAATAAATTAATCTTAAAGTATCCCTACTTCCTCTGCAGAGATTAAAGAGTGCATGCTGCTCAAGAATTTGATCTGGCCCAGCAAAGAGAAAGCCCTCAGAAGTAGACTGCTCTGTCATTTTGGCAAGGTTTGTGATGGGCCTTATTCATTTCATACTAGAGGCCTCTTTCAATGCTCTAAAAGCAGGACAGGGTAACTGAAACTGCTTTACATAATAATGGCAAATGTTATCTCCAGAGAGGGCAGGCTGGCACCTCTAGGGAAATGGTTCGCTTTCTTTTGTGGATTCAGCTGCATTGTCCCTAGGCACTGCTGTCAGTTCTTGAAAGGTGTGTGTGTGTGTGTGTGTGTGTGTGTGTGTGTGTGTGTGTGTGTTCGGTTGATCCAGAAATTTACAGGAACATGAAATATTTCAGAAGAGGCCAGGGAACATTTCTTCATCTCATACCAGCAGAGAGATCTCAGGGAAACACATGGAGCTCCGGGGCTGGCCTTGAACTACTGTGCTGGCCTGAGAAAACCAAAGCCCGCCCTGCTATTTTCTCCTCACTCCCTCATAGAAAAATTGACTGGCAGGAACCACAGTTACAGAGAATTCTTGCTTCAGAGTGCCCTGATCCTCAGATGGTGGGGGAAGGACAGATTCTCTGGGAGAACACCCCCTGTGTGTTGGGAGTGGGGTCTTGCACTGCAAAGATTATGAAGGAAAGAAACTGTGCGTCCCCAGCAAACCAGATACCTCAATGGAATTAGAAGTCCAGAGGATTTAGTCGGAGTAACATCTGTGAAAGGAAAGGGAGGAAGCAGGATCAAGAAGGAGGAGCTGTGAGACCCTGAGATGCAGATCTGACAAACGCCAGACCTACAGGAAGCTCCAAACCAGAGAGCACCTTGAGGAGCCCCGTGCTAGGCACAGAAGTGGCAAGGCCCTTGTACCACTGTCCTGTCCACTCACTGGCTGAGGCCTCGCTTGGGAGGAGTTAACTGCCAGCTGGTGACTACTAATCATACTCCCCACAGCAAAAGTGAGTCCTTTCTAGAAGAAAGATCTGAAGAGTATCTGCATCTCCATGCCTGCCACAGGGACTGTCCCTGAAAGAGGAAAGGGGGAAATCGCAATTTTGAGAACAGGGCTAAAAATTTGGTTGTGTTCATAAAGCACTCAATGAGAAGTTATATTAAGCATCCTATTTGGGGGGTTGTCCCCCTATATTGCATCCCAGCTGGCGCTAGTGATAAAGAACCAACCTGCCAATGCAGAAGACATAAGCAAGGATACCCCCCACCCCTTCCCAAACATAGCAGAAGAAAGCAATCTTGGGCATGAGGGTAAAGAGAAGCCGAGGCCTATCTTTCATATATATATATAAAATATATATATATAAGATCCTCTGGAGGAGGGCATAGCAACCCACTCAAGTATTCTTGCATGGAGAATCCCCATGGACAGAGGAGCCTGGCAGGCTGCATAGTCCATGGGGTCGAAAAGAGTCGAACGTGACTGAAAAGACTTAGCATACAAGCATACTTGCATACATTTATTTATTTTGCATATATTTATTTATCTGGCTGCTCCAGGTCTTAGCTGCAGCCCATGGGATCTTTAGTTGTGGCATTCAAACTCTTCGTGCAGCCTGAGGTATCTAGTTTCCCTGACCAGGATCAAACCCAGGCGCCCTGCATTGGGAGCACAGAGTCTTAGTCACTGGACCACCAAGGGAAGTCCCCAGTGTCTGTCTTGTAAAAACCTCTGCATGCTGCAGTACAGAGTTCCTGAAAAAAACCTGTACAAACACTGGGTGGATGATTTCTATATGGTGTTTACAAACAACTGCCTAAATCCACAGGGCAATAGGGGGGCAATTTTAAAAAACAAGAAGTTGAATAAGCTATACATTAGAGTTATGAGATTCTAGATGGAACGATATCTCACAAAATTAATAATCCATTACCTGCAAACAGGCAAAGACTGTGTCAGTCTCCGGCACCTACAGATATATTCACTGTTCTTGTTTTGTTCTGTTGTCTTGGCTGGTTGATTAGTTGATTGGTTTGGAGTTGTTGGGTTTTTTCAGTAAATTTATTGCCAACATTTAAAAATCAAACATTCCAGGATTTCCCTGGTGATCCAGAGGCTAAAACGCTGTGCTCCCAGCGCAGGGGTCCCGGGTTCAGTTCCTCGTCAGGAAACTGATTCCACGTGCCACTACTGAAGATTGAAGATCCCCTGTGCTGCAGCTAAGACCTGGTGCAGCCAAATAAATAAATACATATTTTTAAAATCAAATATTTCATATGAAAACCCAGATTTCAAAAAAAAAAAAAAAAAGAAAACCCAGATTTCTACCTTCTGTTTCCAGTTCCTAAAATCTGGCAATCCTGGGTTGGCCTTGTCAGTTACAAACATGAGGGAGACTAAGTGGTCTCAAGCATCAGGGCAGGGAGCCACCGATCCCAGGGGTTCCCAGGTTCTGAGACCAAGGGGTGCTGCCTCTCATCACCTTAAGCTTACACCACCAACCACAACTTAACCATTCTACACAGAATGTATAAGAGGACAGAGCAGCAGGTAAATTCAGTTTAGAAAAAACAGTTTCATCAGAACTGGTTAAATCTCTTTTAAGGTCATTTGACCATAGTCATCAATTGAAAACATTTGACCCAGGATAAAATATACATATTCACACCAAATACAAAATATATATATACATCCAAGGTTGTTCATTGTAGCAGTGTTTGAAATGGCAAAACACTGGAAGCTATTTAAATGTTCTTCTGTGGGAGACTGGCTAAATAAATTACGGAATATCCACACAATGGAATATCTTCTAGCTATTTTTAAAAGGGAGAGACAGAATAAAGGGGACTATTGTGAACTACTCAGAACAATCACCAAGAATGTATTTTAAGAAATCAAAGAGAGAAGTGGGGGAAAAGAAGAAAGAAGAGAAACAAGCAATTTGAAGGACATTATATGTACTGCCATTTCATTCATGGGAAACGTTTAAGGGAAAATATGCATGTAAATGCCTAGGAAACTTCTAGAAGGATACACAAGACCAAGAGCTATAGGGGGAGCAGGTAAAAGAAGTATAGGGAAGAATTTCTTTTTTACTTTTCACTCTATAACCCTGTGTCTCTTTTAAAAATTGTGAACATGTGTTATTTTTGTAACTTAAAAAATAGATATTTCAATGATTAGAACAAAAATGCATTGATGCAGAAAATAAAATTCCAATTTAGAGAAAATTAATTTCCAAGAAAACTGTCATCCTCTAACAACATCAAAAAAATTAAGAGCAGCTATTCAACACTGACAGCAGGTCAGGTTGTCATGACTCATTTTGATTTCACATATAGAAATAAAATTGCCTACTTCACTGGATTAGACATATTCAATAAAATTTATAAAAAGCACCCAACAGTTGCCAGCACTTAGTAAGTGTTCAATAAAAGTCACTGTTATCACACAGTCCTCCCACACCACATGAGCCTGACTTGTGTCAGAGATGATGAGTCAATAACCAACATGGAATACCTATAGCAAGATGCAGGACTTGAATTCCACCCCAGGTGAACTCCTTCCGGACTACAGTCAGCCTTTGAGGAAGATGAGAGTGCAGTCCTCAGTCACAGAGGCATCTCCTCAAGATCTGCAGATGGTCCCACCTCCATATAAGAAACACCCCACTACCTATTCAAATCCCCACTTAAAAGAGACTCCTACACACATATGTATTTTCCCCCCAAATTCCCTCTTCTCCAACAAACCAGCTTGATGACTAGTAGAAGCTGAAGACTCCCACCCTTCTTGCTTTCCTTCTACATTTTTCTGTTCACAGATTCCCCCCCTAATATCTCCGGCATTCTCTGGAGGCCAAACATCCCCCGCCCCCCCCACCCAGACAAGAAGGCTATGTGCGTTCATGAGCTCCCAGCCCAGAATTCTCCTTTCTCCAAACCCTTCGCTCTTTGAGAGGGCTTCTCTTGTTGCGGAGCATGGGCTCTAGAGCATATAGGCTCAGTAGTTGTGGCACAAGGGCTTAGTTGCCCCGAGGCTTGTGGTATCTTAAGGCAGATCTTAACCACTGGACCATGTGAGAAGGCCCTCAAACGTTTTGCTTTTTGGGGTGTGACCTCCCTCAGCCTCCCCCCACCCCACCCCCCACCCCCACCAATCTCAACCCCTGGATCTGGCTGCTCACCTCTGGACAGGAAGTGGAGAGAGACCAAATATGCCTTACAGGCCTGTCCCTTTGAGCCAAAGCCCAGAGAGGCTCTGCTTCAGTCCTCCTAAATCCCCTCCCCCAGCCCCAAGGGCAGGTGGCAAGCCCTGGGAAGGGTTCCCACAGTGCATTAGCTCTGAACAGGCCAGGAGGAAGAGGAGTGTCATGCTATCCAGCCTCTGTTGTCAATAATTCATGAGGTTCAGACTGAGGGGCACCAGTCAGAGTCAGTTCCCCCCGGCACATGGGGAAAATTAGACTCAAGCTCTCTTATCTCATCAGGATGTGCTGAATATCACAGCTGTATAACATCTTGATTGAGGAATAAACTATAAATCCAATGCATGCTTGTTATATCATTCACTACTCATACACTTTTAGATGCTGAAATCTTTTTGGCTGCTTAGCTGAGCTACATATATACTACCTGAACCTTTAGCAAGTATGAATTCTGTTAAACAGCAATCCCCGGAACTAAATTTCACAAACCAAGATTTTCTCTCCTCTAATTGTAGGGATTGACATCAGGTTGCCAGACTGGTGATTTCACCAACTAACAACCCTTTTCTCAACCTACCCATCTGCTTTCATCATCTTCTCTTAACAAAAAGACTAACACCAAAAAAAAAAAAAGAGCAAAAGCATATCACAGAATAAAGGACTATCTGTTAAATTAAATAAGCTTAGCTTTATGAAACACGGTATTTTCATTTTTTTTTGCCTTGAACTAGGGAAAACTTAGCCTTGGATCTGCACAACTTCTCAGGCTGGCAATTGGAGGCCACAGGGTTAAACCAATTCAGATGCTGACACTGGGTCTGTCGGGGCCTTTCTTCAGTGTATCATAAGCGATCCAGATTTATTAATTCTCCCAGAAACCCAGGAGGGAGATCATTTCAGCCCACTTGGCAGAAGTGGAGGCTGAAGTCTTGGGCACAGAATTTATAGCTGGAGAGGACCTTATCTATCATCTATCCCAGCACCCTCAGCTTACAGATGGAGAGCCTGCCCTGTGACAGCAATAATTACTCTATGGTGGCAATAATTACTATGTGTTTAGTAGTTCAAAGTTTATAAAAATGCTTTTACATTCAACAAATATTTATTGAACTAGGATGGAGGCTAAGACCTGGGGACACAGTGATTATAGAGAACTTGAGTGCTCCTGAGTGCTCCGAATTTCCACCACTGGTTAGGGGACCCTCTAGACTCCTTGCTACCACTTAGGCCTAGAGAAGTTCTCTAGAGTGGAGGATATAAGAGATCCTGTCAGGTCAGGATCTTTAATTCTGCACACTGGTTACCCCTGGTGATCAGTCTGCCCTCCAGGCCTATGGGGATGGAGGAGAACTTGAGCCAGAGTGAAGGGCAGTGCGGGCTTAGCCCTGCTCCTCTATTAGGTGTCTCTCCTAGGCTCCTCCAGGCTCCCCTGAGACCCTCAGGAGGTGAGCTCCCTGGGGACCACGGGCCTCACCCCCGTGAGCAATCTCAAAACATCTGCTCTTCTCTGGGTTATCACAAACCTGGACCCAGACTTTCTTGGAAAACAAAACCCACCTTGAAGTTCTAGGAAGCAAAAGCAAACAGTTAAAGTCCCCTCTGTCCCAAGAACTGACGTGGGCAAGCAGATGTGTGAGAAGGAGCGGGAGGACAAGGAAGTCTACGAGCTCGCCGAGGTGGGGAGGGCCCTACAGGGAACCGGGACCGACGGCACCGTGCCCCCGCCCCCGCCCGGGGCTGGCCCGGGCGAGCAGTGGATCTAGGGGCGCGGCGGCCACAAACGGCAGGGGGCGCTCTCGGCCACGGCCGGCTCCCCTGGCCAAGGGCCCGCGCGGAGCGGGACGAGCAGTCCTGATCCAGGGCTTCCGGGGAGCGGGGTGCCGGGAGCCGGGAGCCAGGAGCGGGGAGCTGGGAGGGGAGCGGGCCGCCGAGTAGGCGGCGACTCACCCTTCGCCCTGCCCCACTGTCACCTCCGCTGGGCGGTGCAGAACCCTGAACCGGCCGGGGCCATGCTGAAGGTGGGACTGCCACTGGGTGCCCGTGCACGGTCCTGGAAGTCGGTCCGGATGGCAAGCTCCGGGGTGGCGCGCCGGAACCCGCTGGCGAATAAGGTGGCCCTAGTAACGGCCTCCACTGACGGGTGAGTGCCCAAGCCCGCGTCTCGGGGTCCCCCGTTGTGTGCAAACATGTACTACCCCCTGTCCTTGGCCTCCCGCGCCCTCTCTCCAGTCCTCCCGTGTGGCCAGAGTTGACCCTGGAAGAAAGGCACCACGTGGTTGGCCTGCAGCCCCCTCAGATTCCGCTCCCCCCACCTTTAGAGTTGCCAGCTCTCTAGTCATTGCTGCGTCGGCCGCTTTGCTGCTTCCCCTCACCCCGCCCCGTCTATCCTGTCTCCTGGGGTTCTGGGCCGCCCCAATCAACTGGCTCCACCTAGAGTCTGGGAAGACCGGAGGCCAGAAGTCCAGGACAGTCCAGATTCCAAACACCCTATGGACTGCCTACACCGACTGTGGAAATGTTCCAGACACCCCGCTGTGGCATCCCCAGGAGTCTCACAGAACTTTGCCCCTTCCCTAGAGGGGACGCAGGTCATGTGTCCAGATTCTTGTTTATTTCAGTATATTGTGGCCTCCCGTGCCCAGCCTGTTTCTTACCAACCCCTGTTTCTCATTCCCACAGACCCCTGCTACCTGCCAGCTCTTCACAAAACTAGAATATATATAAATGGGGAAGCCTAATGGCTAACAAGTGCAAAATGTGTAACCCTGGGGGCTTCCCTGGAGGTCCCTGGCTAAGACTCCATGCTCTCAATGCAGGAGGCCCAGGTTCAATCCCTGGTCAGGGAACTAGATCCCACATGGACCAACGAAGACCCATATAGCCAGATAGATTTTTTTTTTTTAACGTGTAACTCTTTCTCCTATGAACATAAAAAATTTATGTTTGTAACCAGACACCCCCAATTTCATATGTACCCCAAAACATAACTCAGTTCAGTTCTGATGCTGAGAAAGATTGAAGCCGGGAGGAGAAGGGGAAGACAGAGGATGAGGTGGTTGGATGGCATCACCGACTCAATGGACATGAGTTTGAGTAAACTCCAGGAGTTGGTGATGGACAGGAAGGCCTGGCGTGCTGCAGTCCATGGGGTCACAAAGAGTCAGACACGACTGAGCGACTGAACTGAACTGACTGAACCAGAAACCCCCAGTTTCATATATACCCCAAAACATGACTAACAATAGAATATTGAGATGATGTAGACTACTGTACTAAGGAAAGTATTTAGGGATAGAGGCTTTTCTGAGAGAGACTCTCCAATCATGGAAATCACTGCTGCTTGCTATACCCCTAACTCATTTCTCTCTCCCCTCAGTCCCTATAGGGTATGGAGCCTATGACCCATGGTGGATAACACCTGTGGATGGTGTTATCACTTCCTGGGAACCTAGACTGAGGGCCAAAACCATAATAAAAATATTAAACAGTGCCAAAAAGATGCTAAGCATGTCCCTCTGTATGGTAATGGCTGTGCCATTAATCCTAACACATGGAGGTCCTACAGAAAGAGCTGGCATTCAAAGCCCAGGCAGCCTGACTTAAGAGCCCATGCTCTCACCCTCTTCCTGTACCAGGCTTAAAAGTCCTTATCTCTCTCTGCCCACAGGATCGGTTTTGCCATTGCCCGGCGTCTGGCCCAGGATGGGGCCCATGTGGTAGTCAGCAGCCGGAAGCAGCAGAATGTGGACCAGGCAGTGGCAACGCTGCAAGGGGAGGGGCTGAGCGTGACAGGCACCGTGTGCCATGTAGGGAAGGCTGAGGACCGGGAGCGGCTGGTGGCCACGGTAAGCAGCAAGGATACGGGTCCAGAGCCATGAGATAGCAGATGGGAGGCACCCTGAGCTGGCTTTCCTGGACAACATGGGTGTAATCCAAACCAGCACTGTTAACTAAAATAAAATAGTGCATTCTGCATACCCACACCAGTCCACCAGCACATTTTTATGTGTGCCTTTCTGTTCTGTCTCCGAGAATCAGCCCATCTCAGTCAGAGAGCCAAAAAACACTCTACTGTTTCTAGCCTGCATTGTGCCTTGGGGCGCCCCAAAAACTCCAGCTGGTCCTGGCTCTCCAGTAGTTTCCAGTCTAATTGGGCAGATGAGAAGGGTAAATAGGCATTCCCACTATAAGCTAAGAAACAATCAATCCCCTGTTTTTTCAGTTTATAAAGTTGAGTGCCCAGGAACCTACAGGAGGCAGCCCATTATTTTTCAACCACCTACTATGTGCCATTCACTTTGTCTCGAGCCTTTCACAGGTTACCTCCAAACAACAACCCAAGCAAGGGCAGGACTATGCTCCCTGTTTAAAGAATGGTTCAGAAAGCTGGAACAACACCCCAGGTCCCACAACTAGTAAGGGAAGAGGTGTGAGCCAACCCAGACTTACCAGCTACCTGTGTGTTTATGTTAGTCACTCAGTCATGTCCAACTTTTATGATCCCATGGACTGTAGCCCACCAGACTCCTCCATCTGTGGAATTCTCCAGGTAAGAATACTGGAGTGCCTAGCCATTCCCTTCTCCAGGGGATTTTCCTGACCCAGAGATCTAACCCAGGTCTCCTGCATTGCAGGTAGATTCTTTACCATCTCAGCCACCAGGGAAACCAAGCTACCTCCAGACTACCAAGCATTTCCCTACCAGGTCAGGCCTTAGGTGCCCTCTTAGATTTTGGTCTCAAAGGAAGTGGCTAAGCCATGTTGGGAGTTGGTGGCACCAGTCTTGCAGGTGAACATCTTACAAAGGAGGCCACTCTTTCCTAGGCTCAGGGCACACCCTTCATTTCTTGAAGTGGCAGGAAAAATCTATCAAAGGATGGGAAGCCAAAGATACTGTGCTGACAAAATGAAAAGCAATGGAATTAATTTGGGAAATCTTAGACAAGGAGGGCATGAAACGATTGTAACAGTGGCATAGTAGACAGCATAGGTTATTCCATTTGTCAGGAGTTGTTTGGCAGATGCTCAAATGTGCATTGGAGAGAGTCAGTTGTGGGTCCAAGAAAGCCACCATGCCTGGCCACCTCTGCCATCTCTGCTGGACAGAACCTGAGACCTTGATCCTCAGGGTGGGAGCCAGCTGGGATCCTGGGCCAACTAGTGGCCATGTGAAATGTACATGGCCACTGAATGTCAAAATCCTGCTGGGAATGTAACTTCTGGACCCTCACCAGGTCCCCTTTGCCCATCTTGCAGCTCTGACCCAGAAGTGGGGTTTGAGCTAGACTTTGAGGAGTGGGTGGGAGTAGGCAGATGTCATAGGGCCAGGATCCCAAATGATCCTGCAAAATGAGCAGATAGCCAAGGAAGGGAGGGGGTGTGCTCTCTGTGAACCCACAGTGTGAGAGCACAGGCTGGGAGCCCTGGTAGGAAATGGGTCGGGTGGGAAGGGGCATGGAGGGACATGGGCCTCCATGGCCTCCCAAAGGAGTTTAGACATTCTTGGAGGAAATAAGCCACGTGAGATTTTGAGCAAGGTGGAAATAATTACTAAAGAACAATAATCTGGCACAGGCGATTCTGCGACAGTCCGCTGGCTCCCCACCCCTAACACATCTGCACTCCGCCCAGCACGCATCACTTTCTGATGCATCCTGCGTTTTCCTTGAGACTTACACAGAGCCGAGGCAGGTGACCTGGATGCCGAAATTTAGACAGTGCGGGAGAGTACTGATATAGGTTTTGCAAAGATTATGTGATCTTAAAATGTGTTAAATTTACGTGTTGACAGCCTAGGCATCCCCCTCAGCAGTGCGGAAGCAACTGAGCTTAGCACCTAGTTAGCAAGAATAATTAGTTAAAAACAGGAGTTAGCAGATGGTACACATTGTTAATAACACCCCTCTGTGTGCCAAATCGGGAAGCACAAAGTTGATTGAGGACCCATTTAGTGCTGCTTGCCCAAGGCATCAAAACTGCCAGGTCTGGGCAAATGTGAAGTCTGTTTGCCCAGTGGCAGAATGCTGGCAGAAAAACTGTTTGGCTATTCGTTACTCCAGTGCATGCCTTCACCACCTACTTACAGTTTATTAAGGAGGTTAAATGGTGGCTCTCTTGGTTTTCCCAGTTTAAATCTCAGTTTCTGCCTTGAATCTTCCATGCCTCCAGCCCCAAAAAATAAAAGCAGGAGGTGGGGGAGGGGAGAAAAAGGCATCATAACTGAGCATGGAACTGCTTTAAGCCCAGACCGGCGCCTCCTCCATCGTGGCCCTCCTGGATACTGGAGTGGGTTGCCATTTCCTTCTCCAGGGGATCTTCCCAACCCAGGGATCGAACCCGTGTCTCCTGTACTACAGGCAGATTCTTTACCAACTTAGCTACAAGGGAAGCCCAGCCAGTTTCATAGTGACCCCCAATTCACTTTTGGAGGACTCTTATGAATTAGCTCTGGGTTAGAGTCAATTCTGCCACCACTAACCCTTGTGCCCTGAACATATCACCTCTCCAAAGACTCAATGAGCAGAACTCCTGTTCTTAGCCGGTCCTGATATGTCATTCCTGAGCTATATGACTTGAGAAATTAACTTCCCTGAACCTCAGTTTTATCACCTTTACCATAAGGACATTGGGCGAGATGATCTCAAAGGCCCTCCCAGTGGCAACTTTCTGTGGGTCTATTTAAACTCATCTTTCCATTCAAGTACATGTGGACAGGCTGAGTTTGAGTAATGGTAACTCATTCAAGGGAAACTGGACAGTAAGCACTTGGAGAAATGGGGCTAGGATAAAAGAGGGAAGGTCTAGAAATGGATTTTGAGGTGAAAGCTGAGGCCATGAGAATAAAGGAGTTCCCAAATGGAAAGTCAAAAGAGAAAGAATCAGTGACAGCCTTAGAAGAAGTGGGAGCAGGAAGAAGAGATTGCAAAAGAAATGAGACAACCTTAAATGTTTTAGCGGTAGAGCTTGGGGATTCCATGGTGACTCAGTGGTAGAGAATCCGTCTGCCAGTGCAAGAGATGCAGGTTCAATCCCCTGGAGAAGGAAATGACAACCCGTTCCAGGATTCTTACCTGGGAAATCCCACGTACAGAGGAGTCTGGCAGGTTACAGTCCTCAGGATTATAACAGTTGGACACTATTTAGTGACTGAACAACCACAGCAGAGCTTGGGGTGCTTTTGAAGAGAAAATGTTTTAAGGAAAGCGTTCATTTTGACAACTGTCCTTAAGAAGGAACTCCTTACCAATATTGATAAATGCACCTCCCTTACTGTCCTGTATGAAGAGGCAAAAAGATAGGACACTAAAAGATGAACTCCCCAGGTTGGTAGGTGCCCAATATGCTACTGGAGATCAGTGGAGAAATAACTCCAGAAAGAATGAAGGGATGGAGCCAAAGCAAAAACAACACCCAGTTGTGGATGTGACTGGTGATAGAAG
This sequence comes from Muntiacus reevesi, assembly GCF_963930625.1. Classification (NCBI taxonomy): domain Eukaryota; kingdom Metazoa; phylum Chordata; class Mammalia; order Artiodactyla; family Cervidae; genus Muntiacus; species Muntiacus reevesi. Next base: position 20,615,819 of record NC_089255.1, on the reverse strand, counting down.
CAAGCTCCGATGCTGTAAAGAGCAATATTGCATAGGAACCTGGAGTTGGGAAAGATTGAATGCAGGAGGAGAAGGGGACAACAGAGGATGAGATGGTTAGATGGCATCACCGACTCAATGGACATGAGTTTGGGTAAACTCTGGGAGCTGGTGATGGACAGAGAGGCCTGGCATGCTGAGGTTCATGGGGTCGCAAAGAGTCGGACACGACTGAGCGGCTGAAATGAACTGAACTGAACTGAACTTACTGTCTTGTAACCCTAATTCAGATCTTCCTCCTCTCTAGGCTGTGAAGCTTCATGGCGGCGTGGATATCCTGATCTCCAATGCTGCCGTCAACCCTTTCTTTGGAAGCTTGATGGATGTCACTGAGGAGGTGTGGGACAAGGTAAGAAAGGATGAGAGTAGCAGGGGGTAGGCCTCAGAAGATGGCACACACCAGTCTGCTTTTAGAATGCACTTGTCAAGTGCAGTGTAAATGTGAGGAATCCTTGCAATTTGCCACACACCTGCAGTGCGCCTGGTAAGGGCACATGGAGGTGGGGGGCTGCCTTTGGCCCTGTCCTCTTTCATTTCTGCTTCTCCGCAATTTTGTTTTCATTGACTCCTTGCTAACTGTCTTCTGCTTCCCTCCCCCAGCTCTCTCCCCTCTACCACGGTGGGCTTATCCAAGCTCTTCTTCCTGGTTTATTTCCAGCAGGCATGGCAGCTAATATGCCAATAACTAATACAGTCAGACTTACACACCACCCTTCCCCCTCTCAGCTGCCAAAAACAAATGATTTTTCATTAGGTGGAAAACTTTAATAGCTGCTAGTTAAGTGAAATATCAATTCTAGTGAAATGAACTAAGTTGCCGCTTTATGACATACAGCCTTTGAAAAAGACTTGCACTCTTTCTTTTTTAACTCCAATGTCAAGAACATCTGAGATCCAGATGTCTGAATTCAAGGAACAGAATATTGGTTTTCATGTGACGGTGTATAATTACATTATATTTATAATGTATATCACATACCTACATTCTTTAATTATAAAGCCTTAATTGAAAGATTTGCCTTTGTTTACTAAGGTTAATACTCCCACATGATTTGGAAATGTTAAATTTTTTATGATCTCCCATGGCTTTGCCTTTTACCCTGATGTCATCAATAATTTCTCAACACTGAAGTTTAAGGATACTAAAATATTTTAGTTTGTTTATCAGTGTTCCACAGACATAGAGACCAAAGTGCCAAAATGGTCTTCAGCGAGTCAGTTCCTGATTGATATTCTTTAAAGCAGAGAAACATCTTTCATGAGCAGTCTGAATAGGGACCACATGAAAATCAGTTATAAACTGAGTAATTTTTCTTTCTAGTTGGCTTTTTTTTTTTTAATATCATAATACATCAAATCTAAATGCAGTGGTTGATCCTTGATTGAGCCCTGGACTTTTAAAATAAGGACATTTGGGGGACAACTGGGGAAGATTTTTTATGGACAGTATATTAAGTAAAATCATGATTATCAATGTTAAATTTCTTGAGTGTGATAATGAATGGTGATGTGTAAGAACATCGTATTATTTGGAAATAATGCTAAAGCATTTAGGGATGCAGTATTATAATGTCTGCAACTTACCTTCCAAGGGAAAGGAAAAAGCTGCATAAGCACACAGTTAGGGCAAATGGCACAAAATGTGAACAACTGGTGAATGTAGTTAAAGGATATCCAGATATTCCTTGTCCTTCTATTTCAACTTATCTGTAAGAGTGAAATTTTTCAAAATAAGCAGTTGCATGGGGAGAATGGGAGGGGACTATCCCAGCAGTGCCTGGAACAATGTAAACAAGGCTCATGAATTTGTTTTAAATTACAGATGTACAGTTTTGATTTTAGATTATGTCCCAGCTCCCCCAATAGTGCCTCCTCATGATCCCATTTGCCAATAAGTATCCAGCCAGACAGTCGATCCTGGAGGGCCAAGAGCATCTCCCTCCCTAACTCAGAAGCCAGAAAATTGCTGGAACAACCCCAAGTGCCTGAGGTCAGGCCACATTTTCCCTGAGAATCACGGCTCACTCTGGGGCAGGTCCAGGAAGCCAGCTCAATTCCCAGGCTCTCGCTAGTTGCAAGACAGTCCAGCTCAAGTCCAAGACAGCCTTGAGAGTTCAGATCCATTCTGGGTCAGATCAGACTTAGGAAACAAGATGAACCAGGCTCCGTTCTTTCTCACCCAAACCCCAATATGTGTCATTCTCTAGCTGTCATTCTCAAAGCTCCCTCTCTCTGGGCCATGGTGTCTTCACTTGTAAGCTCTGGGTAACTCATCTCTAGGACCTCTGCCAACCCTAACAAGCAGATCCTGGGGACCCCACTCTAACTCTCCATCACCCTGCCTTCTGCAGCCTTCTGAAGACCCCCCATGCTGTTACCCCTCTTCTTTCTATTGCAGATTCTGGACATTAACGTGAAGGCCACAGCCCTGCTGACAAAGGCAGTGGTGCCAGAAATGGCGAAACGAGGGTACAGGGAAGGAGGGGGGGCTGGGTGCGATGGGCCCCACGCAGGCCGAGGGCAGGGTGTCCATGGCAGCAGGGCCATTCTGTTCTTTTTTCAGAGGCGGCTCAATAGTAATCGTGTCCTCCGTCGCAGCCTACAGCCCATTTCCTGTAAGAACCCCCTTCTCTGCTACTTTTATCCTTTCCTCCATCCTGTACCTTCCGTTCCTCCAGTCACCCTAGGAAATGTGTGTCCCCTTTTGGAATCACACCACCTTCCAGCGAAATAGAGGCCTTGCCTCCACAAATACTAACCTAGGGGCGGTTTTGCCATAAGACAGTTTTCTAACTGGGACCCTCTTTAACAAGAGTTGCCCATTCTATATTATGTTAAGAACCAAGAATGAGCTGGAGTTGAAGAGACTAACCCATTCTCTCCTTGCCCCAGAGCCTGGGTCCTTACAACGTTTCTAAAACAGCTTTGCTGGGCCTCACTAAGAACCTGGCCATTGAACTGGCCCAGTGGAATGTTCGGGTGAACTGCCTGGCGCCTGGACTCATCAAGACTAGCTTCAGCCGTGTGGTGAGGAAGGGGACTCATGCATCCCACTGGGACTCTAAAGGGTATCTTCTCAATGGAGAAGCCCAGCTCCTGGGTCCTGAGCTCCCAAGCACTTCCACCCCCGCCCTGGGTTTTTCCACACTCCCCCTCCACACCAGCCATGTGTCCAGACCAGATCCCCACACTATCCTTTCCTAAGGTGCACAGTGAGACTGAGGAATTCAGATTCCACTCAGGCCATTTCCTATTTCCTTAAGTGGATGAGACCTGGAGCAACCCACCAAGATGCCTCCTTAGGACCTGAAGAGAACAGAGCAGAAGAGGCCAGTGGGTGGTGACTGGGAGCTGGGAAGGACTAGGAAATGAAGGGGGCACCTCTCCATCCTTCCTCTCAATAGATGGGAGGGCGGGCAGTTTGTCCTTTCACTGTCCCTCACAGGAAGAGATTTTCCTTTTTCTTGCAGTTGTGGGAGGATCAGGCAAGAGAGGAGAGCATAAAAGCAGCCATGCAGATCAAAAGGTAAGGCTGTCACAGGGGAGGATGAGGAGGGATAAAGATGGAAAGGTCTGGTCCCTCGAAGCCCATAGCTTGCCGTCTCTCCGTCCCGCAGACAACACAGCCATCCATTCCTTACTTCAAACACACAGACTTCACAAGTTTGTGAACAGAGCGTCACTACAGTGGTGTGTGCAGGGAGTCTGCCTCCTTGCAAAAAACCAAACACAGAGGCATCCAGGTTTAGCAGAGCAGAGCCCTGGGGGAGGCCCTGACTCCTCTCTCCACCTGGGTCTTTGCCTCCACCTCTGAGTGTCCCTAAGGATCAGGGACCAAAACCAAAATCAAAGCATGCTTTTTTAGTTTCCCTTGAATAAAAAGAGTCATGTTTCCAAAGTTCAGGTTGATGATCCTACAATTCAAATAAAAGGATCCTACAATTCAAATAAAAGTCTCCAGGCTTCCCTTGTCTAAGAAAACTAGCCTCTTCCCCCAAAAGGTCAGGCATCTTCATCTGGCTCCCTGTCCTCTAAGTTCTCTGCCTCTTTCCAGTCTGGCTTCCGGGAGCTCTCTTGTCTTTAGCTCCTCCACCTTGTCCCCTCAAGGACATGTACCAGCAATGCCTCCTTGAGGAGGAAGATGCTCTCAAGTGCTCCCAAAGCCATTCTCATGTCAGGCATGAGCTGCAGGCCTAGTCCACAACTCATTGATCAGTCAGGGCATTGGCATCCTTGAGCCACAGTGAATGATCTGGCCCTGTGCTTTTCAGTCTTGGATGCACATTAGAATCAGCTGAGTAGTTGTGAAAACACAGATGCTCAAGCCTCACTCCCAGAGATTCTCTGTTAATTGGTCCAAGGCAGAACCTAGGCATCTTTAGTAGGGGAAGGGGAGGGAGGGAGAAGTTGAGCCTCTCAGATGACAACAGTGTGTAGCTAGGATGGAGAACCACTAATCCAGTCCTTCTAGGTTTGAAGTACCCACTCCACCCACCTCTAGAGCATTCTATGGCAGTTAGATTAAAGTGTTCCCTAACTATGCAATCACTGATACAAACACTGAGAATTAGCACAATCTCACAAAATGACTTTGAGACAAAAATAGATTCCTGAAAAATTTGTCTGTGAATTGAAGCTGTACAAATGGAATCATTTTAAACAAATCATTTACTGTCTCACAGACTTTCTGATGTTGAATAGTATGCACACATGTGAAACAAATTCTTTGAAGAATGAAATAGCCAGTTTATCTATATAACTGGATTTTGGTGTCCTGAGTTCTCTAAAAAACAAAGTATTTCTATATTATATGAATATAATGTATAGTGGTTTTTGCAGAGTGCAGTATTAATGCTTCTATTGAATTATAACGGCTTATGATAATGGTAGCCCTATTTTATGGACAATTCACTGGGTCCTGAAAAATTGCCTGATACTTTAGCAAATTCCATTCCCTGATTTTTACTCCCTTCCTTTTTCCCTGCTTCCCAGGATAGGCAAGCCAGAGGACTGTGCCGGCATTGTGTCTTTCCTATGCTCTGAAGACGCCAACTACATCACTGGGGAGACAGTGGTGGTGGGTGGAGGGGTCCCATCTCACCTCTAAGGACGTGGAGAGCATCCACCAGGGCAGAGATTGGGCTCCAACTCCAGAGTCCTGTTCCCGAATCCATCAACTGGCCTTTCCCACCTCTGCCTAGCATACTGCTAACCTTACACCATAACACCCCCCTGCCACACACACACACAAATCAATTCTGCCCCATAAAAAGCTCCAGCATTCTCTGCTATCAAGGTGTAGTCTTAGGAGGATTCCTGCTGTTGCTGTAGCGTTGGACAAAGACGTCCCTTGGGAGAACAGGGCAGGCCTGCTGAGAGGGCTTAGTCTACTGTGGTAAAGACCAACTAGTATTTTTTTCTGGGCATCAGGGAAATTTGAGGGAGATGGGACAGAAGGAACTTGGAGTGGAAGGAACTGAGTTGGAAATTAACAACTCGCAAATGAGGTGCAAATAAAACGCAGATGATCACGACGCTTTGAGTCAATGTGCTCATTTTTCAGTGTAGGGTGCATAGGTGTGATAGCCGAGCAGAGCATAAGTCTGAGTGGACTGGATTCCCCTACTATATTCCCAGATGCTAAGTTTGGATCCTCCTAACCCTCCTCCCTGTCTCCAGGACCTGAGCGTAATGCTGGGGGTGGAGGTGTTTGCAGAGCTGCCAGCTGGGAGGAGGTGGCATGGGAATTCCCAGGTGCTACTCTCGGCTCACACCCGCGGGGATGGCGCCAAGAACATCGCAGGGATCACCGAGGCCGGGCAAGTGGGAAAGGAAGGTCGAACTTCCCCAGATGTGGCCAGGTCCTCTCCTAGCATCACCCTTGGCCGCAAGTTCCTTCCTTCGAGGGTCAGCGAGGACGAGCTAGACGCGTCCCGAGCAAGCAGTAAAAAGGGAGGAGCCTGGCAAGGATGACCCCGCGAGGGGTACCCAGGCCCACAAACAAAAGAAATAGGTTCTGCTGACGGTGCCCGAGGAGTGGATGACACGGAAAGTGAGGGCGCTGTCCCCCCACCCGGGAGATAGCCCGAGCTCCAAGGCGACACGCACTGGGCGTCGCACGCGGGAGCCGGCGGGAGGGGTGGGCGCGAGCGCGCGCAGGGTCTCACGCGGCCGGGAGGCGCGGCGCGCATGCTCAATCCGGCACCTCTCCGGGCGGGGCGGGAGACCCGGCGCTCCGAGGCGGGGGGAGGAGCGCTCGCGCAGCCGCCCCTGACAGGAGCGGGCTCCGCGGCTGCTGCAGCGCTCAGCGCCCGGGCCCTGCCGGAGCCGGGTCTAGCATGTGCCGCGGCTCCTCGGCGGCGGCGACGGCGGCTCCTCTGCAGCAACAGCGGCAGCAGCGGCCGCCATGGCCAAGTCCAGCGCGGAGCTCACCCGCGAGCTGCAAGGTACGAGGCTGCGGTGGTCTCTGGGACGCTCCGTCCGGGAGCCTCCCAGCCCTAGTGCGTTCCTCCTCGCGGTACACCCCGGTCCCTCCGCCCCTCATGCATCCCGGTTCCAGGGCAGCCCCCTGCCCTTGCATCCCAGCTCGGGGCATCGCTGTCCCCAGAGCATTCTCCTCTGCCCCTTCGCCTCGCCCGTCAGGACCTACCTGTCCCAGAGCCGCCCGTCCCGATCTTCAGTGACAGGTGCAGTCCCTTCACGCTCCCTGGGGCTGACTCTCAGCTATCCTGGCCCATCCCTAGGCGAAGCATCCAGTCTCCCCGCCGGAGAGTCCCGTTTCCCCCGCCGGGCGGGGCCAGGCCCGCCCCGCCGGGTGATGGGAGCTGCCCCAGGTCCTGACCGCCTCTAGGCTCAATACCCTCCCTCCTCCCGGCCCCGCCCCGGAACTGGCTCCAAAGAGCCCCTCCAGAAGCCCGGCTGTGCCCAGGCCAGTGGGGGCAAAGACGGGAGTTAGGGCAGAGGGCTTGGATTGGAGCTAAAACCGGGAGCAGGGTCTCTGCAGCTCACCTACAACAATCCCCATACCAGCCTGGCCCCTGCTCTCTACCCCACACCCACACCTCAAGGCCTCTCCTGTTTGCCTGGTTCTCAGACTGTTCCAAACCAAGACCGACCCCCCCCCCCCCACCAGCACAGCCACAACCCTGACCCCCAGAGGTGGGAGCACAGGCTAGCCCACGCAGAAACCAGGACTCTCAAGGATACTCAGAGGCATACTACACCGTGCCGATTTCCCACACCTCCAGAGGCACACAAGCACAGTTGTGAGATGTGTGTACACACATCTTTACAGAAACTGCACACACACACGCACGCGTGCACACGCACACGCCCTGGGATATCTGGATGATTCTCCAGCAGATGGATACGGGACTCGTTTAAACATGAACTCCTTCCTACCTCCCTACCCCCCACCCACAGGAGAACTGGCTGGCTCTGTGCCCCTTTCACAACTGCAAGTATAGCATACTCATTCACGCTTACCCATCCCCAACACAAGCTCCCTGGCATCTTCTTCACACACATAGTAAAAGGCAGACACCACACCCAGACCATCAAGCATGTAGTGGGACACCCCCGCACCCCTAAACACTGACTCACTCTGTGGGGGCTGACAGCTGCTGGGGTGCACGGGTTGGGAAAATCCATCACACTCTCCCAGAGTGCCACCCAAGTACTGTCCCTCAACTCAGGGACATCAGAAGCCAGAGTTTTCTCCGTAGCACCCCTGCCTCTCTAATAGAAAAAGTCACCCAAGAAGGAAAGGTCTCAATTTCTGTTCTTCGTCTCTCCCTGATTCTCTCTCCTCCTCTCTGACCCTGCCCTTGGAGGGCCTTGGGTGTGTGGGGGAGGCTGGGGTAAGGGGGCCCCTGAGCAGCCTACCACCCACCTGCAGACAGCATCCGGAGGTGCCTGAGCCAAGGGGCTGTGCTCCAACAACATCGCGTGAAGCTGGAGACAAAGCCCAAGAAGTTCGAGGACCGAGTACTGGTAAGGACGCTGGACTAGAGGAGGGGAGGAGGAATCAAGGGCACCTGGGCTGGTAAAGGCGAGGAACCTGGGGGGCAAAGGAGACAGAGGTGGAGGAATGCTAAGAAGACATAGCCGTGGGAGGGGGAGGCTGGACTGGCTGGATGTCCAGGAAGCTGGGGCAGGGCATAAGAGAGAAGCGGGGACTTCCAGAGCAGAAGGCCAGCTGGCAGGAGGTGCACACGGACTGAGGGGCTGACAGAGGGCAGGGGGACTAGAGCCCAGGAAACTACCATTTGCTGCTGACACTCTATTTTTCCCTCTCTGAAGGCCCTGACCTCCTGGCGTCTCCACTTCTTCCCCCTTAAAGTCCCAGCCAAGGTGAGTTGGGCTGATGAGTGGGAGAACACCCAGGGTGCTCTCCTCTGAGCCCATCAGCCAGGCTCTGACCAGGAGCTGCACGTTCCCATGCCCCCACCCCTCAGGTGGAGAGCTCCTTCAATGTCCTAGAGATCCGCGCCTTCACCACGCTCAGTCAGAACCAGGTGAGCACTGGAGTGTGGGCCCCCCTCCTGGGTCAGCAGGAGGAGGGGACCTGTGTCTGAGGCCCTGCCGCTCCCTCTCCCCCAGATCCTAGTGGAGACGGAGCGTGGCATGGTGAGCATGCGGCTGCCATCAGCTGAGAGCGTGGACCAGGTGACGCGACACGTGAGCTCTGCCCTCTCCAAGGTCTGCCCTGGCCCTGGGTGAGTGGCAAAGGAGGAGTGTCTCTCCTCCTCCCCCCTCCCTCCTTCCCCTGGTCCTGGGACCCCATGGCATCAAGGAGAAGAGCTCTCATGTCCCCAGTCCTGCTTTTCCTGGGGATCCAGAAGCTGTAACAGAAGAAAAATTGAGAGCCTCTTTCCACCCCTCTTGGGATGGATTTGTTGTTTTTCCAGGAGTCTAATCCGGCGTGGAAATGCAGACACCCCGGATGGGCCCCGAGACACATCCCCCAACTCTGAGACTTCCACATCCACCACCCACAGTGTCTGCGGTGAGCAGGGGCAGATTCGAGGGAAGGGGGGCCTACACCACCCTGCCTCTTGCTCAGTCCTCTGTGTATAGGGCTTTGCCTGCTCTGAGACTCCACAGCTCCCAGACCTCAGAGGTTCGTGATGCTGCAGGAACCCAAGACACTGGCACATAAAATGACCTTGACATTTCCTTGAACTCCAAGTCTCTTCCCCACCCCCTTAGCCTTTAAGGAGCCAGCCCATCTCCTGCCCCACAGGTGGCTTCTCTGAGACCTACGCTGCCCTGTGTGACTACAATGGGCTGCACTGCCGTGAAGAGGTGCAATGGGTGCGTTTGCGCAGGGACCCGGCAGGGGGCAGGTGGGACCCAGTGGGAGGGGGCCAGGAGGAGGAGAGCAGATGCGAGCCAGTTCCACCTCTCCAAGGATGTGGACACCATCTATCATGCCGAGGATAACCGAGAGTTCAATCTTCTGGATTTCAGCCACTTGGAGAGCCGGTAAGTTTCTGGGATAGAGACTTAACCCCGCATTCCAGCCTTGGCCCAGCCCTGGCCCTTCTGGTCCCCCCCAGCCTGGGCTCTGTCTCCCAGCCCCCACGCCCACTGCCCTCCACCCACCTAGGCTTCCAACCACCCCATCCTTAGTGTCTTCTCTCCTGCCCCAGTCACCTGCTCACCACCTTCCTGCCCCCATCGATCTTCCCACAGAGACTTGGCCCTAATGGTGGCAGCCCTGGCCTACAACCAATGGTTCACCAAACTCTACTGCAAAGACCTGCGGCTGGTAGGATCTAGGGGGAATGGGGGACGGGAGAGTAGTGCCCTTCCTGGCTCCTGACCACATGACCCCCTCTGTCCCCAGGGCTCCGAAGTGCTAGAACAGGTGCTACACACCCTGAGCAAGTCGGGGAGCCTTGAAGAGCTGGTGCTGGACAATGCCGGGCTTAAGACGTGAGGCCAGCCTCCTTCTTGGGCAGTGGTGCCCCTTGATGTAGTCTTAGGGTCCCAGAACCTCAGCGCATGATGTAGTTCTCGTGATGTAGAACCATCTCATCCAGCTCCTCACTTTACAGAAGAGGAGACTGAAGCCCAAAGAGGGCGCACAGCAAGTCCCACCTAAGCCTCCTGACCCCCAGCTCCACGGCCTTCCCCAGTGTCTCCGAGCCCCATCCCCTTCTGCCGTCAGCCACAGAGCAGACTACTCTGCTCCGGTCTCGAGGACCCACAGCTGGGCTTTTTCTCAGCGCCACTCCCCAGGTACTCCTGAGTGACAGCAGGCTCCCTGCAGGCCCCGAGCTGCTCCCCACCTGTGGGGACCTCTGACCATCACGGCCCCAGCCAGGCAGGCAGATGGAGGAGGAGGGGAAGCCCAGAGCCTGGGACAAACACATCCTTCCTCCCCTTCCCTGAAGGGACTTTGTCCAGAAGCTGGCCGGGGTGTTTGGGGAGAACGGGAGCTGTGTGCTGCATGCCCTCACTCTGTCCCACAACCCCATCGAGGACAAGGGTGAGCCCCGGCCCTGAATCCAACCCCCACCGCAATGCAGACCCCCCTCCAGCCCAGCCCAGAGCCCAACCCCGGGCTGAACAGGGACTCTCCGACCTGACGCCAGCCCCTATCCCAATACCTCCATCCTAGACCCCAGGCCCACATTCCACTCAAGCCCTCCATCTGACTCTGCACCACCTGCCCCCACTGCCTATCTCTCAGGGAGGCCCTTTTCTCTCTCCACTCCCCAGGTTTCCTCAGTCTGAGCCAGCAGCTCCTCTGCTTCCCCACTGGCCTCACCAAACTGTGCCTGGCCAAGACTGCCATCTCGCCTCGAGGTACTTGCCCCAGGACCCCTGACCTCTGACCCTGACCCTCCCACCCCTCCCCATACTGCCTTCAGTGTCAAGTCCCAGAGGCCCTGCCCATGCACACGGCATCCCAGGATCACAGAAGGGACAGGAGCACAGCTGGAGAGTGGGGAAGAGTTGTGTGCAAGGGGGAGAGGTGGGGATGGGGGCCAACCCAGCCCAGTGCCCGCTATCCTCAGGGCTCCAGGCGCTGGGCCAGACCTTTGGGGCCAACCCGGCGTTTGCCAGCTCCCTCCGGTACCTGGACCTGAGCAAGAACCCTGGGCTGCTCGCCACCGATGAGGCCAATGTGAGTCCATGAACAGAGCCTCAAGTCCCTGCAGAAATACACTCAGGGCCTGGAGTCTCTGCCCTTTAGCCCTGGGGAGGGGAGGAGCTCTGTCACCCCTCCCCCTGCAGCCCCCTCTGTCCTTCCTTCCCAGGCCCTCTACAGTTTCCTGGCCCAGCCCAATGCCCTGGTACACCTGGACCTGGCGGGGACCGACTGCACCATCGACTCGGTGAGGAGTTGGTGATGGGGCAGCCAGCCTGCAGGGACTTGGGGAGGCCAGGGTGTGTCTCTGCCTCACCTTGTATTCTCTGGTCTCTACTCTCTTTGAGTAGAGAGATGGGCAGAGCTGGCAGGATGACTTCAGGTTATTCCTAAGCAACCCCAAACCTCACTCCCATGTGACACTTTGTCTATGCACTGCCCAAGGTTGTGCTGGCTGTGCCTGAAGGCCAGCCTGGACCCATCCCCTGGCTGTCTGCCCCAGCGCAGGGCTGAGTCCCCCCAGAGGAAAGGACTCATTCCGTAACTTGAACCACCCACCTTCTAAGCCTGTGGCGGCCCTGACTTTAACACATCCACTGCCTATGAGCCTCTCACACCCCTGGGGCCAGGCCGGTGGGAGGAGACCCACTTTCCACAGAGGGGCAACTGAGGCTTGAAGAGGCTAAGTGGGGCAGGCAGAGCAGGACTTGCACAGACTGACCAGCAAGGGTGAAGCACCAGGACCTTGGTGGGGTTGGAGGAGGGAGTCCTCGCTGTCGCTCCAGCAGCCCTCCCAGCCCCATGAGATGTGCCCTGTCTCCCCCCACAGCTTCTGGGCGCCCTGCTCCACGGCTGCTGCTCCCACCTCACCTACCTCAACCTGGCTCGAAACAGCTGCTCCCACAGGTGGGAGCGCAGGGGTGTGGGGAGGGGCGGGGCAAGCCGTGGGCACCCCCTCCCTTGCTGACCCCAGACATCTCCGCAGGAAGGGCCGGGAGGCCCCCCCGGCCTTCAAGCAGTTCTTCAGCAGCGCCTATACTCTGAGCCATGTCAACCTATCGGCCACGAGGCTGCCCCTGGAGGCCCTCAGGTCGGGTGGGTGCAGGGTTGGGGGCGTCCGAGGGGGAGCTCTGGGAGAAGGGGCGAAGGGTAAAGGTGGGCCGGCTGACCTTCCTCCCACAGGGCGCTGCTCCAGGGCCTGTCCCTCAACAGTCACCTCAGTGATCTGCACCTGGACCTCAGCAGCTGTGAGGTGAGCCCCCGTCCCCCACCATTCATCTCTCTCACCTAAGTCAAGCTCTGACTCCACGTTGCCTCTGCACTCCCCCTCTGCAGCCCCACAACCTGACCACACCTCCACTCTTTCTAGAGGTCATTTCCAGTCTCCGGTATCCCCTCCCTGACCGCTTGGGGATGGGAAATACCAGGCTTTCCCAGCAGATGGCAGGAGCAGGCTGTCTCCAGAGCAGCGGCCCAGAGATTTTTCTGGCCGAAGGAAGGGGAGAGAGCCCTGGGGAAGGATCTGGTGTGGAGAAGGGGCCTCCTGATTTCACACCCGAGACCCAACTTGACCTTGAATCCTGGCGTGACTCCTCTTATCTCTGAGCATTAGAGGGGCCCTATCTTCCACTCCAACCCCTGCCTCCTGCCTCACCCCTACTGTGTCCCTACAGCTCCGCTCAGCTGGAGCCCAGGCTTTGCAGGAGCAGCTGGGGGCTGTCACCTGTGTGGGCAGCCTGGATCTGTCAGACAATGGTGAGTGGGGGCCCTTCCCTTCCTGGGGGCCAGGTGGGGTGGGGACAGGGGCCTAGAGCCTGACGGAGAAACCCTCGGGTGACTCCCGTGAGCCTCGGGCCTCAAGTTCAGGCCTCTCCATCTGCCGGCCAGGGTTCGACTCGGACCTCCTGACACTGGTGCCTGCACTTGGGAAGAACAAGTCTCTCAAGCACCTGTTCCTGGGCAAGAACTTCAACGTCAAGGCCAAGTGAGGCCCCCTCCCTATACCCCCAGACCCCCGCTCCATCATTGGCCTATCCTTTTGGCTCACTGCATCACCCCTGACCACCTTTCTGCTGCTCCAGTAGCATGACCCCAGCCCCCTCCCCTCCTACTCTGAGCCCCGACTCCCCGCAGGACCCTGGAGGAGATCCTCCACAAGCTGGTACAGCTGATCCAGGAAGAGGACTGTGTGAGTGCCGGGGCCTGGGAGGGGACCTGCAGTGACGGGGGCTGCAGGGACCGGGTCCAACCCCCCACTTGCCCACACAGTCCCTGCAGTCACTGTCGGTGGCAGACTCCCGGCTGAAGCTTCGCACCAGCATCCTCATCAATGCCCTGGGCAGCAACACCTGCCTGGCGAAGGTGGATTTGAGCGGCAATGGCATGGAGGACATCGGGGCCAAGATGCTGTCTAAGGCCCTGCAGATAAACTCCTCCCTCAGGTGGGGCCCACGCCTCAACCCTCTCACCTGGTGCCCCAGCCCTGCCCCAAACACACATACCTGCCCTGTCTGCTGCCTCACTGCTTATACCCCAGTTTCCAGGAGACCCTTAGTCCCAGGACTATCTCTGAGTCAGCCATTAACCAGGAAAGGTGGGAGGGCTCCCGGCAGGGGTGTCCCTGCTCCCTAAGAGAGACCCAGTAGGAGGGGTAACAAGCTGATGCCCACCCTTTCCCCAGAACTATCCTCTGGGATCGGAACAATACATCCGCCCTGGGCTTTCTGGACATTGCGAGGGCCCTGGAGAGGTGAGTAGGCTAGAGCCCTGCCCTAACCAAGCCCCCAGCCTCCCTGTACCTGGATCCAGCCTGAACTTCACAAGCCCCAGTCCAGCCCACCTGACCTAATTGCATAAAAATGTTGAGGAGGACCATGGAGGGACATGGTCAGCAAGAGGGGGGTGTGGGTAGCAGGAGCCTGCCCTGCACCTCCTCCCCACCCAGCTGGGCCACTCTGTCCCACAGCAACCACACGCTGCGCTTCATGTCCTTCCCAGTGAGCGATATCTCCCAAGCCTACCGCAGCGCCCCCGAGCGCACCGAGGACGTCTGGCAGAAGGTGGTGGCCTGAGCAGGGTGGATCCCCTGGGGCAGGGGCCAGCCCGCCTGCCCTGGTCCTGACCCCACCCACCCATCATCTCTAGATCCAGTGGTGCCTGGTGAGGAACAATCACTCCCAGACATGCCCCCAGGAGCAGGCCTTCAGGCTGCAGCAGGGCCTGGTGACCAGCAGCGCCGAGCAAGTAAACGTTTCCCTCGGGGACACGGGGGTGCACGTGGCCTTGCGGGGAGCACAGGGGTGATGTGTTGGAGTGCAGGGCGGGGTGGGGAGGGGTCAGGAGAGAGGCATCCTGAGGTGCCTACAGCTGGACTGAGCGTGTGGGAGAGCAAACGAACGTGCAGTACTTGGGCCCCAAATGTGAGAGAACATGTGGGCAAACAGCAGGGGTCCCAGACAAGGGGTCCCAGGACTGCGGGAGCTCTGCTGAGCGTTCAAGAAGGACCTCCCAAGAAGAGGAGGGGACAGGCCACCCGCAGACGTCACCCTTGCCCCATCAGTGCCGGCACCAGTGACATGGTCCAAGGGAGCCCAGAAATGGGGCACCCAGGGCCCACCTGGGAAGGTGAAGAGGTGGGGGTCCCCCCTGACACTCCTGCCACTGTGCTGCAGATGCTGCAGCGACTGTGTGGACGGGTGCAGGAGGAGGTCCGGGCCCTGAGGCTGTGCCCCCTGGAACCTGTGCAGGACGAGCTGCTCTACGCCCGGGATCTCATCAAGGATGCCAAGAACTCCCGGGCGGTGAGCGTTCTGCAGCCCCTGACAGTCTGGAGGGCACAGGAAGGCCACGTGCCAACCCAGGAGTATCCAGCCCCTGCCCCGTGCATCTACCCTCCTAGCCCGGGGCCCCCAGGGACCCAGAGAGGCCCAATTCTGGCTTTCTGATCAAACCCTGTTCCTTCTCCAGCTGTTTCCCAGCCTCTACGAGCTTGGCCATATGCTGGCCAACGACGGGCCTGTGCGGCAGAGGCTGGAGTCAGTGGCCAGTGAGGTGTCCAAGGCTGTGGACAAGGAGCTGCAGGCAAGTCCCAGGGGACCCTTAGCCAAGGGCAGAAGTCAGCACAGGGGGATTACTGTGGGCTAGAAGGAAATACAGAGGACCACCTACATGCCCACTGCGCCAAGGCATTGCCAGAAAACTGGGCTTGGATGTTTGCTGTCTTAGCCCCTGAACTCTGACCTCTCCCTCTGGACTCTGATCCTTAGACTGACTCTCCCCTGTCCATGTGTCCACGTGGTAGGATGGCAGGAACACTGACCAGGATGTGGGGAGGCCTGAGTGTCCGAGGCTCTGCTGCTAACCTGCCCTGTGACCTTGACGAGCTAGACATGCTGCAGTCTCTTCCGTTGTGGGGCCAGCCCTGACCTCCTTGGGGCTCTGGTCTCCTTTCCTCCCACACTAGGTGATCCTGGAGTCCATGGTCAGCCTGACACAGGAATTATGCCCCGTGGCCATGCGGGTGGCCGAAGGGCACAACAAGATGCTGAGCAACGTGGCCGAGCGTGTCACCGTGCCCCGGAACTTCATCCGCGGGGCGCTACTGGAGCAGGCGGGACAGGATATTCAGAACAAGCTGGAGTGAGAGGCAGGGGCGGGGCTGGGGCGGGCTGGACTTGGCCTTGAGCACTTAGGGACTCTGGGGCCCAGCTATCAGCAATGAATAATGAATGACAGCCTCCATTATAAGAGATGAATCTTTAACCAACTGCAACCTTGCTATTTAGGGTCTGACTGGTCTTTGCCCTAGAAGTGTAAATGCTGAGCTGGGGTTTAGGAGTCCAGACAGTGCACACAGGTGTACACATACACACAGCTGCACACAGACCCCAGGAATTGACCTCTAAAAACAAAACACAACCTCCTGAGAGGTAGAGACAAAAAATAAGGGTACATGAACTGCACTGCCTATGCCCCCAAGTTTTCATGGCCCCTCGAGCACTCTTTCATTCCAGTCCAGGTACCACCTCTCAAGACAAGGAAACGAAGGACAATTATAATCCAAACCCATGAAACAGGCAACCTCAAGAAGTACTGGTTCCTGCTGTTACAGCAGTTGTTGTTCAGTCACTCAGTTGTGTCCAGCTCTTTGCGACCCCATGGACTGCAGCACTCCAAGCATCCCTGTCCTTCACTATCTCCTGGAGTTTGCTCAGACTCATGTCCATTGAGTCAATGATGCCAGCTGAGGCCAGCAGAATTCACTCAGCAACTCGACTTGCCTCTCGCTGTTGCCCTGGAGCTCCAGGGGCCTGACCCAGAGCCCCTCTGCTCCTCCTTCCCCGCAGTTCCTTTTCGTCCACCCTCCTCATCCACACACCCCTAGGCTGGAAGGGCTGTGGGTGGAGCTGAGTGGTAGACCCAGGGTACCTTGTACAGCAGCTGTGTTCTCCCTGGGCGGCCAGGACGGCTGGCCCACTCCCTTAGGCATCTGGGAAAGGCTGGGGCAGAGACTCCGAGGTGGGGAGCGGGGAGCTGAGTAGCTCCTCCTGTGCCCACAGTGAAGTGAAGCTCTCAGTCGTCACCTACTTGACCAACTCCATAGTAGATGAGATCCTGCAGGAGCTATACCACTCCCACAAGAGCCTGGTAAGACTTCTGAGCCTCCACCAGGTCCAGGGAGGGCCTCTACCCCATCCCACATCAGCCCACCTGCCCCCCCAACCCTCCCCGTCAAGATCCTGAGAGGCAGACAACCTCCTTGGGATCTTGATCTTCCTTGTTCACATCTGTCCTTCCCTAGGCCCGACACCTGGCCCAGCTAAGAACATTGTCAGATCCACCAGGGGGGCCAGGCCAAGGGCAGGATCTGTCCTCCCGTGGCCGAGGCCGGAACCACGACCACGAGGAGACCACAGATGATGAGCTTGGAACCAACATCGTGAGCACCCCCACTCCTCTCCTTAACCTTGGCCCTGCCCCCAAACCTGCAAACCACTGCTCCTTTCCATGTCCCTGGACTCCACCCTCTGCCCCACACTGGGTCTCATCCCCTCACCCCAGTCCCTCCCAGCCTCTTCCCTCCTCCCATTGCCTCCGCTGCCTGAGGACAGGGAGGCAGGATAGACTCTAAAGAAAAGACTTCATGAGGAATGGGAGGCTCCAGGTGAGTCTCCTGGGACTTGCCACCAGGCCCCATCATTCGCCTCCCTCTCTGCAGGACACCATGGCCATCAAAAAGCAGAAACGCTGCCGCAAGATCCGGCCAGTATCTGCCTTCATTAGTGAGTCTTCCAGCCTCCGTGCTAATGGCACTGATTCTGTTTCTTTTATCTCTGCCTCTCCAGTCTGCTCTCTCCCCATCCCTCCTACTAGTCCCTCTAACACTGCTCTCCCCACAGGTGGGAGCCCTCAGGACATGGAAAGTCAGCTGGGGAGCCTGGGAATCCCCCCTGGCTGGTTCTCAGGGCTCGGGAGCAGCCAGTCTGCAACTAGTGGTTCCTGGGAAGGTCTATCCGAGCTGCCCACTCATGGCTATAAACTAAGGCATCAAACACAAGGGAGACCCCGGCCCCCCAGGACCACTCCTCCAGGACCTGGTCGGCCTAGTGTGAGTCCCTAAGGCCTCACCAGAGGACCAACTTCACTTAGCAATGCCAGAGCCAGGGACTCTAGCTCTAGGGCACCAGTGCCAGAGGTCCTAGCCTTGCGGGATCGGGCGGGGGCCCAGGCAGGCCATGGAACAGAAGAGGAAGTATCCAGATTGGATGGAACTAGACCTGGTCACAGATAGGAAATCTGTCTGCTGGACAGTGGCAGTTCTCATCTTGGTGAGAGTCAAGAGCCGCCAGGCTTGAGATACCCATGTAGCCTGAAGTCTGTGTTTGCATGGGGTCAGGAGGAGGCAAGGTCAAGTCCCAGGGGGCTGGCCTTGAATAGAGGGGAGGAGGGCTTCCTCACCCAGATAATATATCCTACAGGACTTTCCTCCCAGCAGGCACCAGTACCTGGGACCCGTCAGGAGAATGGAATGGCCACCCGCCTGGATGAGGGGCTGGAGGACTTCTTCAGCAGAAGGGTCATGGATGAAAGCTCCAGGTGTGGCATCCAGGCGCACCCCCAATTTCAGGAGGCCCCGAGGCCCTAGAAAAGCTCCCGTGTCCACCCACCTCCCAGGGAGGTTTCTCCAGTGGCAGTCTCTCTAGGACATTTCCCCCCACATTCTCTTTCTTCCCCACCCAGCCCTTAATTCCCATGTTCTCTGAATCTCCTTAGGACAGCTGGAAGGAATGGGGCTGGAATGAGCCACCAGAGTGAGATTGCCGGAGCTGGGGGTTGGGTAGCAGCCCTGGGACGGGATGATAGTGGTGCCAGGCCTGGAGGGGACATGCTGTCACTGTCCTGCACAGATGCCCCAGCATCTCTCCAGAAGGAACTGGGTCACTTGGAGAGGCTGAGAGGAGGTGGGGGAAGGGGTCCCTGGGAGGGAAGAGACTGCTGGAGGGTTACGACAGGAAAGGTGAGGACACCATCGCCTGGGAATATGTAGACGGAGTTATGGAGCAGCAGGGAATATTAGATGAGAGAGGAGAGTGGGGGATTCTGAGAACCACGACGGGCTAATGCCAGCGCCACCCTGGGCCCGGAACGACCTCAGCATCTGGCATTGGGATCTCCCCACGACTTTGTCACTAACTCACTCCAACCCTGCCCAGCTACCCCCGGACTCTGAGGACTCTGCGTCCAGGCCTCTCCGAAACGCCGCTGCCTCCACTCCAGAAGAAAAGGCGCCGAGGCCTGTTTCACTTTCGCCGGCCCCGGAGCTTCAAGGGGGACAGGGGGCCAGGCTCCCCCACCGCGGGACTCCTCCTCCCTCCTCCCCCACCCCCACCCCCGACTCAGGAGAGCCCCCCCAGCCCAGATCCCCCCAGCCTTGGCAATAACTCCTCCCCCTGCTGGAGCCCCGAGGAGGAAAGCAGCCTCCTCCCCACATTTGGTGGGAGCCGGGGGCCTTCCTTCCGCAGAAAGACAGTAAGTGAGGCAGGAGTTCTGAGTCCTGGTTTGCTGCCCCCACACAGCCCATCCACCCCAGGCAATTAATGGCAGGATGCTAGAACTCAGGGATCAGGAGAACTTTGTCATCCCAGCTCTCCACTCCTTGGCTCCTTGGGCTAAGCCTGGTGACCCAGACTCCCGGCATGCAAATGAGGGCAGTGGAAGGGCTCCTCAGATGGTCTGGGTAGGGCTTCCAGACAGGGGGCTTGGAGGGGTGTGGAGCCCCTTCTCCATAAGAGACTGCTTCTAGGCCTGTAACCTTGTTCCAGGGCACCGAGGGGGCAGAGCCTGGGGAGGGAGGCCAGGCCCCCGGGACAGCACAGCAGCCGAGGGTCCACGGTGTCGCCCTTCCTGGGTTGGGAAGAGCCAAGGGTTGGAGCTTTGATGGAAAACGAGAGGTGAGGGGAGCCTGGGGTGGCAAACTGGGGGTCCCACAGGTCCCTGCTTACCATCCTCCCCTCCCCATGGGCCTGTGGTTGGTAGGTCAGTGGAGAGAGCAGTGCTTTGGAGAGGAAGGTGTGTGCTGCGATTCTGCCCCTACACTTGGTGCGGAACCCTGGACAAGTCACTTAACCTTCCAGAACCTCTGTTTCCTTGTAAAATGTGTGGCCCCCAAAATACTTAACTTCTAGAGCTGCTTCCCAAATTTTGGTGACCTGATCACCACTTTTATGCCTGCTTTTAACTTATCCACATACCATGGCATTATTTAGATAATATTTTTATTGAAATCAACTCACCTTTTTAAACTCAGTCTGGACCTAAGCATTATCATCTATTAAAATCGCAGGCTTGTACTAGTCATGTTTTTTCTATGACACATAAAATAAACACATATTAAAATAACAGTATATTAATTCATGTAAACCATTTCTTATGTCCCCTAGGGGTGGTATGGGTATCATTCCTTGAGGAAAAGCGTCTGAGTGTCTAGGGACCAGTGACATGAGATGCTAGAGCAGAAGCCCCTTGCTAATCGCAGTCCCCACATGGAAGAGACTTCTTTTATGACCTGACTCAGCTGTCCTTTCAGGGCACAGGCCCAGACCTGGAGGGCAGCGTCCAGGCTTGGCAGAAACGGCGTTCTTCGGATGATGCAGGTGAGAATGGTCGCTCTCACTTCCTTCCTTTGACCCCTCTCTCAGAGCCCCACCTAACATGCGTTTCCCCCCTCCCCCTTCCCCACCCTCTCCCTCCACTCCAGGGCCTGGAGCCTGGAAGCCCCCACCGCCCCCTCAAAGCACCAAGCCGAGCTTCAGCGCCATGCG
Source organism: Muntiacus reevesi (assembly GCF_963930625.1). Classification (NCBI taxonomy): domain Eukaryota; kingdom Metazoa; phylum Chordata; class Mammalia; order Artiodactyla; family Cervidae; genus Muntiacus; species Muntiacus reevesi. The sequence goes on along the minus strand of NC_089255.1, from coordinate 20,595,359 downwards.
CCGAGCAGAGGCCACGTGGCACATAGGTATGGAAAGCCTCTTTTCCGGCAGCAGCTCTGAAGGCCCGAGTGTGTCCAAAGAGACAGAAGCCAATCAAGGTGGGGCAGTACAATGTCAACATTGTGAAGATGCTTCAGGGTATTTACAAAACTACATCCAAAACAAACAAACCACCAAAGAAAGGCCCCACAGAAGAAAAGTGCCTTGCCAGGCTGAGCCAACAGGAGCAAAACTTTGTGGATGGTTCCAGGGAATTCTCTAGAGCAGGGGCCATCAGCAGAATGGTACACTCCATAAAGAAGGCCTCTCTCTGTATGTCAGCTGGGGAAATGGTGGGCAGTACCAACCAGGTCCACCTCAAACATTCCAGTCTCCTCCACAAATAGCTCACCAGACCATCCTCTGCCCACCCAGAAAGATGCCACACAGAAGGGGCAAGAGCCCCCCGCCTTGGAGGTCAGACACCCTGGGTGTTAGATTGGGCTCAGCCACCACCCGTAGTGTTGACCTCAAACAAGTTATTTACCTTCCAGAATAAAGGGTGGGGGATCATAGTATGATGAACCTCCCTCCCGCTAGGTTCAGAGCACCTTTCATTTAGGGAGCCACTAATGGAAAACCAGTCAGCTTGGCATCATTCTCAGTTCCCGCAGGCCTGGAATGTGACCCTCCAACAACATTCGACAGGGACAAATCTCCCTGGAGAGGTTGACACTCCCTTCTCTCCTCCACTCCCACCCCAGGGCTAGGGCATGAGGGTGCCCTGCAGAGCTAGGCTGGCCTGAGGCTTGGCAACGCCTGGGCACCTGCCCCATCCTCCAAGGCCAACATATCACCTGGGACATCTTCCCTGAGGATCCCGTCCCATAAGCAGGCTAGCTAAGACACCCGAAGAGGGGTTCCGGCTTTCATTTAGGAGACCATGGCTGTTTGGTGCTCCCCACTTCCCCCCCCCCCGCCCAACACACACACCTATTGCCAGTACCCTCCAGGTCTTCCTTACCTGCACCTCACAGATACACACACAGACAGTCCCATCCACGTGACATATCCTCAGCTCGGAGTGCATAAAGCCACAAGGCGGGGCTAGGGTGCGGCGAGAATGCCAGGCACCTCTCCTCCAGATTCACCACCTAAATCAGACTGGCAGAGAGTCCTAGGAAGGCCAGGCTGCAGCCTTGGCAGGGCCCCGGGCCACTGCAGCCCTGGATGGGCAGCCATGCCTGTGGACCCAGCAGGCTTCAGACCCTGGCTCTGTCCCTGCTCTTCAAGGGGGTCAGTCCGAGCTCCCTGCAGACGTGACAGGCTCAGGAGGATCCTGGGGGTCAAGGGCTAAGGAAACCGGAGAGCAGAAGGGGACATCCAAGGCAGAGACAGAGGAGCAGAGGGGCTTGGAGGGGAAAGTCCTGGCCTCCAGGGCTTTACAGGGACAGGGGACTGGGAGGGCTATATGCAAGAATGTCTTTTCCTGCAGTTTCTCCTCTCTTCCCATCCCCCAGCTGAGGAGAGCGCCCCCAACCACGGCTGCCAGAGCCCCAGCCCAGCCTCCCAAGATGGGGAGGAGGAAAAGGAGGGGGCTGTCTTCCCAGAGAGGACGGTCCCCACCAGGAATGCTAAGGTGAGAGCCAGCAAGCTGGTGGGGAAGGAACTTTGATGAAGCAAAAGGACAAATTAACTGACCCAGCCTCCTTCTTCTCTGCCAGCTGCAGGACCCTCCATTAGCTCTGAAGCCCCCCAAGCCCGTGGCTGTGCCCAGGGGCCGCCGGCCCCCACAGGAGCCAGGGGGCCGGGAGGAGGTCGAGACTGGGGGTGCAGCCCCAGGAATGAACACACCCCGGCTGAGGCTGGGCTCACAGCAAGACCAAGAGGAGCCTGAGATCCAAGGTGTGCCACCTGGCAGGAGGGGCTGTGGGGCACCTCCGGGACCTTGCTGCTTCCCCACCCCCAGGTCGCTTCCTGGGCAGAGGATGAGTAGCAGACAGCCAGGAGCCACGGCCTGGGTGAGCACCCAGCCTGGGTGCTCCACTCACGTGCCAGGCCTGCCTTCACTGTCATTGCAGGGCCCCCAGATCCAGGCCGCCGGACTGCCCCCCTGAAACCTAAGCGGACACGGCGGGCGCAGTCCTGTGACAAGCTGGAACCTGACAGAAGACGGCCCCCTGACCCCACAGGTGCCAGAGGGGCGGTGAGAGGGTGGTCCCCCTGCCCACCCATCCATCTGACGCATCGCCCGCGCATGGGGACGCATCTCCCCGCTCTCCTTGCCGGGGAGACAGGGTTCCCTGGATTTTCCCAGCAGGAACCAGTGAGCCGGGAACAGACTGACAGCCGCTACCGCACCCTCCCCAGCCCTCCTCTCGACATGTGCCTCACAAGGACTCCAACCCCCACCTGCCCCCACACCTCCAAGCCCCTCTGCCAGCCCCTGTCCCAGGGGCACAGGATGAGGCACGGGGGACCAGAAGTGGGGGAGCAGCCTGGAGAGAGGGAGGCTCTGCTTGCTCTGCAGATCTTAGGGGTGGGGGGTGTCTCCTCTCCTGGGAGGGCGGATCTGTCCCTCTATCCCCAGGGGCTCTCTCTCCACTTGTATAGAATAAAAAAACAAAATCACTGCCTGCCTGAGTCTCTGTTGTCTTCCTCATTCTCTGCTCCCATTCCCCACCAGCTGCTCCCCTTCCCTTAAGCCCCCACAGTGGGGAAAAGTGGGGACCATTCCCCCCAGAGATGGGGCTAGAGCTCTAAGGGAAGAGGTGGGAAAGATTGGAGAGCTGCTGGATGGGAGGGGGCTCGGAAGGCCCTAGGCAGCGGGGTGTCATTTGCAGGGTCTGGGCTGAGAGCTGGCTGCAGAAGGGGCGAAGGTGGCAGAAACCAGCATCAGTGTGTGTTGGGCTTTGGGGAAGTACAGTGGGATCAGGGAGGTCCTGGTTTCCCAGGAGGAGATTGGGAGCAGTATGCTGTGTATGTGTGTTTATGTACAGGCAGGCTCACTAATGGTGGAATTAAATGGTGGTGTGTCATCCCGGGGGCACCATCAGTAGTCAGAAATCTCAATAGTAGAGTGGCCTGCAGGTGAGCAGAAGTGCCTGTAGCGAGAGAAGATCAATGATTAAAATTAATCGTTTCCCATCAGTGTACTAACAAATGCTAGCTTGGCATCCGAGATGCTGCTCAAGAGCCTCTTCCTCTGTGAAGCCCTTCCTGATGCCTTCCCCTGACTCATCCAAATTGAGCCCTTCCTCTTGTGGCCCATTGCCTCCTCAGTAGATGCATACTTTTTGCCTGTCATATCTCAATGCATTTGTTCTGATCATCTCTGTGGGACTTTTGTTCTATATGCACACACCTCCCTGAGGGGCAGGAGCTGTGTCTTAGTCCCTGGTGTAGCCCCAACCCCTGGCACAGTGCCTGGCACCCAGGAGATGCTCAATAAATTGTTGCTACCTTAATACACGAGCAGCTTTGGGAATGGAAAGTGAAGTGCCCTGGTGACCCTTCTGTCATACTCATCCAGACCACCATGTTCCCAGATGTCTTCACGTGCAGCGTCCAGACATTTGCTCCTTTCCCCTGGCCTCACTAGGGAATGACTAATGTCTTGTTTGCTCAAGATCTGTGCGTGGCACGGCCCCTCCCACAGGATGTGGCCATATGGGCTGAATCTCAGGGTTGGGGGTGAGTTACGGGCACCAGGAAGATGCCTCCGGAATCAGTCCAGCACATCTGCACACACTGGGAAGCCCCTGTCTTCAGGGGGCTTCGTGACCGGGATGTGACACTGTGCTATTAAGCAATTGTGTCCGTTTCCTTGTCTCCCTGTTAAAAGGTGGAACTTTGAATTCTAAAAGCTATGAGGCTCAGCATGATATGTAATGTCCTTTAAGGGACACGTGAAGATCTCCATTCTGTTGTATTCAGGTTGGTGGGCGTGAATGAGGGTATGTGTGTGTGTGACAAGTATAGCCCTGTGTTCTTCTGTATGTGACTGCGAATGTCCTTAACAAATGTGATGTGGAGAGCGACGTGAGACCGGGTGTGTCTCCCCGTGCGTCCCCAAGGCTGAAACTGTCATGGTGTCGCGGTGAGTTTATGTGCTGGCACCTGTTTGTGTCAAGATTGTGTGTGAGCCTGTGAGTCGTGGGTGCGTATGTCTCCCTCAGCTCCCGGCGTGAATGTGTGTGTGTGCACACACCACCGCAAAGTGTGCCTCTCTGTGATGCTGGGTGTGGGTGTGGCAGGAGGGGAAGATGTATGTCACTGTGTCTGCGGGGGTCCTGCCTCCGAGCCACCCTCAGCCCGCCCTCCTCCCCTGGCTCCGTGGCTCCCTCCCAAGCAGTGGCCCTGCCCCCCTTCTCCCTCCCAACCGGTCTGTGCAGGGTGGGGGAGCTGGTGCTTCGGCCCCCCCACCCCTCCCCATCCAGGCCCCATAAATAGCAGCAGAGCCGGAGCCGGAGCCGGCGCCAGCGGCTGGAGCAGCAAGGGAGTCAGGGCCAGGGCCAGAGAGCCGGAGAGAGGAGCCCCCGACTAGAGCCCAGGTGAGCCCACCCTTCACCCCTCTCCCAGCCCCAGCCCAGCCCAAACCTGGCCCAGTCTCCATAACAACATCGCCCCCCGCCTCCAGAGAGGTCTCCAGTCCTGCCCAGTACCCTCACCACCACATGCTCCTGCCCGACTCAGGGGATCTGTGGGAACTGGGAGACTTGTGGCTAGAAGGCAGAGCCCGCCCGCCCCAACCCAGACCCTCCCTCACATATCCAGAAAGGCACACACTGTGGGGAGGGGGTACCCAGCCAGGGAGGGGTCCCAGTTCTGAGGGAGATACAGGAACTGTCACAACCTCCTGAAGACAGACACCCGACTAGGGGGTAGACACAGGGTGGGGGCATTCAGACACACCAACGTACACTCGCTGGGGAAGCACGACATGAGATCAGACAGCCTCACCCTGAGAAGTGGACAGACACAGAGAGATGGATGGACCGGCCATGAACTCGGGCCAGCGTACCCCTGCATGCTGCTGCCCGAAGCTTGGTACTGTTGGGGGAGGGTGGCGTGCGTGCATCCCACGGGCAGCATGGAGGGGGCCGAGGCTCCCCAAAAATCCTGTCGCTAAGAGACAGCGCCAGTGCTGCCAAGAAGTGTGAGAACAAGGGAGGTGGGGAGGAAAGCCAGTGTTGTCATAGTGGGAGCCACTGCCAGGAACCTAGAGGAGATTTCAGCAGGGGCCGAGCTCTGCTTCTCTGCAAGCCCACCACCCCTCCCTTTCCACCAGCCAACCAGAAGGTGAGTCGGGGGAGGTGGATGGGGACAGCCCTGCAGGGCACCTTCCAACCTGTCTCCTCCTGCCCACCGCAGCTTCCATTCCTGACTATCCTCTTCAGACTTGCCGGGGGCCCCCTCCACTCCCCTCCCCACCCCCTTGCCCCAGTTCGGCTTCCTCAAGCCAAGACTGAGTGCAGCGCTGGCTCAAACATCAGTCGGGAAATAGCAGAAGGCGCTGATGTAGCGGAAAGTGTGGATCAATCGATTGCCTAGGAACCAAGGCTGCCAGGAACCCCCAAGCCCTCTCCAGCCCCATCCATGCACACAAGGCCAGCAGCGGTGACAAGAGGACTCCCTGGGCAGTGCAAGAGTGAGAGGCTCAGAGCTCAGGGCGAGCCGAGTGAGGCCAGGGGGACGAAGATGCCAGGGCCTCCGGAAGCAGGGCAAGGGGGTGGGGCCCGGGCTGCCAGAGACAGACCCCTCCTCTGGCAGGTGTCCCCCTTCCAGTGGCCAGTGTCTGCTCTGTCCCCGCAGAGACATGTCCGACCCAGAGATGGCCTGGGTGCCCGAGCCCCCAGCCATGACGCTGGGGGCCTCGAGAGTGGAGCTGCGGGTGTCCTGCCACGGCCTCCTGGACCGAGACACACTCACCAAGCCCCACCCCTGTGTGCTCCTCAAGCTCCACTCCGATGAGCAGTGGGTGGAGGTGAGAGTGGCCAGCCTCCCCTTCACGGACCTCTGGGACTGAGAGGGAGGAGGCTGGGTGGGGGCAGCCACGGGGGACGGTCAGGACTCTCAGGGGCCTCTTCCAGTCTGGGTGGGCAACCCTAGAGATGAGGGTGCCATCGCAACACACACAAAGCATTTCACAGGGACCAAAGCTCACAGGGTCCTATGGGGTCCTGAGATGGCCCCCAAAGGCAGTGGCGCTGCTTCCAAGTATGAGAGCCCCAGAGGGCTGATGGTCCTAGGGGCAGGCAGCACCCTAAGCTCGGGGTTCAGCCCAGGGAGGGAGGAGCCAGTCCGGGGCACGGGAACCTGAGGAAAGCTGGCAAGACCGGGGGCAGTCCAGGACAGAGCAAAGCAGCCCGGGTTCCCAGAGGTGGGCTCCCCTCCTGCCGCAGGTGGAGCGCACCGAGGTGCTGCGCTCCTGCTCCAGCCCCGTCTTCTCCCGGGTGCTGGCCCTGGAGTACTTCTTCGAGGAGAAGCAGCCCCTGCAGTTCCACGTGTTTGACGCCGAGGACGGATCCACCAGTCCCCGCAACGACACCTTCCTCGGCTCCACCGAGTGCACCTTGGGGCAGGTCTGCGTTCCCACTCCCACCCCCACCCCCACGGTTCTGCCTCCGGAAACCGAAAGAAGACAGAATAAGCTGCAGAGTTAGTTCAGTTGGGGGGTTGGATCCCATCTCCGCCATTCACCCGCTGTGCAGCCATGGGCTAGATATCTAACCTCTCTGAGTCTTAGTTTCCTTATCTAAACAATGAGGGATCACAGTGCCGATCTCTTAAGGTTGCTATGGAAATTAAGTCCAATTCTAGCCCAAGTGCAGCCCCTGTGAGCGATCGAAGCGCGCTTATTACCCTGCCCCTTGTACCCTGGCCAAAGCAGGTGGGGGTGTCACAGCTGGGGTCTCCCTCCAACTCCATCCCCAGATCGTGTCACAAACCAAGGTCACTAAGCCTCTGCTACTGAAGAATGGGAAGAACGCGGGCAAGTCCACCATTACGGTAGGCAAGGTCACCGGTACTCACCCGTGGGCAGGGCATTCAACACCCCTGCAGGGACAACCATGGTGACATCCTGCTCCCAGGGCTGGCGCCCACCTAAGGGAAAGGGCTTTGTGGGGGTGGCGTGGGGGAATCCTGCCACTTGTGTCCCCCTTGCAGATTGTGGCCGAAGAGGTATCTGGCACCAACGACTATGTGCAGCTCACCTTCAGAGCCCACAAGCTGGACAACAAGGTTGGAACCCCAGAGTTTAGGCCCCCATCTCCACTGTTAGGAAGCCTAACCCTCGGGGTTAGCCGCCTCCCCTTCAGACCTCACCAGGCTCAGGGACCCTTTTCCCTGCATCTCCAGGACCTGTTCAGCAAGTCTGACCCTTTCATGGAGATCTATAAGACCAACGGGGGCCAGAGCGACCAGCTGGTCTGGAGGACGGAAGTGGGTGCCTGAGGCTGTGGGGAAGGCAAGAGGAAGGGCAGAATACGTGAACCTAGATTGGCGGTGACCAGCTCTCTGTGCCTCTCCAAGGTGGTGAAGAACAATCTGAACCCCAGCTGGGAGCCGTTCCGTCTGTCCCTGCACTCCTTGTGCAGCTGTGATATCCACCGGCCTTTAAAGGTGAGGCCCCACGAGTAAGGGCAGCCTCGGAGAGCATCCAGCCTCTGCCCGAGACCGTCCACCTGAGGGTGCAGGCCCCTCCCTCTCCCCCTTTCCCACTGTGGGATAAAGAACCAGTCACAGCTCAATGTTCCTATATCAATGTAGCTTCTATCAGAGGCCAAGTCCCAACCAGACCGAGCCAAAGGATGAAGTTCAGCAAGTGGCTTCTCTGGACAGATTGAGGACATCTGTTAGGGCCTAGTGAGTGTTAGGGCCCTACTTCCCTGAGTCCCTCCTCCTGCCCCCACTGAACCACTGCAAAGCCTCTCTGATCCTGACCCCTGTCCCTGTTTCCCCTTGCCTTTTCAGTTCCTGGTGTATGACTATGACTCCAGTGGGAAGCATGACTTCATTGGCGAGTTCACCAGCACCTTCCAGGAGATGCAGGAAGGAACAGCAAACCCTGGGCAGGAGGTACTGCAAAGACCCCCCTCCCCAAGAATCCCACCAAGATCCCTGGGAAAATCCTGAAGGAGATAATGAACAGTCCCTCACACGCGATAGGAGGTGGAGAGGGTGGGAAACTCAGGGCTCAGCCTAAGGACTGAGCCGTGAGGGTCCTGCTCTGGGAGGCTCCACTGCAAGGGGGAGGAAAGGTCACATGATGAGACCCTGGGCTTGTGGGGTATGTGGGGTCTAGATGCAGTGGGACTGTATCAACCCCAAGTACCGGGACAAGAAGAAGAATTACAAGAGCTCAGGGACCGTAGTGCTGGCCCAGTGCACGGTAAGCAAGCCCTTCCCCACCCCCCACAACCCCATGGCAACCTCAGATTCAACCTTGCCCTCATTACAAAGAGCATTTCCCTGCTCCTGGGACCTGAGAACCCTCATCCTATCCACCACCAACTTCAACCTCAAAAACTCTGGCCCCTCCATTTCCCCTGCAGAAGCCCCACCCAGCTCCCTCCTCAAGGGACCAGTATTCCACCTTATCTCCCCTCTTCCCACCAGGTGGAGAAGGTGCACACCTTCCTGGACTACATCATGGGGGGCTGCCAGATCAGCTTCACGGTAAAGGTCTGGGGGTGAGGAGGTAGCCAAGGGGGCGGGGCCAGGCCCTGGTGAACAGAGGAGCCCAGAATCCACACTGCCCTTCCTTGGACCTCTAAGGAGCCTTAGCATGGCCAACTTGTTCCCCTCACTCGACTCCAAGATGAGGCTACCTGGGGGCTTGCTCAGATTCCCCTCAGTCCTCCCTACAGACCCTACCTCTGACCTGGCCTCCCTGGTGGCTCTCACGGATGCAGCATATCCTCTCCCCATCTGCACCAGGTGGCAATCGACTTCACGGCCTCCAATGGGGACCCAAGGAGCAGCCAGTCCCTGCACTGCCTGAGTCCCCGTCAGCCCAACCACTACCTGCAGGCCCTGCGTGCAGTGGGAGGCATCTGCCAGGACTACGACAGGTAGCAGGAGATGGGGTGGGGGATGGGCTGGGATGCTTTGCCCGATGGGCCCCCATAGCCTCTTCTTCTCCCCAGTGACAAGCGGTTCCCAGCATTTGGCTTTGGAGCGCGAATCCCACCCAACTTCGAGGTAGGCTGGGCAAGGGTAGGAGAGGAGATGCTGGGAGACTCAGACAGGAAGGAAAAATATCCGCTGGCTGGCCTCACCTTCCCCTCACAGGTGTCCCATGACTTTGCTATCAACTTTGACCCGGAAAATCCTGAATGTGAAGGTAAGAAATGAGATTCCCACCAGCCCTGCCTCCCTTCATACAGCTTGCTGCCCACTCCCATGCGGGAGCACAGACTCCATTCCCTTGGGCCCAGCCCCCTGCCCCTTCATGGTTCCAGTGTCTGCATGCATTTGGTAAGACTTTCAGCCCCTGACCAGATATCTGCCCACCCAACTCTACCAGCACCTGAACCATCCAACTCTCCTGCTTAGTGAGGATCATGGTGGCAGGGCAGTCCTGAGACAAGGAAATGCCTCCTTACTTTAGGGAGTCTGGAAGAGCTCCCTGCTAATCTCTGCGCTCTCACCTCTTTGCCCACAGAGATCTCAGGGGTCATTGCCTCCTACCGCCGTTGCCTGCCCCAGATCCAGCTCTATGGCCCCACCAACGTGGCCCCCATCATCAACCGCGTGGCGGAGCCAGCTCAGCGGGAGCAGAGCACTGGCCAAGCCACGGTTATGTGTCCTGGGGCTGGAGCCGGGGGTGGGGGTGGGGGTGGGGGGCGGGGCGCGCCAAGGCCTCAGAACTGACCTCTCCCCCACTCTGTCTGTCCTCAGAAGTACTCGGTGCTGCTGGTGCTCACGGACGGTGTGGTGAGCGACATGGCTGAGACCCGCACCGCCATCGTGCGCGCCTCCCGCCTGCCCATGTCCATCATCATTGTGGGCGTGGGCAATGCCGATTTCTCTGACATGAGACTGCTGGACGGCGACGATGGTACCTTGCGCTGCCCCCGAGGGGTGCCCGCGGCTCGCGACATCGTCCAGTTCGTGCCGTTCCGGGACTTCAAGGATGTGAGTGCCCGGAGCCCCGTCCCGGCCGAAGGGCTCCTCAGCTCCTCCTGCCCTCCAGATCTGACCCATCTCTCCCACCTGATTGACGTCCCACGAAAGGCGCGGGAATCCGGCTGGCCACCCGCAGCTCCACCCCTCACCTGAGCCCCGCCTTCCCTCTCTCTACCTCCCCTAACCGCTTTCCCACCCCAACCCCGACCCAGGCCTCACCCTCGGCGCTAGCAAAGTGTGTCCTGGCCGAGGTGCCCCGGCAGGTGGTGGAGTACTACGCGAGCCAGGGCATCAGCCCCGGGCCCCCCAGGCCCTGCACGCCAGCCACGACCCCCAGCCCTAGCCCATGACTGCCGACAGCCTGGCGGACACTCCCTCAGTCTCTCAGTGAGTCCTGGGACACCAGAGGGTGGGGCTTGGTGGGGTCCCTCTGGGCTGGGAGTGTGGCGTGGAAGCGGGTGCTTATGACTGTCCCACTCTCCCCCAGGTGCCTGTCCTGACCCTTGTGACTCAAGAGACCATGCCTCTCCCCCTTGGACCGGGTGTGCCCTCTGGGTCCCGGAAGTGAGCGGTGAGCCCCACCCCATCTCTCCAGGCCCCAGACTCCTCAGCCTCAAGTCCCCTCGGTGACTTTCTTCAGTGATCCTGACTTTCTGGCCATTAATAAAGGGAAGCACTCCTAGCACCTCAGCCTGTACCCATCATGTGTCAGACGCCCATTGGGCCGTCCATAACACCCCACACACACCATTAAGAAATGGGGACCAGGACCTTTTGAACTCTGAGCCAGAGATCCCCAGGCAGTCTGATATCTGCAGTTTTACCCCAACTATGTGTGAATGAGATCTGAGGAGTCCCTACCCTCACCTCCCAACTTTTGGGCTGGTTGTGGAGGCGGGGGGTAGCCCAGGCTGCCTGGTGGCTAATTACCAGACATGGAAGGGTAATAAGGGGCTGTCAAGGGGGCGAGTTGATGCCCTCTTAAGCTGTCTCCAGAGAATCCTAGCTGAGCCCCCCAGGGGCTGAACTCCAGCCCCCACACAGCTGTGGGGCGGGCTGAGAAGCGGGGAGTAGGGAACTGAAGGAGGGCAGCAGGTCTGCTAGTGAATTATGAATACAGAGGGGGTATCTAAGGTCTGTGCAGCCTGATTTTCCTGGTGCATGAATGTGTGTGTGTGTGTGTGTGTGTGTGTGTGTGTTTGTTCATGAACTGCATAAGCCTTTAGTGGTTCAGAAGTCCAGCTGTGTACATTTTTGTTGTTGTTGTGTCTCAAGGTTTGTGGGATCTTAGTTCCAGAGATTGAACCCAGACCCCCACAGTGAAAGCTCTGAGTCCTAACCACTGAACCGCCAGGGAATCCCCTGTGTACTCTTTATAATATGGACAACAAACAGTGCCATTTAGCACATGTGAAGCTTTGTGTTTAGTGCTTTAAATGTGTTCACTCTCACTAGGTAGTTACCATTATCTTCCCCATTTTCCTGACAAAGCAAATGAGGCTTGACTGAAGCTTACCTATAGTCAAAGAAGAACTAATAGGCCTAGAACTTGAGTCTGGACCCATATGAATAAAGGGCCCACACTTAATCATAAATGTGCAACTTCCATTTGTGGTGTACCCATGTGACCCACTTGTGACCCAAGTGTGTGTACACTTGGCCCAGTTATGTGTATGGGAGTAGCTGCCTACAGATGGGCATCTCTGCCCTTACGTGCGTCGTGCAGGGCCTCAGCCAGTTAAAGAAGGCAGGCATGAATGGTGGCGGGTCTAGATCACAGGTGCAGAGAACACATGAGGACCGGGGGATGGCCAGAGTGACAGGAGAAGAGCCGGGCTCCTGGAAGGACTTTCCCTGCCTCAGTCTCTCCCTGCAAGGATGCCAGTGGAAGGGGATGGAGGAGGAGGTGCTCAAGGTGCCATGAGCCACTCATAGAGGATACAGAGCCCAAGAGGGTGGCCAGTGGTCCAGTGGTGGGAAGTGAAAAGAGAAAGAAAATTCTGGTGGAGATGGAGGAGAGGACTCTCATCGCAGGCTCCTGAGTGGAGGAGGGATGAACTGGGCTAGAACTAGAGGATGGGAGGAGGGAACAAGAACAGGGATGGGAAGAGACAGCTGGGGAGGGGGCGAGTAGAGGGGGCAGAAAGGAAGAGAGACATATGGGAGCTTCTTCCCCCACACCCAACTGCTTCTCTCCATTTATTATATGTCCCTTAGAGGACCTACCACTGCTGCTAAGGTAACTGCTCCCAGCCCAATGCCTCTGCTCTGCCCAGAGCTCCGCCCACTTTCTGTAGGTTGCTGAACCCAAGGGCTGGGTTACCATGGCAACTATGAGCCATCAGGATAGCCACAGGCAGGCCTGGCTGGGTCACTACTGTTCTTGGGCTTCTATGCAGTGGAGGTGGGAGCCGGAGGGTCCATCTGGCCCAATCCCCACCCCCCACCCCCATTTCCATTGGGCCTTAGAACTGTGATGCTCCACTCAGCCCAGGTGGAGGCTATCCAATCTCTTCCCCCACACCACACTTTGTATCTCTCTCTCTCTCATTCTCTCTCTCTCTCTCACACACATATGCACACACACACTTACATAGGCCTGGAGCAAGGATATAGAATAAACACTTCTTAAACTGCAAGAAAATCTAGCCAATAGCATATGGTTGTGCCTATACTTCAAGTTTAATTCACAAAAGCTGCATTCTCTCAGCTCCTTGTCAGGCTGGGGAAAGTCTCACCTTTGCCCTCAGAGAGGCAGAAGGAAACAGGGGCACCCTATGCAGATCTGGAGGCCAAGGCCGCATGGAAGGAGCAACCCAGAGCCAGTGCATGGTCTCATCCAGGGCCTAGGCTGCAGTCAGGAAGCTGGAACAGGGCAAGAAGTCCCTTTAATGAGGCTGAGTTGAGGGATTCTCAGGGAGACCCCTGGGGCTTCCACACTATGGAGAGGCCAGAACTGGAAAGGTGTCAGAAGTCATCCAATCAAGTGAGCATTAGACGAGGTCGGCAAAATTCAGGGAGCCAGTGACTTGCTCAAGATGTCAGAGGTATCCTGTGGCAGAGCTGAGACTAGCACCCAGGTTTTCAGACTCCTGCTCAGAGTCCTCTCCCAGCCCATACCTACCACCCCTGGAGCTCCTCCAGCCTTTGCTGCTCTAGACCTTGGAGGCCATGGGGTTGGCTAGGACAGAAGCCTCTTGAATCAATTTTCTGGTCTGTCTTGAAAATGGGAATTGAAATCTTGAAAATGCAGTTGTCCTAAAATGGGGAGGTTAACAAGCCCTGGAATGAAAACATAGCTTCATTGCTAATTACCACCTTACTGCACTACAGGTTGAAAGCCTTGAATTAAAATCTAAACTGATCTGGGAGCAGCAGGACTCCCTCACCTCCCATTCACTGTGCGTCGTCCACACCTCCTTGCGGCCTGCCCCCTACACAAAGCCTGGCACTGACCCCCGCAGATTTCAGTGACCTGGTCCTATAGAGTGGGGCAGAAGGTGAACGGTTTCTGTGCACGTCCTGCGTGAGGGAAGGGGACCCCTCTCCCAGGAAATGACCGGTATCTAACCTCAGAGCATGCCTTGAGGGTCCAGGAAGTTTGGGGATACTTGTGTGGTCATCCAAAGGAGTATCTGGCACCAGAAGGCGCTCAGTAACCATCTAGTGAATGGCACAGCCGCCTCCCGGGTGGTGCGCACCGCCCGCCCACCGACTCCACCACTCGGTGGCCAGGGGCTCAGAGGAAGAGGTGGGCGTGGCCTCTGGCCCCAGGCCACTCGGGGCCAGCAGTTCACAGCGAGCCTTGTAGAGGTCGCGTTCCCTAGCCAGGCGGGCCACTTCCGACCGCAGCACATCCAGCTGGGTGGCCAGGCGGGCGCGCTCCGCCTCCAACCCCCGCCGCTGTTGCAGTCGCTTGGACCGACAGGCCTGCGCGTACCCGCGGTTCTTCAGCGTGCGGCGCCTCTGCTTCAGCCGCAGCGCCTCGTCGCGCCCGCAGCCCCGCAGCTGTCGGTTTAGCTCCCGCACAGACATCGACACCAGCGCCGCGTCGGAAAACCGCTCGGCCAGCTGCAGAGAGAACCGACCGGGCGCCGGTCAGCGGGGCTCCCGCTGGTCCCGGGAACCAGCTCCCGCCTGGTTCCACGCTCCGGTGGCCCCGCCCCCGGCTTCCACCTTTACCTGAACATGCGCCTTCCCCTGAGTCTATCCTGCAGCCTAGATCCTGTTGCAGGTCCCAAGACGCCCTCCACTGCCCTCCACCATCACCAAGGGTCCTCGACCCCTTTGGGTGGTCCCAGCGTTTCCCACCCACCTTCGGGCAAGCCAATCGCGCTCCTAACCCCATACCGCCTTTGCAGGGTCTTGAGGGGGCTCCTGGCCTGTGTGTGTACCGGGACAGACAAACCCTGCCCCTCCAACACACCTCGCTCCCCTGTCCTCCAACACACCTCGCTCCTCAACCCTGTGACCCTCAAAGGATTTGGATTATATCTTAATGCCCTCAACGCCCCCATCTGTCTATGATTAATAGGATGAGTCCCAATCCTTCCTGAGAAGGTTGGGGGCTGGAGAAGCATGAAGTCTTAAAAAGACCAACTTCATTCCGGTTCCTACAGTCTCAACTCCACTCCATTCCACACACAACCTTTCCTGGTATCTCTATACCTGGTATCTATTACTTGGCATCTATAAACACAGTATCTATATACCTGCCCGTAATCAATCATTCCTGATGCCCTTTAACTCTCAACTCTCCCCTTTCAGTTGATCCTCTTCTAACCTTGTCTTCTCCCTCTTCCTCCTGGTTGAGCCTACTCATTTCTCTCTATTGAGGGGTGGGGGGCGCAGAACAATAGTTGTCTTTATCTGATCTCTTCTAAAGGTACTTCCCTTCTCCTGTCTGTTCCTTCCCCAAACTGGTCAACCTCTCCAGGGACTCCCCTTCCTCTCTTCCTCCCCTCTCACCCTGCCCCCTCCTCTGGCCCTCTTGCTGACCACTCACCTGGGCATGCTGGGCTCCTGTCTCCTCTGGGCTCCCTGGGTAGTAGGCATGGGGCCCTTCAACAGGGACTGGGCTCTGACCCTGCAGCAGCTCCACAGCCTCCTCAGGACTTAGCCCCAGTGCCTCCCCAGCCCCCAGCTGCTGTTGCAGGGTGGCCAGCCAGTACAGCTCCTCCAGGCCTGGCCGGGTGCCCTCGGTGGGCCCCACCATGCCTGGCTCACTGAAGGTGGGTGAAGGAGGCACTGAGCTGTAGGGGGTGGAGCCCAGTGAGGCTGTCGGGGGGCCAGATCGCCCCTCTGAGGGCTCCCGCTTTACCTCAAACTTCATCAAGTCAAAGTCATTGACATATTCCATGGCCAGGGGACTGGGAGGCAGTGCCATTCTGGGGCTGGATTAGGAAGGATGCACCTGCAAAGAAGAGGACAGGTTTGGAGCACCGGGAGACTTCCTGCCAATCTCCTCCCCCAAAGCCCAAGTGCCATGGAGACAGAATTCTGGAAAGCTGGGATGATGGCACAGTCTGTTCCCTGCATAGTCGCCTCCAGGCTGAGAAACAAGTTCTCAGGTGGCAGGGGCTCCTGACCAGGGGGCAAGCCGCTTAAAGCCTGAATGAGAAAGGGGATAGCACAGCCTCCAGCCTACTGGTGCCTCTGGGATCTATGAAAAACAAGAAGAATATGGCAGCACTCCCAACTCTAGTGCTGGGACATGCTGAATGTCTCTGTCATCTCAAGAGGCATCATTTCATTTTCAAGCAATTAAAAAAATGTTGCTTAATTAACTGTGACAGAGAATGCTGTATATTTTAGGGCAATGGCAAGGCACATATGCTGTGGATTTTAATATAGCTGGATCACATGCTGTAATACCTCTGTCTCTCAGAACACCCAGGCCAATGCCTTGCACGTAGAAGACCCTCAGTGAACATTCATTCTATGGATTAATCAAGGAGCAAGAGACTCTTCAAACAAAAAAGATCCCAAAATCAATTCTAAAAAGATCAGGACAGAGTGGTGACCATCTTTTCCTCAAGGTCAATCTCTCGTAGGAAAACCGAGATTAGTTTTCCTCCTTCCATCCAGGACCTAAGACATGTGAACTCGAACAGGTCACCTTCCCCTTCTGACCCCAGTTTCCCCTTCTGTTCAAGGAAAGTAGTTAGACTTTAACAATTCTCAAAGAGTGTTCTGCAAAACATGAAGTATGAGAAATAGCCAAGGAGGGGGTCTATGCTCAGATCATTTTGAGAAATGATCCCCACCTCTTGCAGGTTCAGAGAGCACAGCAACATAGTCATCTGAGAAGTCCTTCAGTAAGCCATCTGCTCAACTTCAACAGAGTTGAACCCCAAACTTGTGTCACCCAGGAACCCTCCTCTCTGCTATCAACCTCAGAGCATGTGCCCACTTGAGGCACCTCTGGCTAGGTGACCTTGGAGAGACTTCCCAGCCTGGAAGTCCCAAGCTTGAGCCCAACTCCCAGTTCCAACAGCCCCAGGAGGGACAAGGCAGGGACTTCCCTGTAGCTCAAACAATAAAGAATCTGCCTGCAATGCAGGAGACCAAGGTTCAATCCCTGGGTCAGGAAGATCCTCTGGAGAAGGGAATGGCTATCCACTCCAGTATCCTTGCCTGGAGAATTCCTTGGACAGAGAAGCCTGGCGGGCTGCAGTCCAATGGGGTTGCAAAGAGTCAGGCATGACTGAGCAACTAACACACTCACTGAGCCCCAGGGTTTAGAGTTTGGCTCCATCTTCATGCCTCAAACCTAGGTAACTGCTTTCCAACCACATCTCAGGCCCCCCTTCTGCCCAGAGAGGCAGGAGGAAGGACAAGGCCTCTCTCTCTTCCTGTCCCAGGTATTGCCATATCTATTGAGCTCCTCACCCTTGAGAGGGCAGAGGGGATGGGAACAAAAACACACATTGAAGGAATTGATCTTTTACAGAAAGAAGGTGAGACACAGAGAGAGGTGTCCAGACAGAGTTGGATGAAAAGATAAGTGAGGAGGGCTGTTTCTCTTTCTGATGTGATAGCAGTGAGGGACCTCAAGCCAGTTGAGGTGGGAGTAGAGTAGGGGACAGAAAGTGAACATTCCTGAAAACAGAAAACAAAAAGCTCAACACAAAGCCGACAGCACGTGTTGGAGGAGGGGGCTCTAGGTGAGAGGCCTGGCACCCAGGGAGGCCTCAGACATACTCACTTTAGGGGTGGCAGAGACGATTGGTCAAATGTCAGAGCCAGGCAGGCACAGCTTCCCCAGAGAATAGAGGCCCCATTGAGCAGGGCCTGGCACCTCTGTGCTCAGAACAAGGGGCTGTGGGCACAGAGCCCCCTGGGCACTCTTAAAGGGCCAGCTCTCTTAGGTCATCCATGCTTCTCAGGCCTCCAGCCAATGAGGTGAGGGGATCATTTGCATATCTCATTGACCTGGGGGGTTGCAGGAAATGAGACAACAAGTCTGCCTGGTCTCAAGGAAGGGAAGGGGGCATCTTCCCCAACAAAGCATATCACAGATGGTCCAACTCACTGTTCCCCGCTCCCCAGTACAGAGTGCCACCTTGGCCCCCATCAGCACCTTCATGCGGACACAACCCTCAGCCCTTGGTGACTGAAAGCCTGGGACTGAAAAAGAGGGCCAGACGAGCTTCCAGCACCCTTAGCCTCCAAGGCTCTGCCATGCCTTGTGGGCGTTTTAGGGGAATACGAATTCTCCCAAGCCCACTCTCACCTGGCCTGTTGAATCTGTTTCCTGTTTTCAGGAATCCTTACAGTTCTGCCGCCTACCTCACTCCCACCTCATGCCCCTCACAGTTACGGCATCAGAAAGATAAACAACCCTCCAGGACTTGCCTAATCTATTCTCAGCCTCTCTCATTTCTATGGACCCAGCCCCAGGACAGGCAGCTTGGGAGCAGGAGCAGAGGGGAAATCAGGAACCCTGCTCCTTCTTTCCTTTCAGGCCACCACAGGACACTGAAAATCCAATCACCACCAATCCATCCAAGGCACTTTTGAAACTGCCCTCATTTGCCCTCTGCTTCCCCTCACCTTTTCCCTGTATGTGTCTCTGAACCTCTCTCTTCCTCTCTCACTCCTCCTGGTTCCCAGATGGCTGGGGGGTGACCTACATTTTCAGCCTAATCCCCTAACACCTCTTAGAGCTATCATCCCCGAGTAGAAGTTGGAACAGGGATACTAGGTATTAGCCAAGGAGATGTTTAAACCTGTCTGAAGCTGTTTAAATAGAGTCTGTACTAGAATAGAACTTCAGGAGTTAAAGGCAATTCTTTACTTTCTAAGGACATCCAAACACTCCCATGGGGTTAACAGGTCTTCTTTCCCCACCCAAAGAGACACCTAGGTGTCCATCAGCCCCAAGGATCATCAATTATAAAAATTAACTGGGTCCCAGTCTTTGGAGTTAGGTGAAGAGTTGGTGGATTCAGATGATCTAAGACAGTGGTTCTCACACTGGGGTCCCCAGATCAGCAGCACCATCTGGGAACTTGTTAAAAAACACAAGTTCTCTGGAATCACCTCAAACTTACTAAATCAGACACTTTGGGGGTGGGGCCCCAAAACTCTGTGTTTTTATAAGTCCTCCAGGTTATTTTGATGAACACTAAAGTAGAACCCCTGGTCTACAGAATACCTATAGTCAACTCAGCTTTCTTTGGGGCATGTGTGTATGTGTCGGGGCGGGGGGGTGGGGGGGTGGGTGTGGTCTCTCCTATCTGTCTCTCTACACGTATATAAAAAGACCTCCAACAGAGGACACCTGTCTTTCCACACTTGGCCTCCATTTTATGGAGCAGAAGCCATTGTCATCATTCAAGTGGTGTGATGGCCTGGATCTAGTATTATTTTTGCAAAAGAAAAACAAACAAACAAACAAAACCCAAGGCCTGGGAACAAGGCCACAAAATGGGAATGGGAACCATGGAGACTGGGGACCCCATGCATATGCCCATGGAATGTGGTTCTAAGGTAAATACACGGGAAAGAGGCCTCAGAATGTCCCTGGTGAAGAAGAAATAGCAAGTGTTGACTGCAGCCCCTTTTGCAGGCCTGGTCTGGTCTAGCCAGACACTTGCCCCCCAGCAGCTGTCAGATCTGCACTGATCCTCTTGTTTACTGGAGCGCTCAGAGGAGAGGTGGGAGGGCTAAGCTTCTAACGGGCTAAAGGAGTCAGACTAAACAAGCTCAGGCAAGTTGAGCCGCTCGGGGCTCAGACCAGGCACCACTGACCAGGGAAAGGAGTCTGGGGGGTGAGGGCTGGGCCAGGGGAAAGGACTAAGTGCACAGAGAGGAGAACCTACAGTAGCCAGTAAGGACCTACAAGCTGCTTCATGGGTTTTCTTGGCAGGAGGGGGACACGTGTTGAGACTGTCTGACTCAAGGACAAGCAGGGACAGGGAAACGGGGATGAGAAAGATGAAACCAGGTGGACTCTGGGAAGGACAAAACAGAGGAAGGGAGGCAGGAAGACTTAGCTAAGGAGGCAGTAAGTATAGACCTGGGCGAGAGGACAGAACAAGTCAGGGGCTCCCCAGCAATCTAGATTGAAGGAGACAGAGGAACTTGGGCACAAAGAAGAGATGGGCAAAGGGCCACGGGGAACTAAACAGAGAAGAAAGTTTCCAAGAGGGGATCAAGAAGGAGTAAGAGGTGATGGGAACAAGGGGCTAGAAGAGTAAAAGTGGCAGAAGAAGGGAGAGAGGAAGGTAAGATTTGCAACCAAGAACTCTTAACAAACACATAACAGACAAATAAATGGTCAGGCCACAGAAAAAGAGCAGTGGACAAAGGAACAAAAGGTAAAAGGAAACAGACAGAGGGATGCTAGACCATGTGGAGGGAGGCCAGGCAGGCAAAGGTCCTGGAGAAGTGGGGTAGGGAGCAAAGAGGAAGGAGAGGAAGAGAGACAGAGCCAGTGATCTGGGGTTCCCTTCCCATCTCCTCTGTCCTGCACCCCCATTTTTGCAGTCCTGTACATCCTGTACAATCTAGATCATCAGTGATGGATCCAAATCCTCAGACCTCTTCCTGGTTTACCTCTCGTACATTCATTCATTTGACAAACATTGATTAAACACGTACTCTGCACCAGACAATGTGCTGGGCACTACGGACCCCTCAGTAAATCAGACCATCACCAGCCCCATCTTTGTGGAGCTTACAGACTGATGAACCAGAGAAATGTCAACTTATTGCCCTTGGGCCCAGGTAGGAATAGCCCCTGCCCTGGACCCTGTGTTTCAGAAGGCTTTTCTCTGGCCCTCTTCAGGCTATGTCCCTTGCAGTGAGGAGTCCAGGCCTCCCCTGCCCAAACCCCAAACACCTTCCTGACTATACTCCACATACTTAGGAATTCTCTGTGCAAAGGGCCCCAAGCCCACTTCTCGGGCCCACATGAACCTCTTTCCTGGGTTTGCCCTCTCAAGGGTAGATCACACTACTCACATACACATCCCTAGACCCAGGGGGTGACCAAGGAGTGGCTGTTGGCGGGAGAAGTGTGGACAGAATTGGGCTGTGTAGACAGGAAGGTCCACGTGCATGCAAAGGAGTCCCCTTGCAGTAGAAGATGGTGTCAGAGGCGGGAAAAGAAGTGGATCCAAAGAGATGCCTCCCCCCACAATACCACATTCTGCTGTGGAATCCTGAGAATTCCAAACAAAATCCAAATTTGAATTCAAATTCGAACCAAATTCCAGACCATTGCGTGTATATTTGTCAAGGTAGAAGAATAAAATATATTTTAATAGTTGTTAGCTTGTTTAAGTCATACATTTCAAATATTTAGAGCCTCTAGTTAGGGATGGGCCTATGTAAAAATAATTCATTATATGAAGATGGGTGCTATGCAAGAGAAGGGCAGGGACCTATGAGACTTTACTTCATGGGAACCTAATGTAGTGTGGGGGCCAGGGAGGCAGTGGCATTACAGCAACAACTAGCCTGAGGTAGTCACATTAAACTGAGATTAGTCAGGGGAATAAAAAGGGACTGTGTCTGGAGGAGTGGAGAAGATGGGGATTCCAAGTCACAGGAATAATCTATGCAAGGGCACTGGACAGGGAAGAGGTAGACACATGCATGAAATTGGAAAAAAAAAAATGCATGAAACTGAAAAACAAAAATGGTGTAGCCAAAAAGCAAAAACCAAGCAAAGTGGGAAGAATGGTGATAGGTGAGGGTGGGGCTGGATCATGCAGAAACTTGTGGGCCAAGTTTAGGACATGGACTGTGAAAAGAATGTGCTGAGTCACTTCAGTTGTGTCCAACTCTTTGCAACCCTATGAACTGTAGCCCACCAGGCTCCTCTGTTCATGGGATTCTCCAGGCGAGAATACTGTAGTGGGTTGCCATTTCCTCCTCCAGGGGATCTTCCCAACCCAGGGATCAAACTCACGTCTCCTGCGGCTCCTGCATTGCAGGTGGATTCTTTACCTATGAGCCACTGGGGAAGCCCTTAAGAACAATGAGAAGCTACTAAAGGATTTTCAGCAAGGATGTGGAAAGATCAGATTGTGTTTGAAAAGATCACTTCAGATCTATTGTGAAGGATGGCCAAAATGGAATCAAGAGTCAGATTAGGGGGTTAATGCAGTATCCAAGTTGAGTTGGAGGGATATCTTAAGCTGGAAAAAAAATAATAACTCTTGAGATGGAAACTTGTGTACAGGTGGTTTGATGGGAAGATTTTCAGAGTCTGTGAGGGAAGCAGCATTGGATAGAGAGAAGAGTTGAAGAGCATTGTGGCTGAAACAGAGCCTTTGGCTGACCCTATAGGAGCTCTGGAGCTAGGATGAAACTTCAGAGTGTCCTCAATTGAGAGAAAGGGACTGGGACTCTGGACCCCTGAGCCGATCAGTCACTGGACACAAGCTTCTCCAGGAAAGAGGCATGCACATTTAGCAAGACAACTCCCTTCAGCCATAGGTGGTACCCAGAGAAGTGCTCAGTTCTTCTTTATCAGCAGCCAGCACTCAGCAGCTGGGACCAGATCCTGAAGGATCTGGGCAGCATGCCACAGCACCCACCACAGGGGATCTGTGAGATATCCAAGGGGTGACCCAGAGGGCCCTGGGGAGCAGAAAATGCAGAGTAAGACAAGGCTGGTCACACCCTGCACCTGTTACTAAATGCAAGTTTGCATACCCCATACCCCCTACTCCAGCACAATGAGGCCCAACCGAAACGTGGGAGTTTGGAGCAGAGAAAGGTTTACTGCAGGGCCAAGCAAGGAGAAAGTGTGACTCATGCTCAGGAACCCCAGTGGGTTTCTAGAAGAAGTTTTTATAGACAAAATCTGGAGTAGGGGCTTTAGGGTGTGGGAATTTTTTCTTCTGACTGCTTGCTGGTGAGGTAACAGGGCTGTGTTCCAGGGATCTTGTGCTCAGCCTGAAGTTACCATCCTCCACCTGGGTGGACAAACTCAGGGAGATAATGAAGGACAGGGAAGCCTGCCTACTGCAGTTTATGGGATCGCAAAGAGTTGACACGCCTTAGCAACTGAACAACAACCTGGGTGGGGGCCTCAGTTGCTGCAGAAGAACTCAAAGATATTTTTATGTATATCCTTTGAGGTTGTTTGCTTGTGTTGTTGAGCTGACTACGCCAAAGCCTTTGACTGTGTGGATCGCAACAAACTGTGGAAAATTCTGAAAGAGATGGGAATACCAGACCACCTGACCTGCTTCTTGAGAAATCTGTATGCAGGTCAGGAAGCAACAGTTAGAACTGGACCTGGAACAACAGACTGGTTGCTGTATATTGTCAAGGCTGTATATTGTCACCCTGCTTATTTAATTTATATGTAGAGTACGTCATGAGAAATGCTGAGCTGTGTGAAGTACAAGCTGGAATCAAGATTGCAAGGAGAAATATCAATAACCTCAGATATACAGATGACACCACCCTTATGGCAGAAAGCAAAGAAGAACTAAAGAGCCTCTTGATGAAAGTGAAAGAGGAGAGTGAAATAGTTGACTTAAAACTCAACATTCAGAAAACTAAGATCATTGCATCTGGTTCCATCACTTCATGGCAAATAAATGGGGAAACAGTGAAAACAGTGTGAGACTTTATTTTTGGGGGCTCCAAAATCACTGCAGATGGTGACTGCAGCCATGAAATTAAAAGACTCTTGCTCCTTGGAAGAAAAGTTATGACCAACCTAGACAGCATAGTAAAAAGCAGAGAGGTTACTTTGCCAACAAAGGTCTGTCTAGTCAAAGCTATGGTTTTTCCAGTAGTCATGTATGGATGTGAGAGTTGGACTATAAAAAAGGCTGAGTGCAGAAGAACTGATGCTTTTGAACTGTGGTGTTAGAGAAGACTCTTGAGAATCCCTTGGACTGCAAGGAGGTCCAACCAGTCCATCATAAAGGAAATCAGTCCTGAATATTCATTGGAAGGACTGATGCTGAAGCTGAAACTCCAAAACTTTGGCCATCTGATGCAAAGAACTAACTCATTTGAAAAGACCCTGATGCTGGGAAAGACTGAAGGCAAGAGGAGAAGGGGATGACAGAGGATGAGATGGTTGGATGGCGTCACTGATTCAATGGACATTGAGTTTGAGTAAACTCCAGGAGTTGGTGATGGACAGGGAGGCCTGGCATGCTGCAGTCCATGGCGTCACAGAGTCGGACATGACTGAGCAACTGAACTGAACTGAACTGAACTGATATCCCTTGAGCAGGAACCAGGACCCTACTTTATAGCCACACTATCCTTTCTGGACTGCTCCTCCTCTGTTTCTGCATTATCTTTCCTCCCTGATTAGTAACTGTTTGAATCTGCCCTTTGGTACTCAGGGAAGGTCTAGGAAGCTGAAGCCTTTTTCCTCCAAATAAGAAACTGGGGACACAAAAAGGATTTGTACCTGGGAGGGTCCCAGAGGGTCCCACTCAATTTCAATAAGTGCTGTGATTCTAAAGTGGGGATCTGGGCCACACTCCTAGTATCTACTGCAGAGGTTCTGTGAGACATCCAGGGGTGAACCAGAGGGCCCTGGGGAGCAGAAAATGCAGACCAAGCCAAGGCTTGCCCTGCCCCCTGGTGGTGTTCCACTGACACTGGACCACCTGGCTGGTCAAACTAAAAGAAGGACCAGGGATGATAGATACAAAAACAACCATAATAAACTACAATTAATTCAAAGATATAGGTATGCACATAGTAAAGAGCTAACACAGATGAGAGAGATGTTAATTCTAAGGGGCACACTGACCTTCACACAGAAGGTGATATTGAATTTAAACCTGAAGGGCAGAAAAGATTCCCAGCTGTGCTCTGGAAACTGCAGAGTTTGGCATATAGGAGAGAAGACAGCAAGTAAAGAGGGGGAGGTGATACCACTGGATAAACAGAAGCCAGATTATGAAAGACATCAGTTGTCATGTGGTAGGAAGCATTCAAGGAGTTTTAAGCCTAAGAATGCTATGATCTCATTTTTTCCTTAATGATAAATCAGAGACAATACAGAATTGCAGGGGGAAAAAACCAACTTGGTAATTAGAGTCAGAAAAACTTGGATTCAAAAAAAAAGAAAAACTTGGATTCCAATTCTATTTCTCCTGCTGATCAGCTGTGTGACTTTGAAAAAATGGCTTAAACTCTAAGCCTCAGTGGCCACATCGATAAAACAGTTGCTGTGAAACAGAATGAGACTGTGCATGTAAAGAACTTCCCCAATGGTTCAACAGTAAAGAATCTGCCTGCCAATGCGGGAGACAGGAGATGCAGGTTCCATCCCTGGGCCGGGAAGATCCCCTGGAGGAGGAAATGGCAACCCACTCCAGTATTCTCGCCTGGGAAATCCCATGGACAGAGGAGCCTGGTGGGCTACAGTCCCTGGGGTCTCAAAGAGTCAGACACGACTGAGAATGCACAGACATGCATGTAAAACTGCTGGTTCGTAGCCTGGCAACTAGTGGCCATACAATAAACATTGTCTGTCTCTCTTAATTTTCCAAAGTGAACTTATGTGCAAAGTTTGGAGAACTTAATGGGAGGGAGAGGGAGTGGCATTTGGAGATGTGGGAGGCCAAGCAGGTGCTTGGAAGCTATTGTCTGAAGCCAAGTGATAGATAAACCTTGAACTAAGGCAAGGGTCAAGTAGACAGACACTGATTTGAGAGCTAATTGTGAAGTACAAATCCAAAGGTCCTGGTGTCTGATTGGCTGTGGAAGATAAGGAAGGACGAGTCCAGACTGATTCAGGTTCTTCTGGGGCAACTGGCTAGATAGTGGTTCCATTTGCTGATAGGGAACCATGAGAGCAGAAGAGATGATGACCTATTGACATCAAGCTAGGCTCCGTGCGGCTCCTAAGTGCAAAGACTTTCTGTGTCCCCCATTTCTTTGATTATAGGAAACAGCCCTCATTCAGCCTCCATGACCTTCCCTGAGTTCCAATGGACAGATTCAAGCAGTTGTTAACTAGGGAAGGGAAGGGATGCAAGACCAGGGAGACACAGTTAAGGGCAAGAATGGGACAAGGTCCTGTTTCCCTAGGAACTGATATACATAATAATATCCTTGAGTTATTTTGCAAATTCTGAAAATTTTTCCAGGT
The DNA here is from genome assembly GCF_963930625.1 of Muntiacus reevesi. Lineage (NCBI taxonomy): Eukaryota > Metazoa > Chordata > Mammalia > Artiodactyla > Cervidae > Muntiacus > Muntiacus reevesi. Next base: position 20,569,651 of record NC_089255.1, on the reverse strand, counting down.
AGGAGAAGTTATCAAATGATGGTATCCTATCCACAAGCATGTACCAGTTGGACCTGAAGGTTGATAATGCTGACTCCTACTTACCTCACCACCAACCCATCAGAAGAACATCCACAAGTTGATCATGCCCTCTTTGAACAATTATTGCAAAATTTCTCACTATCTTCTCCAAGTTGGGACACACAGTTTTAAGGGCATTAACCCACTGTAGCCTCCTTTGCCTGGCAAAGTAATAAAGTTAATTCTTTTCTACTTCACACCAAAACTCTGTCGCCAAGATTAGATTCGGCCCCAGTGTACAGACAGGCTGGGCTTTCAGCATCACTTTGAAAGATTGGCTGTGATGCCACCAGTGTGCACATCTTTAGGCCTAGAGAGCAGGCACAAAGAGGCAGCTGCTTGCAGTGGAGTGGCTATAGACAGAGTTTGGATGTAGGGACTGGAAGAAATTGTCCCAAATACATACACATGAGGTTGAGTCCAGGATGGAGCCTGGGTAGAAGAGATGAGGGTCAGCAGCAAGCCAAAGGCTGGAGACCAGCTCCCCTTGTCCCATGATAGTCCAGCACAGAACTCTCGAGAAATCTGAGAATCAAGATTGTTTCTGTTACAAATAGCAGAAATCCTCTTACAATTAGGTTGAGCAAGAGAAAATATTTATTGATTCCTAACCCTCGAAGGCTATGGTTTTTCCAGTGGTCGTGTATGGATGTGAAAGTTGGACTGTCAAGAAAGCTGAGCGCCAAAAAATTGATGCTTTTTAACTGTGGTGTTGGAGAAGATTCTTGAGAGTCCCTTGGACTGCAAGGAGATCCAACCAGTCCATCCTAAAGGATATCAGTCCTGGGTGTTCATTGGAAGGACTGATGCTGAAGCTGAAACTCCAATACTTTGGCCACCTGATGCGAGGAATTGACTCATTGGAAAAGACCCTGATGCTGGAAGGGATTGGGGGCAGGAGAAGAAGGGGACGACAGAGGATGAGGTGGTTGGATGGCACCACCGACTCGATGGACATGAGTTTGAGTGAACTCCGGGAATTGGTGATGGACAGGGAGGCCTGGTGTGCTGCGATTCATGGGGTCGCAAAGAGTCGAACACGACTGAGCGACTGAACTGAACTGAACTGAACCCTCGAATCAGGAATCTGTTGCTCTCCATCCCTTGGCCTGCTTCCTCTAAGCTGGTTTCCATCTCAGGCAGGTTCCTCCTTTGCAGGGCCAAGCTGACACCCAGCAGCATCAGGCTTAGGTTCTCCCAGCCCAGCAACCCCAGCAGATAGGGAGCCCATTTTGAAAGCTGACAGAAAAAACCTGAGAGAGAGAGAGACATCACCCCCATTCCTGAACATTTCCACTGGCCATGGCCAGAGTAAAGAATACACAATTTGGCCAAGCTCAGAGCCCACCCCCAGGAGGCCCACAGGACCACACAGTTTGAGGAGGTGGTTCCCCAAAGGAACATCAGGGTGCTATTAACAGAAACAGGGAATGGATGCTGGCTGACCATAGCCATGTTGAGTTCGAGGTGCTATGGCATTTGGAGTAATACCCAGGGCCTCAAGCTGAAGACAGATATCTGGATGGAGACATAACTTGAGAAATTACCAGAGGACTTTATGGTTGGTTGGGGCAGATGGGTTCTTCAGGGGAATGTGGAGGGAATGATAAGTTCAGAGCACCAAAGAAGAGATTCTGGGATGGAGAGACATTCCCACCATGGTAGGGAAGAGAAGACTCCTCATTTCCGGGAGAAGAAACGGGGACTTGGGAGCTGGGGACTGAGGGAACCATGATGTTAGGATCCTGGACAACAGAAGAGCCTGGGCTCAGAGTGCCCAAGCCCCGGGAAGACAGGGAAAGGCAATGCCCAGCCCCCGGCTGCTAAACTTCCAGCTACCCGTGGGTTCCGCCCCTGGCCTCGCCCCTAGTTCTCGGCTTGTTTGCCACCCAGTGCCTGCCCGTCGCTATTTCCCAGGAGCAAGAGTCCTCAAAATTACATCATGTGCAGGGGGCGAGGCGGGGCGGTGGGGCGGGGCTTCGGGAGGGGGGGGAGCCGAGGAGAGGAACCAATCCTCCAATGGGAGACAAGGGTTTGGGGGCTAGGATGCAGCGGGTGGGGCCGCGGCTGGGCGGACCCGCGGGTAGCCCGGGGGCGGAGAGAGGGTCCCGCCGGCCTTGCTTGGTCCCGCCCCTGCGCCGGCCCGCCTCCTCTTTAAGCGCCTCCCGCCCAGCCTGAGCTCCCGCTCTCGGCGCTGCTCCCTGGTTCCCCGCCTTCCTTATCTCCCCGGCTCCGCTCGGTTCTCGCGGCCACCCCGCTATGTACCGCCCCGGCCTGCGGTGAGTGACCCTCCAGACCGGGGCCGACCCTCACTTTCCGCCGCGCTCGCCCCCTCAGGGCTGCCATATGCGTTGTCCTGCTCGCCGCCCTCGGCCTGGTTATGCATCCGAGAGGAGGAGGCGGGCAGGTGGCGAGTGTGTCTGGATCTCGTCCTCTCGGGTCGTGCGTCACGCCGGAGATCGGGGCGGCCTCAGCCGCTCCGGGTCTCTGGGTTTCCGTCCCCTCCTCCCTCCTGCTCTGCTGGTCCCTGACCACACCGTCTGTATCTGCCACTCTCAGAACTTCCTTTCCCCTCCTCGCTCGCCCTCGCGGGGCCCAGGCTCCGTATCTCCTCCTTTGCTGTACAGATGTAAGTGGTTCCACAGGTTGCAGTGAGGAGCAGTAGGGCCCTGGGGTCAAGGATGCACGAACCTCTGGGGACTGAGCTTACAGCTCCCTAAAGAAGGTAGAAGGTAAACAGCCATTCCCCGGCCTCCCCCGGATAGGAACCTGGCGGGGAGCCCTGCGCAGCTAGAGGGGCCTGGGGTCCCAAGAGGGAGTGAGGCATGGTAGAGGTAGGGACCAAGTTGCCTTCATTCTTACCTGGCTGGCTTCATCCCCTGTCCAGGACGAACCCCCAGACCCTGCCTGTCTGTCTTCACCCCCTTTTCACAGCTTCCTGTCTTCCCTCCGTAGCCTCCCTTCTCAGCTTTTGTCTTGGAGTCTGAGCCGGCCCGCTGTCTCTCCCACAGCTGGTTCCCCTAGGCCAACCCTTGTGGGTGGTCTCTAGAGTAGAGGAAAAGGAGAAGGTCCCACTCCAGAGACTGGAGAAGAGCAGGGGGAGCTTCACAGGAGACTCCCTGAGGCAGTCACCCCACAGAGAGAGGTTCTCCCCAAGGCTGAATGTCTTTAAAAGTAATGCTTGGGGAAAACTCTCAGAAGCAGAACAGAGCAGGTCCCAGGAGGCTTCCTCCTCTGCCCCTAGGGCCACATTAGGTCCCCACCCTGCCCTGCCCAGTGAAGCCACCCAGCTCCCAGTCACGGCCTGAGTGTCCTCTCTTCCCCAGGCTTCCCTGTGAGTCTGAGCACCCTACAGTCTAATGTTCCACCCCACCGCCAGAGCTCTAGGCATTTGTTCTCTAGGAAAGAGAGCCAAGGGAGGGGCAGAGTCATGCAGTGCCGGGCACGTGGGGCACAGTTTCTGGTGGGCAAGGCCCTGGCATAGGAGAAGGGTAACTTCCCTCTCTTGGCCTTTGCTCTCTCTGGGTCACTCCACCTTGGGTCCAGGCCAATCAGAGCAGACCCCAATTTTCCCTCTCCTAGGGATGTGAAGGGACAGATTCCAGGGGCTCTGTTCTAATAATTGGGGCATGCAGCTCAGCCAATGATATTCCCTGACAGTCAGCCTTCCACATAGTTTGAAAATACCTACCTACCCAGTGACAACACTTTATGCAATCCCTGTTGGGCCTCTGGGTAGCCACAGATCCAATGCCTGAAACCCTGACATCTGATCACCCACTCTTTGTGCAAGGGCCCAAATCGAGAAAACTGGGACTTAAACCATGCCACAGACCTGGTCCTCTGCTTGAAGCTTTCACAGTCTTACAGCATGCAAAACTATATTTGAGAATGAAAAGAACACCAGACACAGTAAACCATGGGCATGAGCCAAGCCTACAGTAACATCAGCATGCCTAAACATACATTTCCATATTGCCAGACATGTGCTTTTATGCTCATTGGGCAATACCTGTCCCTTGCTAATCAGGAGACATCCTCACTAAGCCTCATAAAGGCCACAAAATACACATGGCCTGAACCCATCTCCTTCACCTAGTCCAACCTCTTTATGGTGCCTGTACCCAGACAGACTTTAGCTTGTCCTTAGAAGCCCAGCCCTCTGTACCCTTGACTTGCTCATCTTCCATGAGAACACCTGGCCCATTACCTCTCTGTTTCTTCTCTTGCAGGCTTAGCTGGCACAGGCTGAGCCCCTGGGGCTGGTCGTCACGGTGCAGCATCCAGACGCTGCGAGTCCTCAGCGGAGATCTGGGCCAGCTGCCTGCTAAGGTTCGAGACTTTGTGGAGCACAGTGCCCGCCTGTGCCAACCAGAGGGCATCCACATCTGTGATGGGACCGAGGCGGAGAACACTGCCACACTGGCCCTGCTGGAACAGCAGGGACTCATCCGAAAGCTCCCGAAGTACAACAACTGGTGAGGCCTGAGCCCAGCAACCTGCGAGGTGGGGGCAGCTGCGTGGACCGAGGCCACTTTGGGTTTACCGAGACAAAATTCAATTTAAATAGACCACGCCAACGGAATAAGCAGAATGGGAGCTTTGAGGGAAATCATCAGAAATTATTGGCAGTTGGTCTATACTTTTATGTTGATACAAATAAAAGCCTTTACTTTTTTTTTTTTTACTTACAAATTCAGGGAGTTTTTGCCAGGGCAGCCATTAGAGGGCTGGGGGCCAAGGGAACTACCTGTTAGATTGGGACAAAATCTGGGGGAGGGAACTTCCCTGGTGATCCAGTGGTGAAGAATCTGCCTTGCAATGCAGAGGACACGAGTTTGATCCCTGGTCTGGGAGCTAAGATCCCACATGGTGCAGAGCAACTAAGCCCACACACTGCAACTACTGAGCCCATGTGCTTGGCATGCTGCAACTAAGACCCGAAAATTTTAAAAAAAAATCTGGGGGAAGAACTGAGATGCAAATGGATGGGAAAAAATTAAGGTCAACAGAAGACCTGGAGACAAAGCTGGACATGAAAGAGTGGGTCTGGGGTGAGGGCGATCTGCTGGCCACTATCTTCTTGATATCCGCTCTCCCCCAGCTGGCTGGCCCGCACAGACCCCAAGGATGTGGCACGAGTAGAGAGCAAGACGGTGATTGTAACTCCTTCTCAACGGGACACGGTGCCCCTCCCGACTGGTGGGGCCCGTGGGCAGCTGGGCAACTGGATGTCCCCAGCTGAGTTCCAGCAAGCTGTGGATGAGAGGTTTCCAGGCTGCATGCAGGGTAATCAGGGCAGGGACACAGAGGCAGGGGCACTGAAGGTATCAACAGGTTGGAACCCTTCATCCAGGTGGCGTTTTCCTCCGTAGGCCGAACCATGTACGTGCTTCCGTTCAGCATGGGTCCCGTGGGCTCACCGCTGTCCCGCATCGGAGTGCAGCTCACGGACTCTGCCTACGTGGTGGCAAGCATGCGGATCATGACCCGGCTGGGGACGCCTGTGCTTCAGGCCCTGGGAGATGGCGACTTTGTCAAGTGCCTTCACTCTGTGGGCCAGCCCTTGACTGGGCAAGGTGAGCACCTGCTCTGCTCAGGGCAGGACACAGAGGCCCACTTGTACTCAGAGGGAACCCTACATCCTAGCCATCCTGATTAGTGAGATAGTGAAGTCCCATGTTCTAGAGCAGGAATGGGCTGGGGGTGAGGCTGTGTTGACAAAGTAGCTTGCACCAAAATTGAGAAGAATTATCCAAGAATAGGGGCACGGGAGCTGACAGGTGTCATGAGGTAGGAGGTTTTAGCCACCCATTGACACCACCATCGCTCCCAGTGTCTTTCCTGCCAACCCCAATCCCTCCAGCCCCTGACAGCCTGATGCCTGATGCCCCTGCCAGCAGCCCCATGAATCCATTGTCCCTAGGGGAGCCGGTGAGCCAGTGGCCATGCAATCCAGAGAAAACCCTGATTGGCCACGTGCCCGACCAGCGGGAGATCATCTCCTTCGGCAGCGGCTATGGTGGCAACTCCCTGCTGGGCAAGAAGTGCTTTGCCCTTCGCATCGCCTCTCGGCTGGCCCGGGATGAGGGCTGGCTGGCGGAGCACATGCTGGTGAGGGCCTGGTGAGGATCTGAGGGGAGCAGGCCAGGGGTGGGCCCTGACCAGTCAGCCTCAGCCTCGCCTCTCCACTGCCAGACTGGAGGCCAGGGACTCAGCCCAAATGCCCGAAGCTTTGGCCTGAGGGTGCTGACTGTTAGGGGGCTTCCCCTTGCTGCCACCCCAGGCCCCATGGCAAGGCGGTGCACCCAATTAGTGAATAAACCTTGGTCCTCCCTGTCGACCCCTAGCTGTCCTTCCCAGGCGGACCATTCCTGACCTCTGCCTGGTGCTCTCTTCCTTGTCCTCCCTCTCCCCACCTCGCAGATCCTGGGTATCACCAATCCCGCGGGGAAGAAGCGCTACGTGGCAGCCGCCTTCCCCAGTGCTTGTGGCAAGACAAACCTGGCCATGATGCGGCCGGCACTGCCAGGCTGGAAAGTGGAGTGTGTGGGGGATGACATCGCCTGGATGAGGTTTGACAGTGATGGTGAGAGGTCCTCAGATCGCACTCTGGGTTCTGGTTCGACTCTCCCCTCGCTGCTCAGGGTGAACTTTGTCAATGAGAACCTTTCCCTGAACAACCACCCCAACCCCTGCCTCCTGGCAGCCCCCCACCCTGGAGATGCAGTCTTTCCCCTCAGATCTAGGGTCTAGCTCAGGGCAGGGAGGAGCTGAGTAAGACCTTCCAAGACTGAGCCTCTCAACTCTTCCTGGTCAGTCCTTCCTTTTTTTCACTTCTCCTCCCCACAGGTCGACTCCGGGCCATCAACCCTGAGAATGGCTTCTTCGGGGTGGCCCCTGGCACCTCTGCCACCACCAATCCCAATGCTATGGCCACAGTCCAGAGTAACACCATTTTCACCAACGTGGCTGAGACCAGTGATGGCGGCGTGTACTGGGAGGGCATCGATCAGCCTCTTCCACCTGGCGTCACCGTGACCTCTTGGCTAGGCAAACCCTGGAAACCTGGTACGAGGGGTTAGGGTTAGTCAGACCCGGGGCTCAGCACCTTGTTGATGTAAAGGAGTTCTCCTCAACCTGCAGCCACCTCCCAGGACCTCTGGGAGGCACAGGGAGTTATGAATGTTCTCAGTTTTCTAACCCTAAGCAAGATCTCAATTCACATCCCAGCTCCACCAAGTATTGGCTCTGTGGCCTGATTGAGTTACTAAAACCTGAGCTTCAGGGTCCCCATCACTTGAATGGGGGTAGTTATTACAGTACCTAGCTCATAAGGTGTTGGAGGGTTAAATTAAATAATGCATCTAAAAGGTTCAACATAATGCCAGATACGTAGTAAAGTCTCAATTAATATAAGCTGAATGTTTTTAAAGGGGGAGGGCTGTCTTGAAAATTATTACAGAAAGAATTGGACTCAAAGCACAATCCATAAGTTGGACCCGTTAGGAAGAAGGAAGCCTGCCCCTCCCCTCCACTGGGTCCCCACCGCCACCCCCCTAAAATAACCATTGGCTAAAGGTCAGTATTGTTACCTTTCCCCTGCTCTTCCAACATATTCACCCCAGTCGTTTCAAACGAAGTTAGACCAGCTCTTTAGCCTCTCCTGGAAGCTAGTTTCTCAACCCTGTCATTACTCTCCAGTGCCCTGCAGCCCGCCCCTTCCCCCAGCCCTGCACTCTGGACCTTCAGCTTTTAGTGGCCTTTGGCATTTGGACAGCTGAGATCTAGGGTTGGGAGCAAAGAAGAGCTTAGCAGGGGAGGGTGGCCTGTGGTCACTGAAGCCTACATTCAAGTTTTCCAGACTGGCTTAGCAGTCACCCTCTTCATCTAATCATCCTTCATTTTCTCTAACACCATCATTAAGCCCTCCTCAGCCTCCCCACCCAACTGAGAAATCCAAGAAACTTTCATATTTCCCCACAGGCTAGTTGCCCAACCCTTTCATCATCTCTGGATTCAGGGGTATTACTAGGGTGTGTTGTACCCAGCTTCAGTTCTCAGAATAATACCCTGAGCTAGGTCCTGAACTGGGGATGAAAGAGCCACAGAGAAGCGTAAGGGATGGTTCTTATATGAGTGGAGGCAGGAGCTGGGGCTGGAGCAGGGCAGGGCATACTGACTCTGTGACTCCCTTGCCCCCCAGGTCTGAGCAGCAGCTTCTAGCAGAGAAAGCCCTGGGTCCATTCAGGGCCCCCATGATGGTGCTTTATACATGTGCCACTGACTCGGTCCCAGCTCCTCTCCAGGCATCTGAAGGGGCCTAAAGTGACCTCCTCAGGTTACAACTCTCCAGGTTACATCCTCAACTGAGTTCTTCAAGCCCTGTCACTCCAGCAGGGTCTAAGCAGACCCAGGGAAATTACCAAAATACTGCTAGCTTTAAAATTAGTTCCTGTTTGCATTTTGATAACTCAGGAAATTCTGTCTTCCACCATTTGCTGATGGAAAGTCAGTTGTCTGAAATACTGACCTGACAGTCTCAGTTTTTGCTTTAGGTTTGAGTGTTTATTTAAATATTAATCTCATAAATTAAAAGAGTTTCTGGGGCAAAATTTCTATTATAACTCTATGACAGTATTTAACCCCATTCCCTTGAGCACTGGCCAAGTTCTGTAACTTAGCATACACATTAATATCCTGCTAAACCCCAGTTCCTCTCCCACTCTTTTCTCCCATAACTCAGTTGGCAGCACCATCATGGATAAATAACTTGATCTTCAGGGGAGATGTCCTGGCTCCCTTCTCCCTACCAACCTCCAACTCAAGGTTGCGGGGAGCTGATGAGGCAAAAGGAAATTGTGCAAGAGTACCTGCAAAGGTATGTGTGTTGGGAGTGGACATGCCCTTGGAAGTGACAGTATCTGTATGTGCTCTGCCAGGTGACAAGGAGCCCTGTGCCCATCCCAACTCTCGGTTTTGTGCCCCGGCTCGCCAGTGCCCCATCATAGACCCTGCCTGGGAGGCCCCAGAGGGAGTCCCCATTGACGCCATCATTTTTGGAGGCCGCAGACCCAAAGGTAAACCTCATGCGGGCTCCGTGCCTTCTGGGTTAAGGGTCAGGCTCTCTATCAGGGCACACCTCCCTATTGTGTTTAAAGCTCAGAGGGCCTCAACCTGGATTGCTAACTACAGCTGTCTGCCTCTAGAGCGCCCCCCACCTGGAGAATCAAAGTGGAGGGGGGCGGCATGGGGTTTGAAAATCCACAGTGGAGGTCCTAGGAGAGAGTAGGAGTCGAGATCACCAGAAGGGATAGAGTGAGGGTGCAAAGTTATCTTTGCAAAGGGCTGCCTTTGACCATGTGCCCTGGTGTCCCAGGAGTCCCCCTGGTGTATGAGGCCTTCAACTGGCGCCATGGGGTGTTTGTGGGCAGCGCCATGCGCTCAGAGGCCACTGCAGCAGCTGAACACAAAGGTGAGTGCCCTCCCCGCTTTGCTCCTGTGCCTACCTTGCCTCTTCTCTCCCTCCCTAGCCAGACCCTCCTCCTGCCCACCCCTTCCCAGGTGTATCTTTTCCCCATTCCCTTCCCCTAGCCCTGCCTTGAGGATATTCCACTACCACTAACATTTCACAGCTTCCTCCAGATAGAGGCAGGATACCCTTCTCCAGTAAGAAAGGAGATTCCTTACCCATCCTGCTCCCCTCCCCAGGGAAGGTCATCATGCATGACCCATTTGCCATGCGGCCATTTTTTGGCTACAACTTTGGGCACTACCTTGAACATTGGCTGAGCATGGAGGGGCGCAAGGGGGTCCGGCTGCCCCGCATCTTCCATGTCAACTGGTTCCGGCGCGACGAGGCAGGCCGCTTCCTGTGGCCAGGCTTTGGAGAGAATGCCCGAGTGCTAGACTGGATCTGCCGACGGCTCGACGGGGAGGACAGTGCCCAAGAGACACCCATCGGGCTGGTGCCTAAGGAAGGCGCCTTGGATCTCAGCAGCCTGGGAGCCATAGACACCACCCAGCTGTTCTCCCTCCCCAAGGACTTTTGGCAACAGGAGGTTCATGACATTCGGAGCTATCTGACAGAGCAGGTCAACCAGGATCTGCCCAAGGAAGTGCTGGCTGAGCTGGAGGCCTTGGAGGGACGTGTGCGCAGAATGTGACCTGAGCCTTCGGCTAGCGAGAGGGCACAGCACCCCGCCCCCCCACCTTCAACTCCCCTGGAATAAGCAAGCCACAAGGCTTGCAGAAACTATGAACAACTTAACAACACTCTCATCCTCTGGGTGCTGTGAGATCAGGCCCCAGACCTCTCCCCACATGCTGCCTAATAATGAGATGCTCATTTATATAACATTTGTGCTGTTTTCATTTCCTGCCTGTCTTCACAGGCTTCCCTTTAACACCAATTTCACAATCTTCTTCCAAGCAGCTGGTGTCCCAGTGCAGCCTGCCCTGGCATGGCCCAGTGGTATAAGGATCTCTCTCACAGGCAGCTCAACCACCGAGCCAGATAAGAAGTCTCTGAGAGGAGATAGTATGTACTGGTGTCCTGAAATTAAAACGGAGGGACCTCTGTGAGCTGCTTAGTATAGCCTCCAGGGCTAAAATGCCCAATCTCGCATCAGAGAAGCAGAAGCCTCTATAACCCCACTCCAGTGAAGTGGCTGCACTGTCAGTTCTCAAACCTGTTCTTCCTCCTGCATTACCCTGAAGTTTTGACTCACAAAGTATTCATGAGAGCTGATTCAATATTGAGGCAGCTAACACTTCCACAGTACCTTCTGTGTGACAGGCACTGTTCAGGGGTGACGGCTGAGAGTAACTTCACCCGTGATCTGGATCTGCCCGAGTGAATGTATAAATTGAGATGGGTACGATGGAAGTTTGTACCTACGAAATGAGGACAAATATTCCCAAAATAACTGAAAGTTCCTCAAAAGAAAACCTTGGAGCAGGAAACACCAAATGTTTTTATAGAAAACAGCCAATAACCAGTTATAAAGAGCAAAAAGGAATCTAAAGTCAGAGTGGATTACATGCTAAAACACAGCAATGGAGTCCATGGCACGAAAATAGATTTTAAACTGCACAAACAGATATTAAAACTTCATAAATAGCATGTGATAACTGAAACAACACGATCAGAGGTAGCACAGCACAGATGTTAGGCACATAGTAGACTCAGGCCAGGGGTGCCTCTCAGTTTCTTCAGCTATAAAATGGGGATGTGCCTACATCTGACGGTGGTGTTTGGATTAAGAGTCAGTGAAGCCAGGCACTCATAACTATGCCTGACAGGGAATAACCATTGACTCTATGCTAGCTGTCCTCACCTTTTCACTCTATATGGATTAGAGTGGGCCCTGTAGGCATGTTATACACTGCTGACTTGACAGTTTAAGAGGAAAGTGAGCAATGTAAATACAATTTAGAGGAGAAAGAAAATAGGTTGGAAATAAAATCCTTCCTGGAAAGAGGCAGTGAACTGGGATTCCAGGCACCTCTCTGATACCATACCTAAATGTACAGGAATAGGAAGGTGTTAGCCTTAAAAATGATTTTGGAGATTTTCCTGGAAGTCCAGTGGTTGTCAGGCCAAAAAAAGGTTTTGTTTTTGTTTCTCCAAAGAAGACATACAGCCTGCCAACAGGAACATGAAAAAAATCTCAACTTCACTAATTATTAGAGAAATGCAATGAGATATCACCTCATACTGGTCAGAATGGCCGTCATCAAAGTCTACAAATAAATGCTGAAGAGGGTGCGGAGGGAACCTTCCTACACTGTCGGTAAACTGGTGCAGCCACTATGGAGAACACCATGGAAGTTACTTAAAAAACTAAGATCAGAGTTACCATATGATCCAGCAGTCCCACTCCTGGGCATATATCCAGAGAAAACTAGAATTTGAAGATACATGCACCCCAGTGTTCACTGCAGCACTACTTACAATAGCTAAAACATGGAAGGAACCATGGGGGGAAAAAATGTCCATCAACAGGTGAATGGATAAAGATGTGGTATATATATACAATGGAATATTAACCATAGGAAAGAATAAAATAATGCCATTTGCAGAAACACAGATGAACTTGGAGATTATCATACCAAGTGAAGTAAGTCAGACAGAGAAGACAAATATATATCACTTACATATGGAATCTGAAAAGGTACAAGTGAGTTTATTTACAAAACAGAAATAGACCCACACAGAGAAAACAAACTTATGGTTACCATAGCAGAAGGTAGGAGGAAGGAATAAATTAGGAAAATGGAATTAACATATACACACTACTATATATAAAATATAGATAACAAACAAGGACCTACAGTATAGCACAGGGAACTATAAATATTTTATAGTAACCTATAAAAGAAACTAATCTGAAAAAGAATACATACACACACACACATATATGTATCTGAATCACTGCTGTATGTACACTTGCAACTAATACAACTATACCTCAATTTTTTACATTTTAAAAAATAAAAAGCCTGGACAAACCACCATTTTAAAAAAAAGATTTTGCCAATTACAATAAAATTGTATGCCCCACAGCTCCAGATAAATGATAAAATATAGTTAACACATTTTATTAAACTTTATTTTAAACTAAAACACAGATACAGAAAACTGTACAAAATAAAAGTATAGCTTAATAAACTAAATCGAACCTTGAAGTCATTACCCAGAAAAACAGAACTTTGCCAAACACTAAAAGCACCCACCACCATGTTCCTCATCTTCACAGTCCCTCCTTCCTGGTGTAAATTGACACCATGGTTCATGATAATCACATCCTTGCCTTTTTTTTCCCTGTATTACCTAAATCCAGAACCCTAGACATTATAGCCTAACCTTGTCCATTAAAAAAAAAAAAAATCTGTATACCTTTTACGTCTCTCAATCTACAGGTTACCCCTCTACTCTTTTCTTCAGTTTAACCATTGAAGAATCCAGGCCTAGATGTTCATCGCCTAGATTCATTAATTTGTTAGGGATTTCAGAAAAGCTCTCCTCAAACTCTGTCATAATCTTTGGAATTCCTTCACAAAGGGACACTCCTTTTATTTTCTGTTTTCATTACCCTGAGGCATAGTTTATACAGGTACAGCAAGATAACTGCTTGATTCTTTTCCTTAATTTACCATCTTCAATATAATGTTTTGGGGACTTTTCTGGTGGTTCAGTGAGTGGCTGAGACTCTGAGCTCGAAATGCAGCAGTCCCAATCCCTGGTCAAGGAACTAGATCCCTCATGCCACAACCAAAGACCTCATGGTCCGCAACTAGAACCTGGCACAAATAAATGTTTTAGTTATTTTAAAAAAATAATGATTTTATTTCATATCATCCTTCAAAAAGGTGACCAGGTAGGTTTTTTGTGTGTGTGACCAATTAGTTACAAACACACACAACCATTATGAACTCAAGGATTTAAACATACTTAATGTTTATTAAATTATCCTTATAATGCTCAAATTATCCCATCTTTGGCCACAGCCCTTGGCTCCTGAGTCCTTTTGACTTTACCTCTAGTCAAGGCTATGGTTTTTCCAGTGGTCATGTATGGATGTGAGAGTTGGACTGTGAAGAATGCTGAGCACAGAAGAATTGATGCTTTTGAACTGTGGTGTTGGAGAAGACTCTTTAGAGTCCCTTGGGCTGCAAGGAGATCCAATCAGTCCATCCTAAAGGAGATCAGTCCTGGGTATTCATTGGAGGGACTGATGTTGAAGCTGAAGCTCCAATACTTTGGCCACCTGATGTGGAGAGCTGACTCGTTGAAAAGACCCTGATGCTGGGAAAGATTGAAGGCAGGAGGAGAAGGAGACGACAGAGGATGAGACGGTTGGATGGCATCACTGACACAATGGACATGTGTTTGGGAGGACCCTGGGAGTTGGTGATGGACAGGGAGGCCTGGCGTACTGCGGTTCATGGGGTTGCAAAGAGTCGAACACAACTGAGCAACTGAACTGAACTGATAATGTTTACTGGCTTCTTTACTATCTGGTATGGTAAGTTCCATGCTTTCCTTGTACATCTCCTACCCTAGACCCAGCGTGAGTGGTAAAGGACCCAGCGTGAGTGGTAAAGATCCCACCTGCCAATGCAGGACACGTAAGAGATGCAGGTTTGATCCCTGGGTTGGGAAGATTCCCTGGAGGAGGACATGGCAACCCATTCCAGTATTCTTGCCTGCAGAAGCCCACAGACAGAGGAGCCCAGCAGGCTACATTCCATAGGTCGCAAAGAGTCAGACAGGACTGAGCACCAACATATGCACCCCAAACCTACCCCAAGTTCTGGTTTCCTTCACAGGAAATGGTATTTTAAGATTTAGGTGGTAGGAGTGTTTATTGCTACTAGACTGTTTCTAGATCTTTTCAGTGGGTAGGGATAGGAAAACAAAACCTCTTGAGTTCAAACTGATAGTTCCGATTCAAACTCAGAGCTAAAGGGTTTTTAACTTCTATATCACATTTGTACCTCCTACCTGCACACAAAAAATTCTGGTTCCCAAGGACACAGGACACAAAAGTATTAGAAATCCCGTAATTACTCAATTGCTTTATAGTCAACACACTTTTAAGTCCTGGGTAAACTAGCATACTTCCCGCTTTCCTTCTACATTGAGCGTGCTATAAGAAGATAATATATAAACACACGTCATCCATCACTTCAGAAGACAAAGCATTCCTTTGTGTTGCCTGCATGTTCCTTTGTAGCTGGACACATGTTCCAGGAGCTCTGTGCCGATACCAGGCTGGGATTGGGGAGAGGGAGGACAAAGGTGGCCAGAGAAAAATTTGCTTTCCTTCTCTCCTCTCAAGCCCAGCGCGCCCCCTGGTGGACATGCTAATGAGCAGGAAATGCCCAAAGCAGGTGAGACAGGAAGTCAACTAGCTGACATTTACAGAGCAATCACTAGAACCAGTCCTAAAATGGGTGCTAGCTAGAAAACCTCTCTGTTGCTTTAAGTGTAGGTGGGAAGAGTGGAGATTGCCCAAACGAAAAGCACTTACAAACTGTCACCAAGCAACGTGCCAAATTTCAAATTCATGAGAGGAAGGGCCAATAAAGTTTATCAAAATGACTTAATTAAAATTATTTTTTAAAGAAACACCATTTTCTTTCAATGAAACACACAGTACATCCTAACATAAAAATGCTCATATACATTTTTAAAATATTGTCACAAGTGATATAATCAAGTTCATAGGCTTAAAAATCTTTTACATACAAAAATCAACAAAGGGAACAAGACATGAAATCTTACACTCTTCAGCATTTGATGTCAAGACTCATTTTGGCCATAAAACCTCAGATTTTTCTTTTTAACATTTACTATGACTTTAAAATGTCTTATTCAATAACACACAAGTTCCATCTTTCAAAGATTTGAGTATAGATTTTGTTCAGCTTTAAACTGCATTTGTAAATTAAACAGATTTGTAAGCTAAGAGGAAAAGAAGAAAAGAGGAAAGAGGTAATTTTTAAATGAGTTAAGAAGATGAGTTTAACAGAAGTTTTTGTTTTCTGTGGACCTCAGGTGGTTGAACTGTGTTAACCATAATGCTTTGTTCATACTGTATCTTTGTCATATTAGTTCATGCAAGGCTTTCTCTACTATTTGTCTAATAATAAGTCTGAGTATTTTTATACTTTTTAATGCAGAATTGAAACATATTGTTTTTGCATCCACCACATCACCAGAAGAACTACCACCTTTTTGAAACCTAAAAATGTAACTTGTGCAATTTCCCACAGCATAATAATAGAAGACTATGTCATTTTAATGGCTACCTGGCATTTTTGTGTCTACCATATGAACCATAATTTATTTAACCAATCCTATCCTGTAGCAGTGTGCTTGGATCTATTTTGTTTCCAGTGTTTTACTACAATCCATAGTTGCTCTGCTGAACATAAACATTTATTAAAGCTAGACTTGGCATAGTTTCTAGTTTCCTAGAAGTGACACTACTGGGTCATGAGAAAGGGAATCTGACTGGTAGAGACAAAGTTTCCCCCAGACAAGAAATTCTGGGAAGGTGTAGAGAAGAGAAACAAGTAAAGGCTTGATGGCCATATTTGCTTGGCAGAAGTAACAAAAAAAATGACAAGAGGGGGACAGTTCGCAGCACTTCTAAGAGTAAAAAAAAAAGAGCCAAGCAGGCTTGGAAGTTTATATTTGAAACAAACACTAATGAACCAGGTGTAGGTTCTTAAGAACTAAAGGCTGTTAGAGAAGAATACTTCCAGAGATCAACTAACCGGGAGAGGTGTGAAACAATGAAAATTTGATGTTGGGTGATAGAACTTGAATAACTGAATTTAAAGGGCAAGAGAAGGGAAAGGTCATTTTGGAAAAGGATTCCAAATTTTCCAGGCTGGACAACCCAGAAACCACAGAATCCTAAGATTTTCTGATGGTGACTCAAGACCGTGAAGAAGGGAATGGCATTTCATGGACAGAGGAGCCTGGCAGGCTACAGTCCATGGGGTCACAGAGGGTAGTACACGACTGAGCGACTAACACTTTCGCTTATATTATTTTAGAATTTATTTATTTATAAATATATATATAAGATTTATTGAGACAATAAACACTATAGGGCAGATAGTAAGTAACCTGGCAATAGGAGATGACTGACTGGCAAAACAGGCTACTTAATTAGTAGATTCCAGAGCAAGAGAAAATTGTGGGGCACTTGTTCAAAAATTTTTTAAGCATTTCAAAGGGTGATAGCAGAACATTAAACCAAGTGTGGGCCCAAGAAGCCGACCCTGGTGATCAGGTGATAAACACGGATCTGGCGACCTAGAAACCAGGAGGCATCGCCCAAAGGACTAACCACACCCTCGCCCTCCCACGGAGAATGAGCCCAGGGAAACTAAGGGTCTCTACTCCCCTATCTGCCCCGAGGCGGCCCTGGGAGGGGGACAGATGACAACACTTCTAAGGGAGAGCTATCTGGGGTCGCTGAGGTGCACCTCGGACCTCGGATCTAGGCGCCCGGCACGGACAATCAACACTCCCCCCCCCCCCCCACCAGACACACACATCCCACCCCAGCAAGGGCAAGGATCCCAAAGTACACAAGTCGCGGCCTTGGACTTAGCCGAGTTACTCATAAACCCGGAGGAGGGGGTAGGAGGCGTCGCGCGCCAGCACCGGCCTGGGACGGAGAGGCACCCGAAGGACAGAAGGTCTAAGGAAAGCCAGCAAATCCCTGAGGGCCCAGGGGGCGGCTGAGGGGAACTGACAAAAAGTAAAGCCCAAAGGAGACCCGCGACTGTGTTAGGGAACGTCAGCAAAGACCCCAAGGGGTGACCTAAAAAGTTGCCCAAACTGCTAACAGGAGGTCTAGAAACAGCAAACCCTACAAGAACAAGGCTTCCGGAAGTTAAGCCCGGAAGGGAGGGTGTGAGGGCCATCACGTGAACAGGTCCCAAAGGCGCCGGGCACCCCTTAGGGCAAGGGACGGCAGCAGCTGCAGTCGGCGAAAAGAGAAAGGCTAGAGCCGAACTGGCAAAAGGGGAGGAAAGAGTAGGTCCTTAGAGGTCGTCTGAAAAGTGCGAAGCCAAATTAACCCAAGGGACTGACAGCAAATTGTATCCCTTGCTAAGACACCTCACGGAAGCACAACAACGTCTTTTGTTAGCCCCGCCCCTCGCCCATCTAGTCTAGTTCCGTCATCTCATATTCAGGAAGCGGCAGGTTCCCTACATACTCCTCCCACAAGAAGCGGTCGCCCCTACTGGGTTGCGCGCTTTCTCCTCCCTTCAAACCCCTCGCGCACTTTCTCCCGCCCGTCTGTCAATCACCGCGCTCAGCTGTCCAGTAAGCTGGCCAAGAGGGCTGGGCCGTCAGGGGTGTCGTGTGACGTCCGTGATCCGCCGGTCGCGGAGCGGGGAGATGCGTGACGAAGGCGGCGCGTGACGGAGAAGCGGTTAGCCGACGCTGCGGCGGCAGTCCGTGTAAACAAGGCCTCGCGCCGCTGCTGGTCCTGCGACTGCTTCTCGCTGGTGGGTGGTCTCGCGCGTGGCGGTAACCGCAAGCTATGTGGGAGGTGCTTCTCGGCTTCCTCCCTGCCTGCCCCCGCTTAGCGTACACACCCCCGGAACACCACGTGGGCGTGAGGCAAGGAAGGAGGGGGTGTTAGGCCGACTTTTTAACCTCATTGGTTGTTGCTGCCACCGGCTTTCGCAAGGGAGTGCTCTAATTGGCCGGTAAGGGGGGCGTCGAGGGGGTCTCTGAGTTCTAAGGCTTCTGATTGGCTAGATGGGGTAAGCTAATGAGGCGCCTTTCCTTCCGCGAGGGGTTTTGATTGGTTCTCCAGAGAGGTTACCTGGGAATCCACCCCCATCCCAGGGACTTTGATAGGTGAGTTTGAGGTGGAAAACTGAGAAATTCCTGTTCAAAGGATTTTCGCTAGTGAGCTAGGGTCACGCCCTAGGTTTCACTCTGCTTATTTTGCTTCACAGGATCGGGAAAGGTTTGTGTTCCCGAAGCTTTGGGAGTTGTTACAGGCTGAGGAAAAGGGATCTCAATACTTAGGAAGGGTCGCCCTCCTAGAGATAGCTACTATCGATCTCAGGAAACTCTGGTGTTTCTAGAGCAGGCTTTGCTTTCACCAAACCCAAGGAGGTGACAGGAGGAGTCCCCACACAGGACTTAAGGATGTTGTGACCAGAAGATGGGATCACGGAACAGTAGCAGCGCAGGAACTGGGTCCGGAGACCCCTCCGAGGGCTTGCCCCGAAGAGGGGCTGGCCTGCGTAGGAGTGAGGAGGAGGAAGAGGAGGATGAAGATGTGGATCTGGCCCAGGTACTGGCCTATCTCCTACGCAGGTAACTTACCCCTTGGTGTGTCCCCGCCAGGCACCACCAGAGTCCTTGATACCAGCTCCAGTAAGGGAAGTTACAGAGAATAAGGAATGGGATCAGCCCAGGACAGCTGTTCTGTTTGAGCAGAACAGCCTTCCCTGCTGGACACTGGCAGCACTCCCCTAGGCGGGGTAAACAGGATGGTTTGCTCTTATGTTGAGGAGACTATTCAAGGGAGTCTAGCTATGATTACACACGTAAACTTTTTTCCAAGTAAGTAAAAAAATAAAAATATAAAAGAGGGAAGGGTGCCCTGGTGGGAAGGAAGTGCTAGGAGGGGTGAAGAAAAGAGTTGGGGAAGTGGGTGTTGAATTTAAGTGAAGTCATTGACACATAATATGAGGCCATGTGGATTCACTTGAAAAACAAGTTTAAATTAACCTAACTCTAATCCTGTTCCTGAAGAAAGAATGCTTTGAGGGGAGTGACCACCAGGAATTGACTGGAAAGGGGGTGCAACTGCCTTTGATTCTTAGCTGTGGCTCCTTGAGGGAGAATACCGGCTTGGGAATCCCTTCAGAAAACCATGTCCTATGCTAGACTTCTTGGGCAGAGACTCAGAAGGAAATGCTCTCAGAATTTTTAACTCTCTGGGAAGCCAACTCAGTAGATCAGTCAACATCCGTACAATGCTGGGATTTTCTACTCCTCTTATAAGAGTGAAAATTAGCTTCCTGGTGTGTCTTATATGAGACAAAATAACAGAGGGTCAGCCTCAAACCTCAACATGGGGACAGTACAAGGGTTTGAGGACAAGGTAGTCTATGAACTACATAACCATTGACTCTGAATTTGGTTGGTCTGGGGAAGGGATCCTCCCCTTTATCATGGGGGGGGTCTCTCCACAGAGGCCAAGTGAGGTTGGTGCAGGGAGGAGGTGCAGCAAATTTGCAGCTCATCCAGGCCCTATCGGACTCAGAGGAAGAGCATGACAGTGCCTGGGATGGTCGTCTTGGAGACCGATACAACCCACCGGGTAAGAGGAAAGGCAGACAGGGACCCTAACATCAAAGGATTTCCACTATAAAACTGTAAAAAAAATAATTTTGGCAAAAATTGAAAGAAAAAGATGAGATAATTCGGGGAGTGAGGGAGCCTTTGCAGCCCCAGTATATTCAGCCACATAGAGAAGGCTGAGCACAGCCTTGCTAACTGTCCGCTGGGGCTGGAAAAGACCTAGGATGAGACTTCTCTTTGGTGCTCACAGTGGATGCAACCCCTGACACCCGGGAGCTGGAATGCAGTGAGATCAAGACACAAGTGGAATTGGCCACAGGGCGGCTGGGGCTTAGGCGTGCAGCGCGGGAGCTCAGCTTTCCTCAAATGCTGCATCAGGTAGGCCCCCCTCATCCAGTCTGGCAGCAGGCCTGTCAGTGCAGCCAGGAGCCACAACCCCAGAGAAGAGGGAAGTAAGCTTTCCAAGGAAGCTTCAAGTGCTGGAGCTAGAGAGCTCTCAACCAGCCTGAGTGGGCTTTTGGTGGGACATATTACTATGTGCTGGGTTCGTTCCTGTAGCAAGAGCAATGTTTTTGGAGGAGGGGGCTTGGTGTGGCTGAGGTGGCCCTCTGTTTCTGCTAGCAATATTCCCCAATCCCTTCCTTTAGAGAGAACGGGGCCTCTGCCACCAGGGAAGCTTCTCCCTTGGAGAACGGTCTCGAGTGATGTCTCAGTGAGTATGGGGCTTGGTGGAGAGATTCCAAGGGCCGGAGAAGTCTATAAACTTTCTTAAACTTTGAAGGGATGAGTGCTAAAGGATTCTCAGGGATATTAAAAAGTTAGGTTATGTGGGGTTGAGGCTTTGAGAGAGAGCAAAGTGGAAAAATATAGTAATTGAGAGGATGATAGGATGAATTAAAGACAAAGGCTTATACCCACAGCTGGGAAGAATGCCGTTGTACTCACATCCAGCTCTGTTAGGATGCTGCTAAGTGGGACAGGAGCCATCCTGAGTTTCTCTTGCCCTCACTTTCTTTCTGCTTCCCCAGCTTCTTGCCCAACGATCTGGGCTTCACTGATACCTACTCTCAGAAGGCTTTCTGTGGCATCTACAGCAAAGATGGTCAAATCTTCATGTCTGCCTGTCAAGGTATCATACCCTAGTCCTACCAACTGTCTTAGAACAAGAGTTGTTCCCTCTGACTGATGCTAGAAAGCCCCAGATCCAGGGAGCTCAGACCCTGGCTTAAGGATGCTTAGCTAGAAGACATGTTTTGTCCCATGATCAAGGGAAAATTCCACAGATCAGTGGTGAGTGAGAGAGGTCTGATCTAGGGAGGATTCCAGGAGGCTGTTTTTGGCTGTTTTCTAATTCTGCCTGATCGCCACTCGCACAGACCAGACAATCCGACTATATGACTGCCGGTATGGCCGCTTTCGTAAATTCAAGAGCATCAAAGCCCGGGATGTCGGCTGGAGTGTCTTGGATGTGGCCTTCACCCCCGATGGGAACCATTTCCTTTACTCCAGCTGGTCTGATTACAGTGAGTGTGCCCCAGACCTCCATGGTCTCTCCAGCTGGGGACCTGAGGTCTCCAAATACCCATCTCCTCCATGCCATGACTCCATGCCTTTTCCTGGACAAATTACTCCCCGGGTCCAACTTCCTTCCCATTTGTTCTATCTCTTCCCTGACTCTACCCTCCTTACCTCAGCCCTGAAAGATTCTTGTTTCTCTTGCTTCTCTTAGTTCATATCTGCAACATCTACGGGGAGGGAGACACACACACTGCCCTGGATCTAAGGTACTGGCTTCCCTTCCTGGTCAGACTCATCAGAAACTATTCAAGAAAGGCTCTCTAGGAGCACACCTCTTGAACTGGAACTCCTGCTTAAGGGGAAAATACACTGGTTGCAAGCTTCTCTGTGTGGACTCCTGGGAGGGAACCACCCAGCCTGTCAGCCAGAGGACCAGGATAAAATAGATGGCTGCAGGATTCTTCTCGGTTCCTCACTGAGGTGCCCCACATTCTGGCATGTGTGCTGGCGGGATTTCTTTTCCCCTCAGCAATGTGCCTCACCTCCCTCGTCACATTCTATGTGGATTAACCAGGGCTAAAGGGAAGTTCAGTTAATACAGCTCCTCCTTGTCTCTTTTCAGGCCAGATGAACGTCGCTTCGCTGTCTTCTCCATTGCTGTCTCCTCAGATGGACGAGAAGTGCTAGGAGGGTGAGTGCTTGTGGGGATGCCTCCAGAAGTTAATGAGACAGAAATTCTCCCAGAAACGGGCTCTACCATTACAGAGACTACAGCAGATACCCGTACCCAGGCAGCCATGGAGAACAACCAGGGCTTCTCCAGGGCCAAGATTTATGAGTGGCTTCACTTCTCAAGCACCATTTCCCCAGCACAAGATGGGAGGTCACAGCTAACTCTTCTCCCACCTCCTGTATAAGAAGACTCAAAGGCTTGCCCCTTAGCGGGACTTGGAGACACAGTGTCTCCAGAGCACACGTAGCATGGGTCCTCTCGGTCCTGGCTCCAGAGCCCTCTTTATCCCCTTCCCTTCAGGGCCAATGATGGCTGCCTGTATGTCTTTGATCGAGAACAGAACCGGCGGACCCTTCAGGTATTGCTCTTGAGACTTCAAGCCTCTGCCTCCTGGTCCTTGGTTTGTTGGAAGACATAGAAAGAAGTTGTTAACATCCTGGCCCCTTTCTCCCCTAGATTGAGTCCCATGAGGATGATGTGAATGCGGTGGCCTTTGCTGACGTCAGCTCCCAGATCCTGTTCTCCGGGGGTGACGATGCCATCTGCAAAGTGTGGGATCGACGCACCATGAGGGAGGATGACCCCAAGCCTGTGGGCGCGCTCGCCGGACACCAGGACGGCATCACTTTCATTGACAGTAAGGTGGGTGCAGAGGCAGGACCGCACAGTCAGGCGACTGAGTTGTGGTGTCAAAGCAAACAGATGTGGCAACTCATCAAGCTCCTCCTTTAGCCACCGTTTGCAAGATTGGCACCATCCCACAAGGAGCAGGGCTTTCTGTACAAGAAAAGTAGAAGACAATCTGATCCAAGCTAGAACAGGAGCCAGCCAGTGTGCTGGACAAAAAAGGGGAAACCTAGCCAGGGTGTGTGGCCCGTGATGGGAAACCAATGGCGAGGCCCACCTGGGTGAAGAAAGAGGCGACCAAAGAGCAGCCTGCGTTCATACCCCTCAGCTGAGAGAGGAGAGTGCTGATCATCCTTATCCATCCTGGGATTCACAGGGTGATGCCCGATATCTCATCTCCAACTCCAAAGACCAGACCATCAAGCTCTGGGATATCCGACGTTTTTCTAGCCGGGAAGGCATGGAAGCCTCTCGCCAGGCTGCCACGCAGCAAAACTGGGACTACCGCTGGCAGCAGGTGCCCAAAAAAGGTGAGAGCGGACGTAGAACCTGAGATCTGGAGAGTGAAGAGTCAGGAGTGGTAGTTAAAATATTTAACCTGTGGTAAGGCCCAGCATGGGCATGGTGGATGGAGCTGGGACCCCTCTCCTGACTCCCCCTGGCCAGGCATTAACTTTTTGTTTGCTGAACCATGGGAAAGTCAGGGGTTACCATTGTGGGAACTGGGGATCACTCACTCCAAGCCAATGGATACCAAAGTACTACAGCATCTTGACAATCAGCAGAGCCATACTGGCATATATCAGCTGACTGTTTGGTGGGGAAAGAGACAGCAGTTGGGGATTGGAAAGATGACTGACTGTGAGCACCAGTGTTTGCTGAGGACTGGTGATACAGGAGAATCCTGACTTCCTAACCCAGGGTTTGCCCTGCATGCCTCCCCAGCCTGGCGGAAGCTGAAGCTCCCAGGGGACAGCTCCTTGATGACCTACCGGGGCCACGGGGTGCTGCACACCCTCATCCGTTGCCGATTCTCCCCCACCCACAGCACCGGCCAGCAGTTCATCTACAGTGGCTGCTCCACTGGCAAAGTGGTCGGTAAGGACTGTGTCAGACCAGGGGGTCTCGGGAAGGGCAGGAATGTTACCCTGGCATTCTACCTGTAACCACCAGTGAGCATCTTAAAAAATCCAGTGAGAACTATAATGAAATTTCGTTTAGCCTGAAGCGGGGCAGCTTAAACAGAGAAAGAGAAAACATTCTATTCATTAGCATTTTAAATTAAGAAAGGAACACAGAATTCTAGTCAGTAAATATACTTGATCACCAAAAATATACACGGTTCTGTTTTTTAATCAGTCAGGGAAGAGATTACAGATGATAGGTAGGAGGGAACAGAGACAGAAAGAATGACACAAAAAGCAGCAAGTCGTAAAAGATGTTCAGCCACTGAAGCAGGAGGAATGCATGAGAAGAAACACAGACACAGATGGAAGGAGCCTAAAACAGAGCCTAAGATAGGCCTAGGGAGGTGCTGAGATGAAGGCCCATCCAGGGAGAGAGAAAGGTGCACCTGAGTCCAGAAGAGGAGCAGCAGGTTGACAAGTCTATGGAGACAGCCCCATGTTCAACTTTGTGGTGTCTCCCATATCTTGTGAGCTTTCAAGAAAATTGCTGCTTTAAAGCCACATTTCATTTTCTTAACTGTAGACCCTGTAACATTTAGCTAAGAGCCATAGATACCCAAGCTCTGCTAGATTATATTCTCAACCTGAGGTAGGGAAAAGAAACTAACAGCATTCCCACATGTGGGCTTTGCTCCTCTGGAAAGGTGGGAAGTTGCCTGAGAGGCAGGGAGAGATGAGGGATGGCTGGAAGGTCTTCTGGCTGCCCTTCTCCACTCTGGCCTTCCCTGGACAGTGTACGACCTCCTCAGTGGCCACATCGTGAAGAAGCTGACCAGCCACAAGGCCTGTGTGCGTGACGTCAGCTGGCACCCCTTTGAGGAGAAGATCGTCAGCAGTTCGGTGAGGATGCTGGAATAAGGGAGGCCAGTGTGTGTCTGGGACTTGGTGAGGGCAGCATCCCCTGACTGCTTGCCACCTTCTACCCTGCAGTGGGACGGGAATCTGCGTCTGTGGCAGTATCGCCAGGCTGAGTACTTCCAGGATGACATGCCAGAGTCGGAGGAGCATCCCAGCACCCCTGCCCCAGTGTCCCACCCCTCTACAGCCTTTTCCTCGCCCCAGTAGATCTGACCTCCAGGCCCAGTCATGGGTGAGCCTCTTCACCAGCTCTCCACCTTCTCCTCCCTTTCTCCCCTATGGGGGAATCTTTAGGGACTCACTGGCACTGGCTGGGGAGAAACAGAAGCCCAGGCTTTGGGCCCCTAGCTGACCCCTGGGAGATCCTCCCCTTGGGGTAATGTGGTCCTCTCACATGCTCACACCCAATCATCTTGGACCTCTGTCTCTGGCCGGGGTCCGGCAGGACTGCCATTATCTGATCAGCAGGAGAACTGTCCTGAGTGTTTTTAATCATGTTTGGATGTTAAATGTTAGCTCCTAGAGTAGATGCCTGCGGCCAGGTCTGAACTGTGCCATCAGCAAGGCTCATTGCCCAGGCCTTCACTTTGAGGATTAGACGGGTCAGTCAGAGGGCCAGGAGTGCTGGCCTTTGTTCCAGAGGTCCTTTTGGCTAGAGCTCTAGCCCCTCAGGGAGAGGGGGTGGATAAGCACCCTCCCACCATGGGAATTATGTCTTCTCTCTCATGCGTCTGGGTCTTTGGGGGGGTGGGGTATGCTATGGTGTGAGAGGCTCTGTGTGGCCCCACACAGGGCAGGTCCTCCCCCTCCCAGAATGTTCCATCATGCCAGAGGCCAGCAGCTTCAAGGAGGGATGTTGAAGTAGGACTCCTTTGTCCTCTCAATGGCTTTGGCTCCCTCAATAAACTCTGTGGGAACCTGGCTCAGCATCCGTCTGTCTCTCTCTTTATCCTGTTGCAGATCTTTTATCCTCTCACTTTAAGAAAGTGGTTTCAACAAAGCTTTCAGATATGCTCTTCTGTTAGAGAAATCACTGCTTTGATGCCTGAAGATGAAGGGGAATACCAAAATCATTTGTTAACTGAGCTTTGCAACAGGGAGTCCCTCACAGACCTCAGAAACTTCTCAGCAAATGGAAACTGAAATAATAGGAAGTAAACACATTTTAGATGAGAACCCGGAACACCCACATCAGTTCTGCCCTGGAGCTGGTCCAGTCTATGGAAAGAAGTAGCCCAGAGCTAGAAATCACCTGGTGGGCACTGATGGCAGGCCCCATCTGGGCACTTCACACTCAGGACCTCACCCATTCTCACAGCACCCTTTTTTCCAGGTGAGGAAATGGAGGCATGCAGAGGTCAGCCACCATGCCTCAGGGCAGACCCATGGTGTGAACTATAGGGGAGCAGCTTGGCCTGACCTTACCCATTATCTCTAAGGCAGTTCTGGAACCAGAATGCACACCTTCAAGGGGTCTTAGAGGCACAGCAAGGGGTTAAGACATGTACCTGTTCAACAGCAAAACACTTTTAAAAGAATAAATTTTCCAGATGCTTGACCTCCAGGTGAACTCTTTCCTCCAGTTGACCCGCCTGCATGAAACCATCACACAGATCTTCTTCCCTACTGGCTCCTTTCATCCCCCCCTGCCTCTTCGCCCAGGATGGACTCCCTGTTGCAAAGCTTAGTTAACAAATGATACCTATCTCTACCCCCTCAGAGATGCCACCCATCTCACCCAGAACTGTTTTACCTGCAGGATGCTAGAAGGAGATGCCAACTAAAATGATTAGTCCTCAAATTGTCATTTAATCAAGGCCCCAAGGGCCATCTGTTCTCATTAAGAGATGCATTTCCAATAGAATCTTATTGTATTATTATCAAACTCTGTGAAAGGTTTGTTGTACAAATAATATATTTTGTGCTACTAACAATTTTGAAATTTGTACTAATTTATATGGAAGTTCAATACAGAAGAAAAAAATTCAATTTATGATCACAGGAAATGTGTAAAAATTGTTTCAAATCATTTACTCTTTTTTTTTTGGCAGAGACTTATGTATGATCAATGAAAGATTTTCAGGCATAAAAACATATTAGGATAAATTCTATAGGGAGAGTAGATTGGAAATATAATTTCTGACTGTTAAGGTCTTGTCACATTTTTAAAATGAAAAGTGGTGAGGTATATAACTAGTGTTGTCAAAGTGTTAGTCGCCTGGTCATGTCCAACTCTCTGCAACCCCATGGACTATATACCCCACCAGGCTTCTCTGTCCATGGGGTTCTCCAGGCAAGAACACTGAGTGGGTAGCCATTTCCCTCTCCAGGGGATCTTCCCGACCCAGGGATCAAACCCTGGTCTCCTTTGTTGTAGGCAGATTCTTTACAGTCTGAGCCACCAGGGAAAGAGTTACATAGACAGCTTTGTTTTTGAAAAGTAAGTATATGTAATACACTAGATATTTTGTCCTTTGCAACTATTTAAAATTACAATGAAAAATTCTGTGTTTGCTCAAAAATGTGAGTGCTTCCGGAGGTCTTCAAGTATAGAGTCCCTAAGCACATGCTATGTCAAGGGATGGGCAATGGAATCTGGAAGGATCCTAATTGGTGAATCCATCTTGGGCAGTTTGCAGATGATGGTACAAGGATCAAGGAGAGTTAGTTTATTTTCTCAAAGTCATAGAGCTGGGTCAGAACCCAGGTACCCTTTCTTGCTCATTCCTTTCACTACTTCACGAGCCTCCACAAAGGTAGCCCCTGAAATCCCATTTCTCATTTTGAGAAATGAGAAGACAAATAAGGATCTCACAAGAGTTACTGAATAAATAACAGGGACTTCCCTTGGGTAAGTTGCTCACCACCCTATGGCTCCAGCCTCAGTGGTCAGGCTCGGAGGCCACTTTCTATGTGTGGCCAAGCCCTAAAGTAATTGAGGGGCACAACCTCAAGGATTTGATGGACTCCAGACTGGGGATTTTCCTCCTAGGGTCTCCTCCACCCCCTATCAGGTGGGAGTGAACTTGATCTTTGGGGCTCTGAGAGTCCAACCTCTGTGGGGTGGGGGTGACTTTAGCTGACCAAATAGGGACAAACAGACCCAAGCAAGCTGTGGACAAAAGCAGCCCTGAACTACAGGAGTGGTCCTAAAACATGAACGTAATTCGAACTAGAGACATAGGACCTAAAGTCAAGGGTCACAGGACTAAGAGGGAAGGAATAAGGCCGTTGTCAGGAAACACACCCAAAGTGAGAACACTGCTGACGTGGCAATCCTCAGCCCCAGCCCCTCACTGCCCCCCGCCCCTCTCCCCCGCCTGCCAGCTGCCAACAGGGTTCTGCCCTGTGTCTGCCACACCTGTCACTGCCTGTCCTTGTCCGGGGGGGCCCCATCAGCCCCTCCTCAGCTGCTCAGCAGAGCAAGCGGTTAGCGGGGAGGGGAGGGAACATGGAGCGGGGGCCGGTGGTGGGGGCAGGGCGGGGGGCCGGGGCCCGAATCCGGGCCCTGCTGGGCGGCCTGGTCAGGGTGCTGCTCTGGGTGGCCTCTGCCTTGCTGTACTTTGGAAGCGAACAGGCTGCCCGCCTCCTGGGCAGCCCCTGCTTACGGCGCCTCTACCATGCCTGGTTGGCAGCAGTGGTCATCTTCGGGCCCCTTCTGCAGTTCCACGTCAACCCTCGGACCATCTTCGCCAGCCACGGCAACTTCTTCAACATGTGAGTCCACTCAAGGCTGGGGGCGCTGGCTGCCTGGGCTCAGGGATCCCGGCTCCCTCCAGGTTTCTGTCCTCCTGCCAGTGTGGGACACTAAAAATAGACTAGGAGGTTGAGGAGAAAGTCAGAGGGGGGAGGGGAACAGAGCCGTGGGGGTACAGGAGCAGGACCGAAGAGGAAACATGGACCCTGGAAGACTGAATGGACCACCAAGGAGATGGCGAAGTCCAAGTGGCTGTGGGCAAACGGGGTAGAGGGCACAGAAAACAACAGAGGATGATAGGTGCGGCTGGAGACAGCCAGGGTGGGAACACAGGGGGAGCGATGGGGCTGAGGGGTCTCAATAGCCTTTCCTCTTTTCTGCCCACAGAAAGTTTGTGAATTCAGCCTGGGGCTGGACCTGCACCTTCCTGGGGGGCTTTGTGCTGCTGGTGGTCTTCCTGGCTACACGGCGCGTGGCAGTGACTGCCCGGCACCTGAGCCGGCTGGTGGTGGGTGCAGCCGTGTGGCGGGGGGCCGGCCGGGCCTTCCTGCTCATCGAGGACCTGACCGGCTCCTGCTTCGAGCCTCTGCCCCAGGGCCTGCTGCTCCACGAGCTGCCGGATCGCCGCAGCTGTCTGGCGGCCGGCCACCAGTGGAGGGGCTACACGGTCTCCTCCCACACCTTCCTGCTCACCTTCTGCTGCCTGCTCATGGCCGAGGAAGCAGCAGTGTTCGCCAAGTATCTGGCCCATGGGCTGCCTGCCGGCGCACCTCTGCGCCTTGTCTTCCTGCTCAACGTGCTGCTGCTGGGCCTCTGGAACTTCTTGCTGCTCTGCACCGTCATCTATTTCCACCAGTATACTCACAAGGTGGTGGGGGCCGCCGTGGGTACCTTTGCCTGGTACCTCACCTATGGCAGCTGGTATCATCAGCCCTGGTCTCCAGGCAGCCCCGGCCATGGGCTCTTCCCTCGTCCCCACTCCAGCCACAAGCATAACTGAAAGGAATAAAGTCACATCAGACCTAGCTCCGGCTCTGCTCATCACTGGGTTGGCAGGACCTGTAGTGGGTGGGTAGAGTAAGAAGAGAATAATAGTCGCCAGGGTTCCCCAGTCATTCCTTGCTGTCACTGACCTTGAATGTCCTTATGCTTGACCCCTATCTCTCCCATTGTCCTTTCAGTCTCCTGGTCTCTGCAGACGTCAAGCTATCTAGGGCTCTGATGTCAAAGACTGGCACTGCCAGGGCTGGTAACTGTCCTCGGGGACGGGCAGCATTCCCACTAAGCAGTTGCTCCATCTCCAGCTTGGTTGATTTGTTTTTCCTGCCTCCAGCACTGAATCCCCCCTCACCATCCTCAGGGGCCCTTCTATCTGGGCACCCTACTCAGCCACCCTTTCTACCCTGTCTTTCCAAAGAGGTCTATATGTGCTCATTTTCTTAAAAGATGTTCATTGAGCCAAGCATAGTTCTTTGCCACGTGAATAAGAAAGACAAAGTTTTTGCTGTTTGGGGGCCTATGGGTTACTGCCTGATGATAAACTCACAAATAATAATACTATTGTGCTTACTCTGTGTCAGGCACCATTCTAAGTATCTATAAATTCTTTATATAAATTCACATATTTAGCCCTCACAACAACACCATGAGGTAGGAGTGTTCCCACTGTACATTTGTGAAAATGGAGGTACAGAGTTAAGTAAAGTTTTTCACAACTAGTAAATATTGGAGCTGGAATTATTAACCCAGGCAGTATGGATCCATTGTTTGTGCTCTAAAACAGAGATCATGGAGAAGGAACTGGCAACCCACTCCAGTATCCTTGCCTGGAAAATCTCATGGACAGAGAAGCCTGATGGGCTGCAGTCCATGGGGTCACAAAGACTTGGCCACAACTGAGCAACTAACACTTACTTACTTAACACAAAAAGACACATACATATTGAGAGTGTTAATAGCCTCTGTAGGCAGGTCAGAGGTGCCCAAGTGGCAGGAGCAATTAAAACTGCAATTGATGGCCTTTTTTTATTCCTTTTTTCCCTTAAAGTTCTGTGTTGTCATGACAATACCTGCTTCTGCCTGAACTTAACTTTATTTGAAATCTTGAGTTTACCAATGCATTTTTCTCATGGAAATGTCGTCCTTAAGATATGTTAATGTGTTTAAAAAAAAAAAAAAAAACCTCTGTATTTGTTTGGAAATCTGCCTTTCTTCAAGATTCTGATCAACTCTTTTATGGCCAGGCATGACTCAGCTTGTGCCAATGCTGTCTCAAAATGCATGTTGTCAGTGAGGTGCCCAGTGCAACTCTCTCAGCCTTGAGACGTTTCTTTTCTCTAATGAGGATTTGCTAGTAGGTATGTAATTCCATGCTAGAAACTAGCAAGAGGACACTCTTTCTGTCTCCTTCTGATATCTATGTCAGAAACTGTTTCTTGTGTCTTTTGTACTTTAATAAAACTTCATTACATAAAGAAAAATAAAAAAAAAAAAACAGAGATCAGCAAGCAACAGTCCTCCTGTGGCCAGTGTTTATATGGCCTGAGAGCTAAGAAATGATTTTACATTTTTTAATGACTGAAAAAAAAAAATATTTCATGACAGGTGAAAATTACATGAAATTGAAACGCCACTGTCCATAAATAAAATTTTAGGGTAACTAGCCACACTAATTCATTTAAGTGTATAGCCGGTTTCCTGCTACAACGGCAGAGTTGAGTAGTTGCTACAGGTCCTACAAAGCCTAAAATATTTACTATATGGTCTGACAGAAAAAGTTTGCCAACCCCTGCTGTAAGCCACACTATCCTCAAAAAAGAAACTAACTTCATAGAGATAGTGCTGTGAAGGTATAAAACAGGCTGCTTTCTAATAGACTCGGAGGGAGTTATGTTATAGGCAGAGTTCTTTCTGAAGAAGTGGTATCTAAGCTGAGAACAGAACGACGTCCTGAGGCAGGGTAGGTTGTGTCAGGCAAAGGGGTTGGCGAGAGCAAAGGCCTTGAGGCAGGAATGAACAACGCTGGCAGGTTTGACAAACAACTGAAAAGTCCAGGTATTTATAACTGAAAAGAGGGAGAAAACAGTGGAAGGCAAAGTCGAAGGGGAACAGGGTGCCAGACAGGCCTTTGGATTCTAAGGTCAACAGGAAGTTGAGAAAGTTTTCAGCAAGAGCAAGGTGGAATCCTGCTGCTGCGTGCTGAGTGGGTTACAGAGGAATGGAGTCCACGAGGGTCTTAAGAGAGCTGACCGGGTCCTGTGATGGGATGATGCCAGAGTCTGAACGTCACTGCGTAGGCCAGACGATGCCCGTGGAGCCAGGGGTCCACGCTGGCAGGGCAAAGGAAGGGAGGCCAAGTCTTGCTTCACCACCCAGAAAAGACCAGAGGCAGGTAAAGCTAATCACTGTCCCAGGCGGCGCAGGGAAGAAAGCCCGAGGTCTGGGGCAGTGGGCGGGAGGGGCGGGGAGTCCAGAGGCGGGCCCCGGCCTGGGGGTTGGGGAGGCGGGGCGTCAAGGGCAGGGCGGGGAGGGTGGGGCAGGTGGGCGGAGTCGTGAGCGGGGAATCGACAGACCGGCCGCGATGGGGATGCGGGGAGGAGAAACTGCGCCTCTCCGACTCTAGGGGGAGCCTCGGCTGGGCTGCCTGCCGGCACTCAGCTCCTCGCCTCTCTCTGGTCTGTCCCCGCCTCCTCTAGTACCTCCACTCCCACTACCCAGGAAGGCCGTGCGGGGAGCGAGCGCTGCTTTCACTTTCCCTTCCCCGTGCCCACTCCTCGCTCCGCGTGCGGCGCTAGGCCCCTACCCCGGCCATGGCCACGCTCAGGGTCCTGCCCGAAGCCCAAGCCAAGGTGAGCGCTGCGGGTTCGAGGAAGGGCCCATCAGGGAGGCGTGCCTCCGAGAGGCTGAAGGAGTCCGTGACCCGCCCCCCAGCCCCTCGAGTAGGGGTCAGTCATCCGAACACTCGTGGGCCCCCTGCCCAGAGCACCTGAGCCCGGGGAGCCCCGCCAGGTCTGCCTGCGGGAGGAGAGGCGAGGCGGCCGAGGTTCAGCGGGGTGCGGTGAAGCGGAGCCCTGGCGTGGAAGGGAAATCTGCTGGCCCGGAGCCCAGGCCCACACACAGACCGGGATCGGGCCCTGCCCTACCACTATGGGAGGCCCTGCGCCCATTCCACAGGGCACTCCGACCCTGCCCCAGTCGCAGCAGCTCTCTTACATCCCTCCTCCCACTGCCCACCGAGGGATCTGTTCCCACTTGAACCCTTCACCCTTCACCTCCAGGAATGTTATTCCCCAAATCCGGCCCCACCCCCCCCAAGTCAGACCCCATGCAACCCTAAGGGTTCTCCAATAAACTGGCCATGAAGCCAGATGTCTGAAGGGCTGCCTGTTTCCCACAGGTGGATGTGTTCCGTGAAGACCTATGTACTAAGGTAAGACCTGCATGGTCATCACCCCACCCCTCCCCAAGCCGGCTGCTCAGCCCTACTTTGCTAGGCGCCCCTCCTTCACTGCCTAGGAAGGGAATTTGATTCTGAACCCCATCCTCCCTTACCATTACTCTACACACAGACAGAGAACCTGCTCGGGAGCTATTTTCCCAAGAAGATTTCTGAGTTGGATGCATTTTTAAAGGTACTGGGGCTGGGCAGGGAGTAGAGGCCAAAGGGAGAGCTTCAGGGGCTGTGAGAGTGAGGAGGCGAGAGCTCGCCCCTGCCTCCAGCCCTTCTCCCACCCTGCACCAGGAGCCAGCTCTCAATGAAGCCAACCTGAGCAATCTGAAGGCCCCGTTGGACATCCCAGTGCCTGATCCAGTCAAGGAGAAAGAGAAGGAGGAGCGGAGGAAACAGCAGGAGGCAAGCTGGGAAGACCTGGGAGGAGGGACCCAACCTGGGGAAAAATCAGCCTCAGGCCTGACTCCCAAGAGCCTCCCTTTCCCTGCAGAAGGAAGACAAGGATGAAAAGAAGAAAGGGGAAGATGAAGACAAAGGTATCGCTATGGTGGAAGGGACTTGTGTCTCACTTCCCAGGAGCTCCTTCCTAAGGATGCATTTTCCTTGCCTGGCACAGTCCCAGTCATGTGATTGACCCAGTGCCCACCTCCTAGGTCCTCCATGTGGCCCAGTGAGCTGCAATGAGAAGATTGTGGTCCTCCTGCAGCGCGTAAAGCCCGAGATCAAGGATGTCATTGAGAAGCTCAACCTGGTGAGCCCTCCCACTTCCATCCACACACTTCAGGTCAAACCCTTTGTCCTCCTTTGTCCCTACCAGTTGGGCATGGCACCTGCCAGGTCTTAGCAGGAGAAGGCACAGCAAGTAAAGCCAGAATTCCAGGCCATGGCATTCAGGACAGACCTGACACACTCCCATTCACTGTGGGCAAGGAAACAAAGGACAGGAAACTGGGAATTGGGTTTGGGATTGATGGGGCTTCATTGTCATTCCCTCCTCCCAGGTCACCACCTGGTTGCAGCTGCAGATACCTCGGATTGAGGATGGGAATAATTTTGGAGTGGCTGTCCAGGTGAGAGCACTGCCCCACTCCTCTGCCATCCTTATCTCTCCAGTCCTTGCTGCTTTCTACTTCCCCTCCTTTCTTTCCCCAGGAGAAGGTGTTTGAGCTGATGACTGCCCTTCACACCAAACTGGAAGGCTTCCACACTCAAATTTCCAAGTGAGTCATTGCCCACTGGTCTGCCTCTGTCAGAGACTGAGGCCTCTGCTCCCTCCTCTTCCTGCTCCATACCCTTCTACTTCCCACAGGTATTTCTCTGAGCGCGGTGATGCTGTAACCAAAGCAGCCAAGCAGCCCCACGTGGTAGGTGAGGCCTCAGTCTGGGTGCGAGACTGGAGGGACACCCTTGAAGTCAGGCCTGATCTGAGTCTCCCGTAGGGTGATTATCGGCAACTGGTGCACGAGCTGGATGAGGCAGAGTACCGGGATATTCGGCTGATGGTCATGGAGATCCGCAATGCTTATGTGAGGAGGCGAGGGTGGGGGTGGGCTGAGGCAGCTTTCCCAAGCCACCCACTCCCTGACCCTGCGGGCTGGGGTGAAGGGTTACAAAGTTCGACCTCTCCACAAGGCTAGAAATGGGGTACAGAGCCACTGGGGCTGGTGGCTGACTCCCACTCCTCCCTGGCCCCATAGGCTGTGTTATATGACATCATCCTGAAGAACTTCGAGAAGCTCAAGAAGCCCAGAGGAGAAACAAAGGGAATGATCTATTGAGACCCTCCTCTCATTCTGTGATGGCTCCAGCAGAGACCTTCTGACTTTTACAGGGGACTCCAGACTTTCCCCACCTCCTGCCTGTTGGTTTCTCCCTCACCTTGCCTCCCAGGCACAATAAATATAGTCATACCATTGCCCAACAGCCCAAGTCTCTTTATTGGATCCTGAGCCTCCCCTCTGGCTCTGGCTCAGGTATTTCCATTTGTGGGACCAACCCACTGGGTGATTTGGGCGTTGAGCTGCTGGTTGGTCCAATCCTCTCGGATGTCGTCAAGGTGGCAGTCAAAGTCCACAAGGTGCTGGTGGGCCCGGCCCTCTAGTAATGCTCCCACCATCTTTCGTGACTCTTCCCAGTCCCTCCACATTACTCTGAAATAATAACCCCATGGCAGTCAAACTCAGCGGGAGTGGGGCCAGGTTAGGGTCTAGAGAAGGACCCCTGGGACAGAACCAACAACAGAGGAGGCTCAGGAGCTGTGGGCTTCCAAGAAGAGGTGGAAGAATTGGGGCACTCACAAGTTCTTGTCCTTGGGGACCCAGCGGAGACCATGGCTCTCCAGGACGATAACTGGGGGCACGTGAGGCTGGGGTACCAGTTTCTGATTATCCAACTGTGTGGACAAGGAAGGGCTGGTGAGGGTTTCAAGGGTTCCCCCTTCCTACTTTCTTTCCAACTCCCCACTCCGAAACCCAAGCCTCACCATAATAAGTACTGCATCAGGGAAGAATTCAGCAATCCGCCCAGCGATTTTCAAGGCCAGGGGCCCAGGGCTGTGTAGAAGGAAGATCAGAGGAGTGAGGAGCATACTGTGGGCAGACTGCATCCATCTGAGCTGGGCCTCCCAGGTCTCAAAGATGTGGATGCGGTGATGGCCTTTCCCTGTATCTGGCCTGGGGGCACCAGGCCTGCTTGATGCTTCATGTATGACTGCCTGATGCTTGAGTGCTGTGGGAAACAGGTGTTCAGACACTGCTGGTGAGAGTGGAAATCTAAGATGGTCTTTTTGGAGAGTAATTTGGCATAACCTTCCAAACTTATATTGTATACTATACATACGCTGACCCAGAAATTCTACTTATAAATTATTTACTGTATTAATAGGACAGTGTCTGTAATAACAAAAAAAAAAAAAGAAACAACCTCAATGTTTAATGTAAAGCATTAAATAAATTATGGTACACCCATATTTGTACTATATAGCTGTTATGGTAAGGTAGCTATTAGTGTAGAGATGGAAAGATGTCAGATATTTATTAAGGAGGGAGAATCAAATTACAAAACAGTAGAGTGTGATCCGAATACTTGATTATAACTAGATAGCTTTTTCTATATATAGTTGACCCTTGAACAATGATGGGGTTAGGGGCACAGAGCCTCCAGCAGCTGAAAATCTGCAGATAACTTTACAGTGGGCCTTCCCTATTCTGGATTCCACATTGGAATTCAACCAACCTTGGGTCCTGCAGTACTGCAGTACTTATTCAGTGAAAACTTTTTGCCTGTTTGTGGCCCCAGGTAGTTCAAGCCTGTGCCGTTAAATGATGAACTGTATACAGAAAAAGAAACTTCCTTTAAAGAAAGTTTCCAGTTGAGCTTCCTTTGTGTTTTCCGCACTTGTTGGGGCAGGGCGGGTGGGAGGGGGGGAATCTCAGTTACAGCAGGTGTCAGCCTGATAGTGTCCTACCCACCCCCACCTAGCTCCTCCAGAAAAATACGTTTCTTTATATTTCCTCACTGCGCACGCAGCCTAGTGCCTGCTTTACAGTGCCTAAGCCTTGGATGAAGGGAAGATGAAAGGAATGACCAAGAAAGGTTCTCTTGACACCCCCCACCCCATAACCCTTAGCCTTCTGCCTCTGGCTACCCCACTCACCTCT
This sequence comes from Muntiacus reevesi, assembly GCF_963930625.1. Taxonomy (NCBI): domain Eukaryota; kingdom Metazoa; phylum Chordata; class Mammalia; order Artiodactyla; family Cervidae; genus Muntiacus; species Muntiacus reevesi. Next base: position 20,532,998 of record NC_089255.1, on the reverse strand, counting down.
GGTCGTCCAAAGCTGCATTGGCATGGTAGTACCCTGCCACTACCAGCCCGGCCTGCGCGCCCCACACATCCACCTGCCATGGGAGAGGGGCCATCAGTAACTAAATCTGCCGCCCGCCCTGTGGGTGCGCATTACTGCCAAGAGACCAGGGATGGGCTTGGGCTAGGGGTGCGAGGGGATTTCACGGTGGTCGGTGGGCGTCCGGCGGCGGCACCTGGTTGAGTGCGACCTCCAGCATGACAGACAGGGCCAGGTGGCTGTGGAACAGGGGCACACAGTCGGTGAGGCACAGGCATTCTCCCGACCGCGGCGCCGGCGCCAGCAACAGCCCGTTGACAGCGGCGTGCGGATACCGGGCGGCGTGCAGGCTCATCTTCACGTAGGCCCGGGCCGAGATCTCCACCTCCCCCATGGCGAGCGAGCGGAGCCCCAGCTCGCGTCCGCGAAGCCCCCTCCAGAGCCCTCCTGGGCCCTTCCCGGTGCCCCCTCACTTAGGTTCGACGGTGACGCTGACCCGACTCGAAGGCAGCCAGTCAGCTCAGGCCGACCTCGGCCCGGAGCCCGGCCCCCACCTGGCCCGGAATGAAGGCGGCCGAAACGGCATGTTGCAGCACCGAGCTCCGCCTCTCCCGCCCCCAAGCGGCGCAGTCTCCCACACGCAGAAGCCGGGCTCGGAGTCCGAGCCGCTTCTGGAGTCACGCCCACATGGTCCTCTTTGATAGGCTTAGAGGATCTCGTTTTGCCCACTCACCGGCAGCATCCAACCCTGCCCCGCCTTTGACTGAAAAAACCAAAGACAGTTGCCCGCGGGCCTAGCCAATCGGCTAGGCTATCCCACTTCGGTTCTTGATTGCAAGATGACTGCGTCTGTTACCTCTGCTTCCCGTCCGTACAGGCCCTGTTGAGCCCTCTGGGTGGAGCCCGCGCCCAAGTCGAGAGTCTGCCGGAGCCGTGGACTCTCGAACGTGCGTACAAAGCGGACAGCGTGGTTCCTACTATGAAATTAGTGGATCTGTGTTCTAGAGTGGTTCTGCCAGTTACTAAGCCGTGTTACTTTCGCACTTCAGGTTATCTGGCCTTTGGTTTCCTCAGGGAAGTAATTGCAGAATGGAGGAGGGTAAAGGTCAAAAAGAATTTTATTGGCCTATCCTTCCCATAGTGTCCTGTGGTATAATTTCCTTCGCCTTAATGCCTTGGGAGTGTTTTTTACCCTCCCAACCCTTGAGAAGAAGCCCAACCATCTACCCATAATTTTTCCAGTAAAACCTCATTCTCCCTCCGGGCTTGCCCTGAGCTGATGACATGGGTTGTTCCTTCATTCCCTGACCTCAGCCGCAGAGCCTTCCAAAGCCTGATTATTCCTATAAGGGCTCTGCCCAAATGCCATCTCTCCTAGGAAGCACTCAAGAGACCTCCAGATGGAAATGATCTTGGGAAAGTCCCAAATACAGATTATTTTCATGGCTGTCATGGCATGTAACAGCCCCCACCCTGTTCTTTAGGATGACTTCCTAAGAATAGGATGGATCTCTAATTCATCTTTGTCTTCCTGGCACCCCTCCCTTTCCTATCACCACATTCACACTTGGTGTCTGGACACAGGTGACACTTGAAAGTAAAAGTGTTAATTCTCAGTCGCATCTGACTCTCTGTGACCCCATGGACTGTAGCCCACCAGACTCCTCTGTCCATGGAACTCTCTAGGCAAGAATACTGGAGTGTTGCGCTCCTCAAGCACCTGGTCGCCTGAGCTGCTCGGACCTGGGAAGGGCACAAAATGCAGGCCCAACGGAGTCTGCCTTTGTGGAGTACCCGAGAACCTGAACCTGAGCGGCTTAGACCTGAAAAGTGCATGCAACCTAGGGCCCACTTTAGACAGTTCCCCTGCAGAGCAACCTGGAGCCTGAGCAGTGTAGACTGAGAAAGCACACACGCTGTGAGAGGGGGCAAACCCAGTGTAGCCCAGACACTGCGAGCACACCCCACACACTCCAGTGATATTTATTTGCAGTGTTCCTCCCTCCCAGCAGCACAATTGAACAAGTGAGCCTAAATAAATGACCACCTTCACCCCCTTGCATCGGAGAAGGCAATGGCACCCCACTCCAGTACTCTTGTCTGGAAAATCCCATGGACAGAGGAGCCTGGTAGGCTGCAGTCCATGGGGTCACTAAGAGTCGGACGTGACTAAATGACTTCACTTTTCACTTTCATGCATTGGAGAAGGAAATGGCAATCCACTTGTGTTCTTGCCTGGAGAATCCCAGGGACGGGGGAGCCTGGTGGGCTGCCATCTATGGGGTTGCACAGAGTCAGACAGGACTGAAGCAACTTAGCAGCAGCAGCACCAGCAGCAGCCCGCTTGCATCAGGGCAGAAATCAGACACTGAAGAGACTTGCAAACAGAGAAAGCCAAAATAAGAGGGAATCGCTTTGGAAGTGACAAGTGCAGCAGATTAAAACCTGGTAGTTAGCATTGACTACATTGGAAGGGGCCTATAGACCTTGAGAAGAAGTATAAACTGGATCAAGGAACTATCTGAAACTGAACTGACCCAGCACTGCCCCCAACAGCTCCAGAGAAATTCCTAGATATATTTTACTATTATCATTTTTTAATTTAAAAAATATTTAAGTTATTACTCCTTTAATTTTCATTTTTAAAAACTACTATTACCTTGCAAAAAAAGACCATATTTTTAAAGCAAACTTCATATATATTTTTTATAATTGTTGTGATTTTTTTTTTAATATTGTATTTCTGAGAGTCTAACTTCTACTCTAGATTTTTAATCTTTGCTTTTTGGTATTTGTTATCAATTTTGTACCTTTAAGAATCCAATCTTCAGTACCCATTTTTACCTAGGAGTGTGATTATTGGCTTGATTGCTCTCTCCCCTTTTGACTCTCCTTTTTATCCCCCTGGTCGCCTCTATCTCCTCCCTCCCCCTTCTCTACTTAACTCTGTGAATCTCTTTGGGTGTTCCAGGCTGTGGAGAACACTTAGGGAACTGATTACTGGCTAGTTTGGTCTCTCTCCTTTTGACTCTCCCTCCTCTCCTGGTCACCTCTATCTCCTTCCTCCCTCTTCTCTTCTCCGTGTAACTCCGTGAACCTCTCTGAGTGTTCCAGACTGTGGAGAGCAAATAGGGAATTGATTACTGGCTAGATTGCTCTCTCCCCTTTTGATCCCCCCTCTTCTCCTGGTCACCTCTATCTCCTTCCTCCCTCTTCTCTTCTCCATGTAACTCTGTGAACCTCTCTGTGTGTCTCTCACTGTGGAGAATCTTTTCACCATTAACCTAGATGTTTTATCATCGATGTTGTATGGATGGAGAAGTCTTGAGGCTACTGTAAGAATACTGGAGTGGATTGCCATTTTCTTCTCCAGGGGATCTTCCTGACCCAGGGATCAAACCTGGGTCTTCCACAATGCAGGCAGATTCTTTACCATCTGAGCCACAAGAGAAGCCTAGGTGACAGTACATGTTTTTTTTTGAATGAATGACACACACCAGAGGTTATCTACACAAAGTATAGGTCATTTATTTCCCTCCTAACCCCGGGCTCAGTACATAGATGGCTTCTCTTCACCCTTTGGGTTGACAATTTTCTCCAGGTTGCTGCTGATAATATGGTAAAGCTCAGCCTGGAAGAAGGCCAGAAGATAACAGTCAGTTTCTTGGCCTTTCCCCTGCCTCCCTCATCCACCTCCCTTAAGGGCTTACTCCAGACTCACATAGAAGGCCCTCAGGTCCAGCACCATGGCCCTGAGCTCCCCATAGACTGCCTCGTCTCGTTCGTGCACCAGGGCCCGGTAATCCATCTGGGATGTGGGAAGCAAAGCTGAGTAAGCCCCATAGGAAGGTGGGACACTAGTCTGGTTTCCTCATATAGGGAATAGGTAACTTGAGGAATGAGCCCCTTCTCAGCCAAGAAATGGGATTCCCACAGAATCAGAGAAAGGGGTCAAGGTTTGTGAAGCCCAAATCAGTTTTCCTGGGCTTAATATACTCCACATTGGAAAGGTCATAAACAAGACAAAGAGGACCTCTATCCCCACTTCCTCACCCGCCCCCACCCCAGCCAGCCTCAGCTAAAAGGCTGGTAGACTATGTACTTACTACATGGGTCTCCTTAGAGGCCTTGGCCACAGCATCCCCACGTTCTGAGAAGTACCTGCCAGAAGCAAGAGGAATAACCACAGGAATGACTATTCAGAGAGAAAGAGCTACTCCCTCAGACCCTTCCCAAAGCCCCACTTCATCCAAATGGGCATGCTCAGCTTTGGGAGTCCCAAATAAACGGCCCTGCAGAGTCCCATACTAGCCCTCCAACTGTTCTCACTTGGAAATAGTTGTCTGGAAGGCTTCCACTTTGGTCTTGACTGCATTTACCCTCTCCAACACCTTTTCCTGTGGTGATAAAAGAGATGGGAGGCAAAGAAAACACTTTATCTCCTCCCTCCTTCGCTCACTATCTCCCACCTTCTTCCAGGTCATGTCCAGCTCCCGTCCTTTACTCTCCAAGTCTCTCCCTGCTCTCAGCATCCTGACATACCCTCCTTACCTGGATTGCCACTCCAAAGTCATTTCCATCCTCAATTTTGGGGATCAGGTGCTGGATCCATGTGATCACCTACATTAAAAGATATCATGTAGGAATCATTCAACAAACTCTGTTCTTGTTACTGCTACTTCCTAATAAACCTACATTTAACTGAGTACTTATTATATGCCAGGCACCGTGCTATGTATTATATAGCTCATTTAATCTTCACAACAAACTTTCAAGGTAAATATTCTTATTGTACCCACTCAACAGATGAAAAAACTGAGTCACAGGATGTCTAAGTGACTTACTTAAAGTAACCAGTTAGGTAAGTGATGGAGTCAGGATTCGAACCAAGGCAGTCTCCCTCTTGGGCCTACGTTCTTAAACCGGCTCACTATATCAGAGCGCCTGTGCTGCATATCTGGTACAGCAGTAGGCTCAGAGGTTATGGAGGTGGACACAGCACCATCTGATTTGGGGATGTGATCCCCATTGTGATAAACAAAAGGTATCTAAACACAAACACAGAAAGAAGCTTCCTATTTTGGGAATAGGTTCCTGAATGAAGGACTTGAATCTCTTAGGGCCTGGCCTTGCTTGTCTTTTCTATGTCCCCCAGTTCCCAGGCTTACCAGAATGCATTTTTCTTTGAGAGTCCAGACTTCTGGCTTAACCAGGGCAAGCAAGGCCAGAATCTTCTCATTCCCAGGGAGAAAGCCGCACTTAGGGACTGTGAGAAAGAGGGGATTTAGACCCTTTCTCATCCAACAGTCAATGTGCCATTTCCCTTTCCCTAGCCACCTCTTCCTCTCTTACCTTCTTTCTTCTCCTGCTTATCTGTTTCCATCTAAGGGAAAAAGGGAGGAAGTAGTTTTAGAAAAGTCATGGAGGTTGGAGGGCCATCATTTACACTGCGTTTATAGCCAGAGCCCTACACCCTGAGCACCTCACCTCATCATCCTTGGGTGGGGGGTCTGGAATAGGGATGTCCAGTGGGGCCCGGAGAGAATTCAGGTCAGTCACATTGAAGGAGTCCTCCTGCACAGAGCTCACTGTCAGGGGCTGCCCAGCCTCTTCCCCCTCGGCCTGGGTCAAGCCTTCCCTTCACACATCACACCCACCCTCTGCCTCGGAACCTAGGCTCAGGCTTCATGTTATTCTAATGTCTACCACGTGCAACTGTACTCTGCATTCAGAATGCAGTTGTTAGCTAGAGAGAGTGGATGAAGAGGAGAGAGGCAATGGGATGGGGCAGAAGGAGTTCACACTACTTACTTGCAAGAGCTGATTAAGGTATATGATTTTCTGAGGCAAGAATCTGTAGAGGAATTCCTCGGCCTGTGGGTTACATTGCAAGGGTCAGAATCACAGAAAGCATTCAGTGAGACGTCTGAGAAGTGGGACTGGAAGGGCCTTTAGAAATCACTGACTCTAACACTTACAAATGAGGGAACTGAGCCCCTGAAAAGTGAAGGGACTTGCCCAAGCTGGGATGCAGCAGAACCGAGGTTAGAATTGTGGTATTCATTCGTACTTTGGGGCCATGGCTTTTCCCTCCACACCAAAAAAGGGGAGAGGAAGTGAGGGAACTGAGGAAGGTTTTAAGAGAGGTCAAAGTAAAAGTAGAGATCAATAAGTAAGAGCTTATCTTGGGTGGAGGTTTGATAAAGTAGGGCACGGGGCGAGGGTGGGTTTGGGGATCAGTCTGAGAAGTTGCAACCCTTAAGTATTGGCCTTAGATTCTGGGTTAAATCGCTTGAATCCTGAAGACGTACTTACCTCCTGGAAAAGATTTTGCCTGAAGACATCCACCTGCACAGAGAGCAGTACCCGGATGTCGGTTAAGGGTCTCAGTTGTCCAGAGTAAGATCCCACCCTCAATGGGATGCCCTCCAACTTGGCTCAATTCTTCCGCACCACAAGCCAGATTTCCCTGGAAGCCTATGCTCAGTGCAGAGATAGTCCAGAGAGCAGGTATCTGTAATCCCCCGGGGCAGAAGTGAAAGCACTTAGAGAGGTTGGGAGATTTCTCTGCCACGGCCTCGTTCCCCGGAGCACCCAGTTTGGCCTCCATTCAGAGGGGCTCCCCAGCCCCTTCCTGGCCTCCCGGTCCCCCGTTACCTGTTTGCGGGCTTCCCCGCTCAGGCGCACCCCACAAGGCTTGGCCATGCTGCTCCAGTTGCTGCTAGATCTCCGGTCCCCCAGTTCGCCGCTTGGGCTTTCGCTTTCACTCCCGACGTCCAGGCCCGCCCCCCTCAGCCCCGCCCCTTTCCTTCTTTTCCCCCTCCCCCTGGAAGGCAGCAAACCGTAGGGAGCCCCTCTGCCATTCTCAGCCTGTGCGAGGAGGAGAGGCGGTGCTGACTGGTCACAAGCCCGGGGGCTGCCCGGGGGAGGGGCTCGGACAAGTGGAACAGGCGGAGATTGAACAGGGCTGTCTCTCGAAGGGGAGAGGCTTAGAGGGAAGGGAAAGGACCGCCCAAGGATAGCCAGGGTTGGGGTAGGGATAAGGGTGGGAGAGTGGGAAAGGGAGTGCTCAGTGGTGTGGCTCCCCCAGGAAGGCTCGACTGAGGGGAAGGGTCAAAGAGGGATCAGAGTGAGTGGGAGAAGTAGTAGGAGGGAGAAGGGATAGAGGATATGGAAGAAGGAGAGGGGGCTTCCTCCTGAAGGGCACTCTATCTTCAAGACTGACAGAAGGGGCTTGACAGGCTCGGGCTGGCCAGAGTTGAGTCCCCAACTGAGTGGGATTTCCCCAGTGGGGTGCGGATAGAGAGGAGGACTTTGAGGGGGAATAAAGTAACCCCGCACCGGGGGTTGCCCGGAGAAGGGTGGAACCAGCCTGGACCAAAGAGGGGAAGCGAGCTAGAACAAGGTTTACTGCCTAGACGCTCTGGGGGAGGAGCCAGGGACTATTTACCATTATAATTGGCTGGGCCTCTTCATGGCCACGCCCCCTGACTTCCTGGCCCCACCCTCTCTTAAGTTTAAACTCCTCCCGTTCCTCTGAATTTGGGTCTCAATCCCGCCCTCTTTCCTAGTACTTCCTGTTCCCGCTAACCCTGGCATGGGGCCCGGGGCCGAAGGGTGACCGTAGCCTGAGTGACCCCGGGCGTCCGCACCGGCCAGAGTCGGGCCGGGAAGCCAGACCCCAGACGCTCCGGACGGTGCGCGGGCTGTGCACAGCCTGCGCCCGGTCCAGTTTGGCAGCCGGCCGGGGCTGACTCCTGTCTCGGGATGCCGGGGGAGGAGGAGAAGCGGGCCTTCCTGGAAGCCCGCGAGGAGCTAGCGAGCGCCCTGAGGAGGGATTCCGGGCAGGCCTTTACGCAGGAGCAGCTCTGGCCACTACTGGGCACCTCTCTGCCGCCAGAAGCCCGTTACCTGCAGCTGGATGCTGCACGCCTGGTCCGCTGCAACGCTCATGGGGAGGTGAGGCCCGCCCCGGCTCGGGAGGAGGACAGAGGACCTGAGGCTGTGTCGGGGCTCACAGCTCTCTGCTCTCTGACTGCTCCCAGCCCCGAAACTACCTCAACACCCTCTCCACGGCCCTGAACATCCTGGAGAAATATGGCCGCAACCTCCTAAGCCCTCAGAGGCCTCGGTACTGGCGTGGGGTCAAGTTTAATAACCCCGTCTTTCGTTCTACGGTGGATGCTGTGCAGGTGAAGCCCCTGGACCCCTAATGGGAATAGGAAACTTAGCCTGGGCAGGGGGTTGGCTAAAAAAGGCCTGAGGCTGTGCTGAATGGGTTGAGTCCCAGCCCTATTGGGAAGGGGGCCTGCTGGGCGGTGACTGGTTTGCCTGTGTGGCAGGGGGGCCGGGATGTTCTGCGATTGTATGGCTACACAGAGGAGCAGCCAGATGGGTTGAGCTTCCCTGAGAGGCAGGAGGAGCCGGATGAGCAGCAAGTTGCTACAGTCACACTGGAAGTACTGCTGCTTCGGACAGAGCTCAATCTGCTGTTACAGGTGAGGTATCTCTAGTCCTGAGAACTTAAGCACCAGGGCTGGGGAGCCTAGCCTAACAACAAAGCCAGTCTGGGGACTCTCATACTGCTGAATCACAGGCATAGTCCTGTAACTTGGGATCTCTCTGTACTTTTCACTCTGTGAACGTTGGGGGACCAGGGCTTTGAGGGAGGGTCTTGTTCTAAGGCTATAGGTGGGAACTCTTCTCATCTTGTTTGCAGAATGCTCATCCAAAACCGCAAGCACTGGAGCAGCTGCTGAAAGACAAGGTTGAAGATGATGTAAGGAAGGCAGGAATGGGGCTCTGGGGCCTGGTGAACAAAGGAAACCTGTTGTGGGCCTGTGTCCCCAAGCCCTTACTCATTCCCTGTCCTTTTTCCTCAGCTACTGCAGCTCTCAGAGTTTGCCCCTTTACTGAGAGAGATTGCTCCCGGCCCCCTCACCATACCCTCTGCTGCAGGTATTACTGTTCTGTATTAGGGGGAAGGAGTGCTAGTAGATCATATTGATAGAAATTTCCTCTTTCTTCTTGATTATCTCCCTTTCTTTTAAAAAAGAGATTAAGATTGTTTCTTTGGGTAGAAAGATATGTTGAAAAGTTGTCTGTGATTTGTTTCCCTCCACAGCTGATTCAAATGTAACCTGGTCTTTTGTAGAAAGGTATTCTGTTCTTCTTTCTCTCCCATTCTCCAGGCTCCACTCCTGGCCCCTGCTTCCTCTGCGGTTCTGCCCCAGGCACGCTGCACTGCTCAACCTGTAAACAGGCCTTGTGTCTAACATGTGATCGCCTCTTCCACGGACATCCAGACCGTGCACATCACCATCGCCAGACCCTGCATGGGGCCCCTCAAGCCGTTCACCCCAGGTGCGAGATCTTCTTTTCTGAGTGGGAGCAAAATTGAGAGAACTTAATATTCCTCGAGTCTACTATGTGCTGGATATTGTGCTAAAGACTGTTCCATAGATGCCAAGCAGCTGGCTCCTGCCTTTCAGGAGATCATAGACATACATACCAAGCAAGATATACATACCAGTCATAGCAAAATAGATTGTCATGGTGTGTGAATAGGTAGTGGGAGGAGGCACCCTAGTCAGAAGGATCAGCTCGATCATTTGGCAGTATTTTAAGCCTCTAACAGGGGTGAGGCTGAAAATCCCATGGCCTGAGGATCCTGGTAGGCTACAGTCCATGGGGTCGCAAAGAGTTGGACACGACTGAGCGACTTCACTTCACTTCACTTCAGGGGTGAGGCTGAGATATTTACCAGCCAGACCTGAACTTTAATCTGTCATTTCAGTGTTGAATAAGCTCTGACTGTGCGAGTGTTTCAGGCAGAGAGGATAAAATGTGCAAAGGCCAGAGCCATGTGCTGTCCTGCAAGGTGTGAGGGGGGCCCATGGGTAAGGGTCCCTAGGCACCCCCTCAGCAGGCCATGTCTATTTTTCCAATAGCCTACCTGCCTCAGCTCCACCACGGCCTCAGCCAGCCTCCGTGCCGACCCTGGGAGACAGCTCTTTTTCTCCCCCCGATCCTGCAAGTGCCCGTCTGCTCTGGCCCTGTTCTGCCTGTGCCTTATTAAATGAACCTTGGGCAGTACTCTGTGTGGCCTGTGATCGGCCCCGAGGCTGTAAGGGGTTGGGTCTGGTAATCGAGGGTCCCCAAGGAACTGGGGGCCTAGAATCTGAGCTTTCCCGGGGTCACTGGGCCTGCCAGAGCTGCACCTTTGAGAACGAGGCTGCGGCCGTGCTGTGTGCCATATGTGAGCGACCTCGGCTGGCTCAGCCTCCCAGCTTGGTGGTGGATTCTCTGGATTCCGGCATTTGCCCGAAGCCCCTTCAGGTATCTTGTTCCTGGCCTTCTCATCTCTTTATTTGCATCTGTGACCACAGGCCGTTCTCTACTTCTTCATCCCCTGTTTTCCCTTAGTTCCCCGGTATCTTTCCCCAAGCTTCCTATATGTCCATTTTGAGCCTTAGCCAGCCTTTGATAGGATAATTCTTTCTGCCTTTCCAGCAGGGGGATCCTGTGCTTTCCTCTGTCCAGACTCCAGTGTGGTACTGTATTCACTGTACCTTCTGCAACTCTGGCCCTGGCTGGGTGTGTGCGATGTGCAACCGGACCAGCAGCCCCATCCCAGTACAGCAGACCCCCCAGCCACATGCCAGCTCTTCGGAAGAGCGACAGGCTGAACCAGGGCCTTCACGACGCTTCAGTGCCCCCGTGACCAGTTCCTGCGGGGATCTTGAGCAGCAGCGCCAAGACAAGATGAAGGAGGAAGGCCTCCAGCTGGTGATCAAGATCCGGGTGAGGACTTGGGCCTGGGATGAGCTTGTCGGGGAAGGGAGAGGCTGCAGTTGATTGATGGGAGTTCTCCAAACCTGTCACTGTCAGCAGCAGCAGCTGCGTGAACCCTTCCCCCAGGGCAGGTGTCAGACTGCACTGCTCATATGATCCATGGTCTCAAGCACTGTCAGCATTTTGGTTCAGGCTAAGGTGGTGGTGGAGTGTGCCCTTCCCGATGGGCTCTCTATCTGAGCAGGGCTGTTTCTTAGGAAGGGGAAGCTGGAGGTGCCTGTCCAGAGGAGGTCTTCTCGGCTCTGCAGTACTCTGGCACCGAGGTGCCCCTGCAGTGGCTGCGCTCAGAGCTGCCGTACGTGCTGGAGATGGTGGCTGAGCTGGCTGAACAGCAGGACCCGGGGCTGGGCGCCTTTTCCTGTCAGGAGGCCCGGAAGGCCTGGCTGGATCGTCATGGCAACCTGGATGAAGCTGTGGAAGAGTGTGTGAGGACCCGGCGGAGGAAGGTATAGCAGCTGTGCTGGAGGCGAGGCAGGGTTGAGGGCTGTGGATCTAAGAGCCTCTCACACTCTGATTCACTCCTTCTCGCCCCTCCCAACTCACAGGTGCAGGAGCTCCGGTCCCTGGGCTTTGGGCCTGAGGAAGGGTCTCTTCAAGCCTTGTTCCAACATGGGGGCGATGTGGCACGAGCCCTGACTGAGCTACAGCGCCAACGCTTAGAGCCCTTCCATCAGCGCCTCTGGGACAGTGGCCCTGAGCCCACCCCTTCCTGGGATGGGCCAGATAAGCAGGTGCTGGAAGGAGGTGAAGAGCCCACTTAGTAGGGCTGAGGGCAGGCTGAAGGGTAGGCTCCCTGGGGTCTGACAGCCACATCTTCCCTCTCCACCTGAATCGCCTTGCAGAGCCTGGTCAGACGGCTTTTGGCAGTCCACGCACTCCCCAGCTGGGGCCGGGCAGAGCTGGCGCTGGCGCTGCTGCAGGAAACACCTAGGAACTATGAGCTGGGGGACGTGGTGGAGGCTGTGAGGCAGAGCCAGGACCGGGCCTTCCTGCGCCGCTTGCTTGCCCAGGAGTGTGCCGTGTGCGGCTGGGCCCTGCCCCGCAACCGGGTGAGTCTCCACTGCCTCCGGCCTTAGAGCCGCTCTGTTCCCTTTGGACCTCCACTCTACCCCGGGTCCTGTCTCTCATGTTGTCTTTTGCTCTGCAGTTGCCCATGTGCCCCTGAAGGCTTCTGGGAAGGGGAGAGCAGGAATAGGCCACCTCTCTCTCTTTTTTTTAAATGTTCTATTATGGGAAATTTCAAGTATGCAATAGTAGAGAAAATTGGATAAGAAATTCAGCTTCCCTCCCTCCACTATGTATTCGTCATCAAGCTTCAACCATTATTAATGTATGGCTAATCTTTACATATCTACACAGGATTATTTTGAAGCAAATCTCAGACATCAAATAGTTCACCTGTAATATTTCCATATCTATCTCTAAAAGATAAAACTCTTTGAAAATACAGGCACAGATGCCACTGTCACACACACAAAAAATTACCAGTAATTCTTTAGTGTCATCATCAAATACCCATTTGGTAGGGACAGGCCCCTCTTTTCTCCTGAGCCCCTTCTAACTTAACTCTACGTCAGAAGTGGTGGTTCTTTGGCCAAATACAGCCCAAGTTAGTTAGGCTGGCTCTGTGTTTTTGTTTGTTTTTACTTTTTATTTTAAAATAATTGTAGATTCACAGAAAGTTGTAAAAATAGTATAGTCTTGTGTGCTCTACCCGCTTCCCAATGGTGACATCTTATATAATTGTAGTGTAGTGTCAGGACCAAGAAATAAATATTGGTACAATGTTAGCTAGACTGCAGACCTTGTTCATTTTGTGCATGGATGTGTATGTTTGTTGTTCAGTCACCAAGTTGTGTCCAACTCTTTGAACCCCATGGACTACAGCACACCATGCCTCCCTGTCCCTCACCCATCTCCCAGAGTTTGCCCAAGTTCATGTCCATTGAATCAGTGATACCATCCAACCATCTCATCCTCTGTCATCCTCTTCTCCTTCTGCCTTCAATCTTTCCCAGCATCACGGTCTTTTCCAGTGAGTCTGCTGTTCACATCAGGTGGTCAAAGTACTGGAGCTTCAGCTTCAGCATCAGTCCTTCCAATGAGTATTCAGGGTTGATCTCCTTGCTGTCCAAGGGACTCTCAATAGTCTTCTCTCACACCACAGTTCAAAAACATCAATCCTTTGGCTCTCAGCCTTCTTTGCAGTCCAGCTCTCATATCTGTACATGACTACTGGAAAGACTATATATAGCTTTGACTATACAGACCTTTGTTGGCAAAGTGATGTCTTTGCTTTTTAATACACTGTCTAGGTTTGTCATAGACAGAGAAGCAATCATCTTCTAATTTCATGGCTGCAGCCACCATCCACAGTGATTTTAGAACCCAAGAAGAGGAACTCTGTCACTGCTTCCACCTTTTCCCCTTCTATTTGCCATGAAGTGATGGGACTGGATGCCATGATCTTAGTTTTTTAATATTGAGTTTTAAGCTGGCTTTTTCACTCCCCTCTTTCACTCATGAAAAGGCTCTCTAGTTCCTCTTCACTTTCTGCCATTAAAGAGGTATCATCTGCATATCTGAGGTTGTTGATATTTCTCCTGGTTTATGTGTGTACTTGTGTGCAATTTTATCTCACATGTAGATTCACGTAACCACCTCTACAATAAAGATATCACAAAAGAAACCCTTTGTGCCACAGCTTTGTAGTTGTAACCTTCTTCCCCTCCTCCTGTCATATAGCAACCACTAGTCTGTTTTCCATTGCTATCGTTTTATCATTTCAAGGATGTTTGTGTATTTGCTTTTTGTGGCCACGCCACATGGCTTACAGGATCTCAGTTTCCCAACCAGGAATTGAACCCAGGTGCTCAACAGTGGAAGTGTGGAATCCTAACCACTGGACCACCAGGGAATACCCCCCTCCCTTTTTTTCCTTTTTAAATTAATGGTGTATTTTTTTAAAATTTTTATTTTCTATTGGAGAATAGCTGTTTTACAACAGTGTGCCAGTTTCAGGTGTAGAGCACAGAAAAGTGATTCAGTTATCATGTGTTTGCTTTTAATTGGCTGAGCATGCCTTTAGAGGGTCTTCCCTTTACATTAGATCTCACCATTGTCTGTTTTTTTTCCATCTGAAGGTCTTCAGACATTTAGGTTTCCTGCCCAGTTGTAGCCACTGCCCCTTCCACCGGCTGGCAGCTGTAGCTTCTGACCCCTCCCCTCCCATCCTCTCCCCTCCACCAGATGCAGGCCCTGACCTCCTGTGAGTGCACCATCTGCCCCGACTGCTTCCGCCAGCACTTCACCATCGCCTTGAAGGAGAAGCACATCACAGACATGGTGTGCCCTGCCTGTGGCCGCCCCGACCTCACCGATGACACACAGCTGCTCAGCTACTTCTCCACCCTCGACATCCAGGTAGGGCGGTCCCTCGGGCTCAGGGCGCCCTGGGCTTTGAACAGGAGCCTTGCCCACCCGCCACTTTCGCATCCTGTCCCCAGCTTCGAGAGAGCCTAGAGCCAGACGCCTATGCACTCTTCCACAAGAAACTGACTGAGGGCGTGCTCATGCGGGACCCCAAGTTCTTGTGGTGTGCCCAGGTCAGTGGGCTGCCCAGAGTTGCTGACCGGAAGGAGGGGTGGTGAGTAGCACATGGTGAAGCCTTAGACAGATTTATGCTCTTGCACCCACAGTGCTCCTTCGGCTTCATATACGAGCGTGAGCAGCTGGAAGCAACATGTCCCCAGTGTCACCAGACCTTCTGTGTGCGCTGTAAGCGCCAGGTGAGGCACATCTAAGCTTTGGAATACCTGCTGAGCCACTGCAGGTGCTGTGTTAGACTTGGGGTTTGCTCCAGAACAGAACTGACAAGCTCTCTGGTCTCAAAGAGCTTACAGACTAGCAAGGGAGGGAGGTGGCAAGGTTGAGGAAGGGAGAGAGAACAGAAGTATATACATCACTATGTGTTCTATGAAGAACAAATAGGAATCTGAGGTCAAGAATAACAGAGTAGACCTACCTGGTACATGGGAAAAGAGGTTAGATAAGTCTTCTCTAAAATGGCTTGATTTAGGAACTTCCCTGGTGGTCCCGTGGTTAAGAATCCGCCCTGCAATCAGGGGTTCAATCCCTGGTCGGGGGACTAAGATCCCACATGCTTTGAGGCATCTGAGCCTATGTCCCACAGCTAGAGCCCCAACAGCTTGCCACAACTAAGACCCATCAAAGCCAAAAATAAATAAATATTTAGAAATAAATGAAATGGCTTAATTTAAGCTCAGGCCTGAAAATTAAGAAGTCAACTATGCAAAAAGTATTTGAGAGAGAAAGAAAAAAACACGGGAAGGCCAAAGTCCAAAAAAGCGTTGTATGGTTGGAGCCTCGAGAGCGAGGGCGAGAGTGGCAGGTGGTCCGAGAGGAGCTGGCTGCCGGATCAGGAGAGGTCATGATGAGGCCGAGCGAGGAGAGGATGGGCCTTTCCTTCTCTGTTTGGGCTGTCCCATGGGTCATGTAAGATCTTAGTCCCCCAGTTAGGGATTGAACCTGCTCCCTCTGCGGTGGAAGTGTGGAGTCTTAGGCACTGGCCCGCCAGGGAAGTCTCAGGTCCTTTCATTCTAAGACTGGACAAGGGGTTATGTGCTCTCATTTACCTTTAAAATTTTGAATATTTGAATGGATTCCTAGTCTGAGTGAGCCCAATAAAACTGATTGTTTATTCTTCATTAAAAAAAAACTTAAATATTTGATACCAAAAGTCTGCATCTGTCTTATGAAACACAATAATAAAGTGAACACCTGCCACCCTACCTCCAAACTTCCAAGCTAGAACACTCCCAGTGCAGTTGAAGCTGCCTAATTTATGCATTCAAAGGCACACTGGCTGCTGAGTGGAGGCTGAACCCCAGGGAAGCAGTAGTGGAGGCAGAGAGACTGGTCATCAAGGCAAGTAACCAAGGCGAGAGCTGGCCTGGCCTGGAGTAAAGCTGTTCAGAGTAGGGATAAAGAAAAGGGGAGCTGAGCTGGAGTGACAGCAACGAGACCTGCTGGTGAATGTATCAAGTGTGAAGAGATGAGAGAACCAAAGCTGGCCCTTCAGTTTGGTGTTGGAGCACATGGTGGATGGCAGTGCTGTATTCTGAATCAGGGCCCACTGGATCTGGGTGGGGTGGCCAGCAAGAAGGGCCTGGCATGGAGCTTTCATGGGAAGCTTGCTTCCTTCTGGCAGTGGGAGGAACAGCACCGAGGCCGGAGCTGTGAAGATTTCCAGAACTGGAAACGCACCAATGACCCAGAATACCAAGCCCAGGGCTTGGCGATGTACCTTCAAGAAAACGGCATAGGTAAGGTGCCCAGTAATCGC
Organism: Muntiacus reevesi; assembly: GCF_963930625.1. Taxonomy (NCBI): domain Eukaryota; kingdom Metazoa; phylum Chordata; class Mammalia; order Artiodactyla; family Cervidae; genus Muntiacus; species Muntiacus reevesi. The sequence continues at coordinate 20,516,761 of NC_089255.1, read as the reverse complement.
TCATTGCGAAGAATGACACTCTCTTCCTGGGGCCTGAGGAGCAGCCCCAACCCTGACCCGCTGACCCTTGCAGACTGCCCCAAGTGCAAGTTCTCGTACGCACTGGCCCGAGGAGGCTGCATGCACTTTCACTGCACCCAGTGCCGCCACCAGTTCTGCAGTGGCTGCTACAATGCCTTTTACGCCAAGAATGTGAGCCCCCAGGACTGGGATGGAAGGGGTGGCAGGGTGGGGGCTCCCATGAGGAGTGAGGGGCGGAGGCTGTGGAGGAACAGTCCAGGGGAAGAGGAGACCAGTAGGGGGTGAGGTAAAGCACCTCTCTCTGCCCCCTCCCCCCTTCTGCTTGCTCCAGACCCTCCAATGTCTCCATCTCCCCCACCCCTAGACCCCTCATGCAGGGGTTCCTGAGAGGCCGGGACCCCAACAGTTTCCAACTGCCCCTCTCCCATCTGGGTTTCCACCAGAAATGTCCAGACCCTAACTGCAGGGTGAAGAAGTCCCTGCACGGCCACCACCCCCGAGACTGCCTCTTCTACCTGCGGGACTGGTCTGCTGTCCGGCTCCAAAAGCTACTTCAGGTCAGGTGGCCAACGTGACTGGTTCGCCAGCTGCCCAGGAGAGGAGGCAGGATGTAGGGTGGCAGGAAGGGAAAGGTCGGACGCGGAAAAATCAGCAGGCTGGCATCCAGGGAAACTAACTCCCATCTTTCTGCCCTCAGGACAATAATGTCATGTTCAACACAGAACCCCCAGCGGGGGCCCGGGCAGTGCCGGGAGGTGAGTGTCGGGCCAGGCCTGGGAGGAGGCCAGAGGAGGGGCTGGGCTCCCGCTGTGTGATGGATGAAGGGGAGGCTTGGGTCTGGGGTTGAACCAGGATGCAGAGCCCGTCCTGTGCCTGCTTGTTGTGCCGTTTGGGGAGTCAACCTCCCCGGGCTTGTTTCTTCCTCTGTGAAGCAGGGGTTGTGTCCAACTTACAGCCCAGCTGTTTTATGTAAGGACACATTCAAGCGCCTGGAACCTTGATGCTAGTTTTATTCTCCCATTCCCAAAGGATAGTAATTCATTAATTAACTCAATGGCTATTTAATGAGACTTACTAGTTGCACTGTTTTAGGTTCTGTGAGGACAAGAGAAAAGATGTTGCATGTGATTCTAATCTATCCCACTTCTTACCATCTACATAGAGTAAGACCATCACAGAATAAGCTAACCTTGTAAGAGCTTAGCTAAACGCAAAGACAGCCGGGTCCCTGCTTCTGTATCACAAGTGGTCTGCATAGTGGAATCTGTTTCCCAACACCTCCCCCGCCCCACTTAGAGCAGGGACTCCTATCCTCAGTCCTCTTCCTAGAGGCCACCTCCCACATTCTCCTGGGCCTTTGTGGTCAGTGGCCTCCTCCAGACAAAGGATTCCTTCCTTCCCTTACCCCTAGGTGGCTGTCGAGTGATGGAGCAGAAGGAAGTTCCCAACGGGTTCCGGGATGAAGCCTGTGGCAAGGAGACTCCCGCTGGCTATGCTGGCCTCTGCCAGTGAGTGCCAGGCGGGGCATGGAGCTTGGTGTTATGGGGGACAGGAGAACTGGGGATGTGCCTGGGCAGAGAAGTGGGCCTCTGGGAGCAGTGGGTCCTGTGAGAAGTAGGAGGGAGGGGGCCCTCCAGGCAGGGACCCAGCAGGCAGCACACACAGGTTGGCAAGTGCCTACAAGAGCAACAGGCAAGGGGCGTCCATCTGGTTCTTCCGAGTACGCTAGTGCCCAGCACGGTGCCCAGCACACTCAGTTAAAATCAGCCAAACAGAGCAAATGTTCTACCCTCTCGTCTCCCCAGGGCACACTACAAGGAGTATCTTGTGAGCCTCATCAACGCCCATTCACTGGACCCAGCCACCCTGTATGAAACGGAGGAGCTGATGACAGCTGCCGAGCGCTACCTGCACATGCGCCCCCAGGCACTGCCTGGGGAGGACATCCCCACCTACCACGCCCGCTTGTTACAGGTAAAGCCTCCCGCCAGCCTTGCCTCTGACCCCACTCTCTAGGAGTCCCCTTTCCGGCCTGTGTCTGAGTCCCAGGCTTCTAGCATCATCATCTTCTCTCTCTTTCTGCAGAAGCTGATAGAAGAGGTGCCCTTGGGACAGAGTATCCCCCGCAGGAGGAAGTAGCTGAGGGCGAGGGTCCCAAAGAGGGGCCTGTGGTTCGTCTCCCACAGGAACAACTCCAGCACCAATAAAGAGGCATTTCCTTGCCCAGGCTTCTTGGTAGTCCTTCTTCCTTCCTGACCCAACCATCTGGGGGCACCAGGGAAAGGGGAATGGGGTGAACAGAGCTTTGTTAAAACTTGTTGGTAGACAAGGGCAACCCTCCCCATCCATCCAGCCACCTGGCCTGGGCTTCTTCCTTTCCTTCTTTCATTGAATTCAGCTGATATCTGGGGTCACCTAGTAGGTACCAAGCAGGCACCATGGGGGGAATATAGGTGGGCAAGTGGTACAGAGCTATCCAGAGGCCCCAGGCTAGACTCCAGGACACTGCAGCCTCCCAGGGGAAGCAGCAGTGTCACAGACGTCAGTTACAAGCAAGGGGAATCTTAAGGGAGGAAAGGGAAGGAGCCTGAAGCAGGAAAGGCCCTCCACATTCTGACAGCAGGATTCCAAAGAAAAGGTTCTCAGATGCTGCTTCCCCCTGGTGGTAACCAGTTGCCCTGCAACTCGAAGACCACGTGATTTCAGGGAAAAGGCCCTCCCTGGAGGAGAACTGAAACTTAGGGTGGGGACTGTAGGAAGGGGCGGAGAGAAACAGAAGCTGCCCAGCTGGGAGCTGAGCTGAGCTGAGCTGAGGTCCGCTGAGCCCTGGGACTGCCTGCACAGCAGCTCAGGTAAGATTAACCAAAAATGGGTATCAGCTTGGGCCTCGGTTTGGGAAGCCCTGGCCAGACTGGAGGTGGTGGGCAGGGGCTTCTGCAGACCCCTCTGCTAGACTGAGGAATAGACAGAAGGCCTGTGAGCCAGGGAGCTAGAAGTTTGGCCTGAGTGAAAGACTGATCAGGGGCCGGTGTCCCAAGCCTTACAGGCCAAGGACAGGAGGACCTGCTATGGGGCTGTTTGGGGAAGAAGATTGCCCCATCTCCTGCTTGTTTTCTTGCCTGCTGGCCCTGCCCACTTCCGCCGCAGCTCTGCCCCAGCCCCCAGCTCCCTGCCCCACCTGCTTCTGGGGCAAGCACAGAGGAAGTTTGGGGAACATCAAAGGAGTTGTGAGGGTGGTGGGTGAAGAGGGTTGATGAGACATCTCAGAAGCAGCTACTGTAAACACTGGGGATCTAGACAGGACATCTCACCTGGAGCAGGACACCAGGGGAATTCTCTTTCAAACAGTAGATTCCTGAAAAATATCAAGACCAATGCCTAGGATTTCCCTCCAGACGTCACAGCTTGGGATGTTAAAAAGAAAGTATTTTTGATACTTGCTAGTGATGGCAGAAATGAAACAATTCAACCTCAGAATTTTGAGATATGTCTGGAGACACAATATAAATGGGATCTCCGGGGGCCCTGGCCAGAAGCCAGCCCCAAGGGCCAGGGTCTCACTCTTCCCAAAGTGTCAGTTCCCCTGACACTTCTGTTGCTCTTATCCTTAGGATGGCATCAGGCAGGACACGCTGCACCCGAAAGCTCCGGAACTGGGTGGTGGAGCAAGTGGAGAGCGGGCAGTTCCCAGGAGTGTGCTGGGAGGATGCAGCCAAGACCATGTTCCGGATCCCCTGGAAGCACGCAGGCAAGCAGGACTTCCGGGAGGACCAGGATGCCGCCTTCTTCAAGGTGAAAGGCCTGGAAACTGGCCTCTCGGAGGGAGGGATGGAGCACACACTGGCGCTGTCACTCTGTAGGGTGACAAATAAAGGGGAGATTGGAGGGTAGGACTAGCCCCACGCAAGATGAAAAGGCAAAACTCAGCATGGATCTCGTGGTGGCGACAGCTGAGCATAAACCTAGCACAAGCCTTTCTGTGCGAGCGCTCGGGCTGTACATCCATGAAGCCAGCCGGGTCAGTGGTCCATTGCCAGCGATCTCTTCACTGCTGCTGTCTTCTAGGCCTGGGCAATATACAAGGGGAAGTACAGGGAGGGGAGCTCGGAAGGCCCTGCCATCTGGAAGACTCGTTTGCGCTGTGCTCTCAACAAAAGTTGTGAATTTGAGGAGGTTCCTGAGATCGGCCATAGGGATGGCGCTGAACCCTACAAGGTGTACCGGCTGCTACCACCAGGAACTGTCCCCGGTGGGTGTCCCTCTGCCCCACCACTCCTAAAATCAGCAGCCGGGGGTGGAGTGTGGGGGGAAGGATGGAGTTCTGCGCCTCCCGGGAGCACGGTGGGCCTCCCTCCAGGCCCCTGTCCTTGGGAAGAAGGTTCCCTGCCCAGTCCTGCCCATCCTTTCACTGCCTCCTGTCTTCCTCCTTCCTTCTGTGCCCACTTAAGGCTCTGACATTTGCTTCCCTCTCAACATTCCACAGCTCAATCAGGGACCCAGAAATTACCATCAAAGCGACCCCACAGTTCTGCCTCCTCTGAGGAGAAAGAGGAAGAGATTACTGCAAAGAAGTGCATACTCAGCCCCTCCTCGCTCCAGGAGCCCCCTCAGAATGTGAGAGCTGGGGAGGGAAGCGGATGGGTCCGAGGGCAGAGCAGTGACTGGGGGCGAGGTGGGCCAACCACAGGAACTGTGTCTGCAGGAGATGGTGGAGACCAATGGGGGAGCTGGCCGTGTAGACTTTGGGAGCAGCGGGAGCAGCAGAAGCAGCAGCAGCAGCAGCAGCAGCAGCCCTGAGCCTCAGGAAGGTACCACGGGCCCTGCCTCTTGCATCAGCCTCCACACCACACCCTCTGGCCCTTGGACTCCCCGGTCCACTCTGAATGACCAGTACCTCTGCCTCCCTTCCAGGTAGGGACACAGCTGAGGCTCTTTTCCAGGGAGAATTGCTGTCCCTGGAGCTTCTGCCCCCTCCAGATTCAGGTACTTGGTGTTTCTGACTCACCCCTGCCCCTCTCCCCCTTCTTCGTCCTAAGGCCTTGCATGTGTTATCTAACCTGTCAGGGCTTGCAGCAGGTCCCTGACCCAGAGGCACTGGATTCTAGGCAGCATGCCTGCCAGATTCCAGACTCCAGACACAGCTCACTTCTCAAAAATACCCCCTACACATTCTCTTCCCTGGAAATGTTGATTTCTTTGGGTTGTTGAGATGTTGATTCTGTGGGTTAAGTAGAGGCCCGATCTCTGGGACCCTCTTGTAAACTGTAAGACCCTGGGCATTAAGGCCTCAGTGGAAACCTATGTATTAGCTCCTCTCCTGAGTGGTGGGAGCCAGGGAATTCCCATGGTGTAGTGGTAAAGAATCTGCCTGCAATGCAGGAGGCCTGGGTTTGATCCCTGGATCGGGAAGATGCCCTGGAGAAGAAAATGGCAACCTGCTCCAGTATTCTTGCCTGGAAAATCCCGTGGACAGAGGAGCCTGGCGGGCTACAGTCCATGGAGTCAAAAAAGGGTTGGACACAACTGAGCACACACAAAAGGGCTGGGAAAGCATGAACGGAAGACGCCCTGGCTGCTGAGGGTCGGGGGGTGAGGATAGGAAAGGCAAGGTCTTCTCTGTGCTCAGAAGGCACAGCTGCTGCTCCCACCTCGCAGCCTGCCTGGTGGTCACCAGCCCTCCTTCGGTCTCTCTCTGTGAGCCCCACGTTCCTCACCAGCAAAATGAGGATGTTGAGTTTGCAAGGCGTCCCTCTTCATTCCTCCAGAACTTCCTGCCAGCCAGTGGGGCCCCGGGAGGGCACTGGGGCAGCTGGCCTTTCTCTGCCTGCAGACTACTCGCTGCTGCTCACCTTCATCTACAACGGGCGTGTGGTGGGTGAGGCCCAGGTGCAGAGCCCGGACTGCCGCCTCCTGGCTGAGCCCTCAAGCTCCCAGTGCAGCATGGAACAGGTGATATTTCCCAAACCCGGCCCACGCGAGCCCGCCCAGCGCCTGCTGAGCCAGCTCCAGAGAGGGGTCCTGCTGGCCAGCAACTCCCGGGGCCTCTTTGTGCAGCGCCTCTGCCCCATCCCCATCTCCTGGAACGCGCCCCAGATGCCACCTGGCCCGGGCCCGCACCTGCTGCCCAGCAACGAGTGCGTGGAACTCTTCAGAACCAGCTACTTCTGCAGAGGTGAGGCTGCTCCAGCCAAGCACCTGAGCCCCTTCCCCCACCCCTGCTCCCCGCCTCTGGGCCGGCCGTCACCCTGCACTCCCTCTAGCCAATCCCCCAGCACAATCCAGGCCTGGCCCCTGCACTTGTGTGGTGCACATCCCAGGGATCAGCCCTGGCAGCCCCCCTTCCTGGGCCAAGACCACAGAAGATGAGGCCCAGGTAGAGCCCAGCACCATAATAGCGCATCTCAGGAGCGCCACCACATGGAAGTGTACCGTAATTACAAGAAGGTGCGCTTTGCACCACACCCCCGTCCCCCGCCAGACACACTCGCACAATGACCATCCTCACACTTGTGTGAGCTGTGCATGTCACATGTTCTCGGGCTGCCCTCGGGTTCCCCCTCTCCCAACCATGCTGAGAATTCCACTTCCTGCCTCCATTCAGCTCTCAACTGGACCTTGGGACTGGGGCCAGGAATACAGGGGATGCAGAGAGTGAGTGTGGAAGGGAGTGATCAGGCAACCAAGGTGTGGCACGCCTGTGTTAGCAGCCAGGACTGCTGTCAAGCAGACCCTGAGCTCCCCCAGCAGAGAGGCTTCAGGGTGTGTGACGCTCGGCTACCCCTAAAGGGGGCCCCTTTCCCTCTTTGTCCTCAGGTGAGTAGCGGTTTAGTTCCTAGCACAAGAGAACAGTCTCACCACCCCCGGCTCCTGCTCTAGCCTTGGTCTCCGAGTGGCCCCATTGCCACCCCTCTTCCTCCCTGCCTGGGGCCTTCTGTCCTCTTTCTTCCAACTCCTGGCCTTTTCTCTCTCAGACTTGGCCAGGTATTTCCAGGGCCTGGGGCCCCCACCCAAGTGTCAGGTGACACTGAACTTCTGGGAGGAGAACCCTGACCCCAGCCACACCTCACAGAGTCTGATTGCGGTGCAGGTGAGTCAGCAGAGCCTGCCTGCACGGGGGAGGTATATTCCCGAGAAGGGCATCCTGAGGAAGAAGCCCCGGGGTATAGCACCCGGCCCTGTGGTGCTCACCGACCCCTCTCCCACCTCTCTGCACAGATGGAGCAGGCCTTTGCCCGGCGTATGCTGAAGGAGACCCCAGAAGAGCAGGCGGCCACCCTGTCTCTGCTGCAGAGCCTGCAGGACCCGCTGCCTCCTCTCCTTTCTATCCCGCCGGTCTTCTTTGAGACAGCCTCAGCCTCCTTGCTGTCGACCTGCCTCCCACAGTGACCGTTCTCATTGGTGGTCTGTGATGACTTTGTCCCTCAATTCCTCATGGACACCGATTGGTGGGGAACTCAAGAATGACTTTTTTTTTTCAATTTTGAGATATACCCTCTTTCATGTCTGAGGAGCTGAACAGGGCAAGTCCAAATGGTGTGAACTCAGTGGGCCTTTCCCTCTGCCCCCAACCCTAAAACCTGGCACTTTATATTTTCGTCTTAGATCTTCACTAAGGATTTAAAATAAAATGTTACTGAAAAAGGACTCCGCATCGGATTCATTGAGAGAAGAAGGAAGCAGGATCACAGGGAGATGATGGAGATGTCACCTGAGAGCAGGGTTCCCAGGCTCTCTTCCTGCTGGTGTCTCTGGGCCCCTCTCCCCTCATCCACCCACAGGTTCCGGCGAGGGAGTTGCCAGGTTCTGTGGGTTCTGCGCCCAGCTCTCTGTATCCTCTGGGCAACCAGGACTGGAGGGAGGGTTGGGGTCAGCCACCAAGAAGGGCACTGAGCCACCTTCTCTCATGGCAAAATCCAGTGTCCATAGCCCGTGGCTAGAGGCCTCTGATTCGGCCCAGGGTTGAACTCCTATCTGGAAGTCTCAATGAACAGACCTGAAACCACGAGCTCGAGGCCCTGGGGCCTGGCATGGGAGGACATCAGAGGGACGAGGGGCTGAGCCTCCTGTGCCCGGGGCAGATCATGTCCTGGTGCCTCTTCTCCCAGTGTCTGGGGCACTGCCACCCTAACTGAAAGCTGCTCCCACGCTGGTCTCCTTACTCTGAGCCCCACGACAGACAACCTAACCTAGACTGCCACATCAGCCGCACTCTATTTGCGGGGATCCTAGGGGCCCAAATCCACCACCTCTCTCCCTTACCTCGTGTTTATCTTGCTCTCAAATTGGAAGTTCTTCCCAAGGCCACTGGTCCTCCTACCTCTCTGGACATTCACCTTCACCAAACTAGTTCACCACTTACCCAACTGCCATAGCCTCCGGCTTACCCCCTTCCCATACAGGACACCAAATGGGCAGAGAAAGAACCTCCCAAACCAGCTCCTTCCTGTCATGTCACTTATATAAGCTTTGAAGGGTTCAGTTACATCATTAAGTCTAGATAGATGTCTGGCTTCTTGAGGAAGTCCTTACTGTCTCACCTAATACGTCAGTGCTGCTCTGGGGCCTTCCTGCCTCCTTGGACCTTCCTTGTCCCTCCCGAGACAGGCACCTGCATAGGCAGTGAGGAAGTCGGGTGCTGAGTGTGCAGGTACTCAGGCCCTTTACTTCCTGTTCCGTCATACCCCACCTCCAATCCGTCAGCAGGTTCTAGCATCCCTTTCAGAATCCCTCCAGAATCTGGCCTCAGGTTCCCTCACTAAGACTGATTGTTCAACCACTGTTTTTTCCCACACCTCTTCTTTCCGCTTCCTTCCACATCTGTACTGCTCCCACTCTTGTTCACCTTTAGTCCATTCTCAACACAGAAGAGATCCTCTTAACACATAAATCTCATCATGTCACTCCTCTGCTCAAAGCCCTCCAATGGTTTTCTGTTCACTCAGGGAAGAGCCCAAATCCTTTCCTTGGCCTCCAAGGCAATGTGACTCCTTTCCACCTTTTTAACCTCACCCCTTGCCATTCTTCTCCTTAGTCACTTTGCTCTAGGCTCCTTGAACCTGCCAAACACATTTCTGCCTCAGGACCTCTGCACTTGCTAAGTTGTATTTATTTATTTTATTTTTTTTTTTTTTTGCCTAAAACACTCTTCTTTCAGGTAAGCACATTGACTTGCCCCCTTTTCTTCAGAGAGCTTCCCTGAGCACCTGACCCAAATAGCACCCCTCACTGCTCTATCCTCTTATGCGGCCTCATTTTTCTTCATAGCACAGATTATGACCTCATACATTTCTATTTGTCTATTTGATTATCATCACTCTTTCCCTATTCCTTGACAACAGAGACTTATTCTGTTCGTTGCTACACCCCCAGTGCCTGGAGGACTGCCTGATACATGGTAGGCATGTAATAAATATTTGTTAAATGAATGAACAAATTACTGTATCCCTTATCTCTTAAACTAGGTTATAAGTGCCTTAAGGGCAGATGCCCCCAACTTTATCACATTTGTGCCCCAGTGTGAACTCTTAGGAACATTGGCAATATATGACCCAAACAATTTGTAAGTATCATGTAGAAACCAGTTTAGCCAAGCACCATGGAAGGATTGAGAACACTGGAATTCAAAAGAGTAGAGCTCCCAATCAGGCTGCCACTACAGAGCTGTGTGGTCTGGCAGAAACAGTCTGTATGGGCCTCTGTTTTCTCACCATGAAGACAAGTCTTGGACTAGATTTTGAAATCCCATTCAGCCTTAATATTCAGTGGTTGTAAATTTAGGGCAATGGTACATTCATTTGACAAATATTTGCTAAGTTTCAGGCACTAAAGGAGAAAACAAGACCCCAATTTTAAGAGTTCCTTGATTGAAGGAACAAAATAATATAGGCTTGGTTTGGCTCTAATAAGAGCGGAGTTTTTTTTTAATTGAACTACAGTTGATTAACTATTGTTTTAGTTTCAAAAGTACTAAACAAAGTGGTTCAGTTATGTACATTTTTTTCAGATTCTTTCCATTATAGATTATTGCAAGACATTGAATTTAATTCTGCTATACAGGAGATCCTTGTTTCTTTTATATATAGTGGTGTGTATCTGTTAATCCCGCAATCCTAATTCATCCCTTCCTCCCCTTCCCCCTTGGTAACCATAGTTTGTTTTCTTTTTTTTGTTTTTTTTTTTTTTTCAGTGGGTTTTGTCATACATTGATATGAATCAGCCATAGAGTTACACGTATTCCCCATCCCGGTCCCCCATCATAGTTTGTTTTCTATGTCTGTGAGTCTATTCCTGTTTTGTAAAGAAGTTCATTTATATTCTTTTTTAGATTCCACATTTGAGTGATATCATATAATATTTGTATTTCTCTGACTTCACTTAGATAATTTCTAGGTCCATCCATGTTGCTGCAAAAGGCATTTTTCATTCTTTTTTATGGCTGAGTAATATTCCATTGTATATGTGTGTGTGTATATATATATCCCACATCTTCATCTGTTGATGGACACTTAGATTGCTTCCATGTCTTGCCTATTGCAAATAATGCTATGAACATTGGGGTATGTGTCTTTTCAAATTAAACTTTTTTTGTCTTTTTTGGAAATATGCTCAGGAGTGGGATTGCTGGATCATATGGTAACTCTATTTTTAGTTTTTCAAGGAATCGCCATACTGTTTTCCACTATGACTGCACCAATTTACATTCCCACCAATAGTGTAGGAGGGTTCCCTTTACTCTACACCCTCTCTAGCACTTATTATTTGTAGACTTCAGTTATGGCCATTCTGATCGATGTAAGGTGATACTTCATGGTGGTTTTGATTTGCATTTCTCTAATAATGTTGAGCATATTTTCATGCGCCTGTTAGCCATCAGTATATCTTCTTTAGAGAAATGTGTATTTAGATCTGCCCATTTAAAAAATATTTTTAAATTTTTATTTATTTTTGGCTGTGCTGGTCTTATTGCTGTGAATAGGCTTTCTCTAGTTGCAGTGAGTGGGGAGCTACTCTTTGCAGTGTATGGGCTTCTCATTGCAGTGACTTCTCGTTGCGGAGCATGAGTTCTAGGGCTCATCAGCTCAGTAGTGGCCCATGGACTCAGTAGTTGTGGCACATGGGCTTAGTTGCTCCATAGCATGTGGGATCTTTCCAGACCAAGCACGGAACCAGTGTACCCTGACCACTGGACCACGGGAGAAGTCCCCTTTTGCCTGTTTTTTTATTGGATTGTTTGTTTTTCTGATACTGAGTTGTATGAGCTGTTTGTATACTTTGGAAATTATGCCTGTGTTGGTCACATCGTTTGCAAATATTTTTTCCCATTCTGTAGGCTTTTTCTCTTTTGTTTATGGTTTCCTTTGCTGTTCAGAAGCTTCTAAGTTCCATTAGGTTCCATTTGTTTATTTGGGGGTTTAATTTCTTTTGCCTTGGAAGACTGATCTAAGAAAATATTGCTCCAATTTATGTCTGACATTTTCTCTCTCTTCCCTTCTAGGAGTTTTATGGTGTCATGTCTTATTTAAGTCTTTAAGCTATTTTGAGTTTATTTTTGTGTATGGTGTGAAAAGCTGAGTCAGAGACAGAAGCATGCCCTGGAGTCAAGGCTGGAAAGTGCACTCTAGACCAAAGAAATGACCGTGCAAAGGCAGGAGGCATGGGGAAAGGAATATTTGTAACTACAACCATATAATTTATACTACACAAACAGTTGTTTGAAACAAACAGCTTTTGTTATGCTGATAAATATGCCCTACATCCAACAAAACTAAGGTCTCAGCCAGGAGAACACTCACACCTGGGAAACAGTCAGGAGAGGAATGCCTACAACCTAAGATGTTCAAGTTTAGGAAGTGACTTGGCAAGTCCCTCACTGCTTGTTGTGAGATCTTTCTTCCCCATCGACCTGTGGTGGCTCCAAGGCCACCTCACACCCGTTCACCATAGGCCTTAGGCTGGGCACGAAAGTAGACCAACCACTTGCCGCTTGGTAGGATTCGGAAAAAGGGTAAGGTCTAACTGCAAGGCAGGCGCCCTAAACAGGGCCTGGCGATTGCCCTTGGCATGACGCAACCTTCTCGGCTAGTTGAAGCACCCTTGTTGCCAGGCTCGGCGCTCGGAGTCTCCTCCCCACTCATTGGTCCATGGAGAAGCACCTCCGAGGTACCCCTGTCACCCCGGCGAGGATGAAAGCCCATTGGTCCAGACACCTCACAATCCCTCCCCCCTCCCCCCACCGCCTGCAGGGTTCGTCCCATTGGTTGCTGCCTGCCTCGGGAGACCCCTGTTGCCTCGGGCCAGGCAACTTAGCGCCCCCAGCGAGCGCCCCCAAGTTGACCCTGTTCTCCATTGGCTGCTCGGGAGACCGCGCCATCTAATGAGGAGCGAAGTGCAAAGCTCCAGAGCACGCGCTCCCCGCGGCGGCATCTAGGCTGCAGGAGCGGACCCGGCAGCGGCCAAAGCTGCGCAACAGTCAGCTGCCGGGCCTGTCTGCAGAGGACACCCGTTCTCCCTCAGACCCGGCCTGGGTTGCAGCTCGGACCTTTTTCCTTCGCGAATCTTTGCATCTCCAACCTGGAACCCAACCTGCACGGCTCCCGTTAAGTTCGAAGCTCCCACACGGTGTGCAGACTGGCTCAGGGCTGACGTATATCCAGTCTGTGTCTCCATTTACTTATCCCCCTTAATCGTTTATCCACCTATAGTTCATCGGTTCCTTTATTTGGCATTCTGGGTCCACCTGCCTCGCTACCTGTCCACATCCTTCTCTCCGACAGTTTGGGGAATTCTGTACCCTGAAGAATTTGAATTGAGATCCGAACGGGAGTGGTGTGGCCGAGGGTGAACCCCTGGAGGGACCATGTTCTATTATCCCAATGTGCTTCAGCGCCACACCGGCTGCTTCGCCACCATCTGGTAAGGGCGGGCCGGGCCAGGGTAGGTGCTCCGGGAGGGACAGCCAGGGGTCCCAGCCTGAGGGTTCCCCCTCCATCTACACCCCTCATTCTTCTTCCAGGCTGGCAGCGACGCGGGGCACCCGGTTGGTGAAGCGCGAATACCTGAAGGTGAATGTGGTGAAGACCTGGTAAGGCCCAGAAAAGAGTGGCCCAGGGCTGGGGTGGGTTAGGGGGTGGATTGGGCTGGGCAAGGCTGTAGGTCTCTGGTGCAGCGGTGATGGGATGCGCTGTTCCCCCAGCGAGGAAATCCTCAATTACGTGCTGGTGCGAGTTGAGCCCCCGCTGCCGGGTGCGCCGCGGCCCCGCTTCTCGCTCTACCTCTCGGCGCAGCTCCAGATTGGCGTCATCCGGGTCTACTCTCAACAATGCCAGTACCTCGTAGGTAAGGCTGGGAGGCTCGGATGGAGGGCAGTGCCGAGGGCTCCTCCCCTGGGCGGGCACTGTAGCTTGCCCTCCCTGACCACAGAAGACATCCAGCACATCCTGGAGCGCCTGCACCGTGCCCAACTGCAGATCCGCATTGATATGGTGGAGGCTGAGCTGTGAGTGCCTCCCTGGGGCTGGGACCACCCGGTCTTTGGAAGGGAACTTGGCCTCAGTCCTTGACAGCCCACTGTCTCCCTCAGACCCAGCCTGCTGCTGCCTGACCACCTGGCCAGGATGGAGACTCTGGAAGATGCGCCAGACCCCTTTTTTGGGATGATGTCTGTGGATCCCATGCTGCCCGATCCCTTTGATATCCCTCAGGTAGGTCTCCCCCTCGGACACCTCAGACTGATAAGCTGACAGCGCAGAGGGGCGTGTTCTTTCTGTGCCAGTCTAACACCAGGGTTGGGGGCCACGTGGGGGCCTGCTCCAGTTCTGCCCCACAGCCGTCATGGTGGACCTATCCAGACAAGCCTGCTGCACTTACCTCTTCAGGACCAACCTAGAAACAGCTTTTGTCTTCCCACCATTCCTAGAGCCGAGGCCCCAATCCAGGCCCTCAGTGTCCCTCGGCACTGGATTTTCCATGTCCTTGTCCATCCACTCCTAACACCCTACAGCTTAGACAAGCTTTTATTGAAGTGTAGTTGATTTACAATACTGTGCGGGTTTCAGCAGCACAGCATTCTTTGTGCTGGCTTTTGCTGGGGTCATACACAAACTTGTCTCCCCACTAGACAATACACTCAAGATCAAGGATCTTTTGTTTCCTCTGTCCCTGATAACACTTGACCCAAGCAAGGATGCAGTACTTCTTTAACAGAGTGACCCAGGCTAGATAATTGGGCTGGGGCAGGAATGGGAGGAAGGGGAGCTGGATGGTGAGTGGGTTTACCCTGCATGCTGCTGTTAGTGCCACAGAATTAGGCATAAAGGGGTGTCACTGTTCATTGTCTGAATAAGGTTGTGCAAGGGGGGAGCGGGGCACTGAAGCTGAATCCGATCTTTTGTTCCCATCCCTTCCCAAAGGTTCGATACCTTTTAGAGGCCGTGACCCCAGAGAAAGTTCCTGAAGAGATCCCTCCTGAAGTCCCTGCAGGTGAGCAGAGACCCTTTTTTCTGGTGAGAGGCAGAGGAACGCCCAAGGGCTGAAGAAATAACTGTTTTTGAGCTTCTTTCAGGAGCAAGGCCTTGGGAGGGGCACTTACAAGATTCTTAAGATTGGAATTATCATCCCCATTTTACAGATGAGGAAAGTGAAGCCCATAATGGTTAAGCAATGTGTCCTGGGTCAGACTGCCAGTGACTGGCCAGGGCCTGACTAGAACCCAGGTTGGCTTGACTCTAGAGTCTGTTTTTGCCTTACACACATGGGTGTGGGGACTTGAAAAGAAACAGAGGCTTTAAAAAAAAAAAAGAAAGAAACAGAGGCTTGTGTGACTTCCCTCCCCATCCAGAAAGGATTCGGGTCACCCCGGAAGCCATCACGATCAAGGAGGCGGAGCCTATACGTATGCTGAGGATCGAGGTGAGCTGTTCCCCTGCACAGAGCCCAAGGCCCAAGTCCTGCATCTGATGGCCCAGGCCCCCTGTACCTGCTCCTCCTGCCCCTAGAGTCCTACCTCCTTGCCTCCCTTTCTCTACCCCGTCCCCCAACGCCTGAGTACCCACAGGCTTCCTCAGCCTGGCCTGGCCTGGTCCTGTGGTACCTCTCCTGACAGGGTGAACGGGAACTCCCAGAAGTCAGCCGCCGAGAGTTGGAGCTGCTGATTGCTGAGGAGGATGAAGCCATCTTATTAGAGGAACGTCGGCTAGGTAGGACCCACCTGGCGCTGGGACGGTCAGACCCCAGGCACTGGCCGTCTGGACTGGGCAATGTTCACATCTCTTCTGTGTTTAAGCTTGATCCTCTCTTCACAGAATTCAAAGAGGAGCCCTGGGCCCCAGAGGCGGAGATCACAGTACCCCCGCCCTCACCTGCAGCTCTTGTAGGGTAAGGCCAGGAGCCCCAGGCCAGGTAGGGGTCAGTGCTGGGACGGTGTTTTCATCCTCTTGCCCATTTCCCCTCAGGGTGGAGGAGGCAGCAGAGCCACTTCCCAGCCGGGTCCTGGCCCCAGAAGAGTTGAAGCTGGTAGGCTGGGAGCCGGAGGTCCCACTTCCTGGTGAGTACCCACCAAACTAGGGTCCTTCCTGGGGGCCCCAGCACAGCTGCTGCAGGCAACACCCTGTAATCCAACTCGCTGAAGGGAGGACCCTCTAGCTTCTCACCTGGGTGGCTTTGAGGTCAAAGGGTGTGGACCTAGACTGTTGTTGCAGAGGTGACGCCCCCACCGGAGCTGCGTCTGCCACCCATCCCAGTCAGCCCTGAGGTGAGTGGTGCCCCTCCACACTGCTTCCTCTGCCAGAGCTCCTCACCCATTTTGTTTCCTCAAGGCCCCTGCTGGCTTCCACAGGCCTTTGTGCAAGTTTGTACAAGGTAGCCTGATCCACACCCCATTTTATCCAGCCTGCACTTCCCAGATGGGAACCTCATACAGTGGGGGCTGCACCCCCTCCAAGTCCCCACTCAAGCCCTTCGTCAGGGCACCTCTAGGGATTGGGAGTGTGGGGCCTATTTACAGTCCACCAGGACCTCAGGAAAGAGAGTAACGGGTAGCCTTGCCCCCACCTCCCCTCCCCATTCAGTTGAGGAGGCCCCCAGTCGCCCCACCTCCCAGGGGCCCACCAGCTCGCCGTCGCCGTCGCCAGTTGTTATTCTGGGACGAGGAGACTCAGATCTCTCAGAAGGAATTCCAGGAACAAATGCAAACCAGAGCCCACTGCAGGGAGTGTGTGAGTACACCCCAGTCTCTGGAGGGATGGAGGGAGACAGGTGCATGCTGGGCCATCTAAACTCCTGGGGGAATCTTGAGAACAGTCCCCAAAACGCATGGCTTGGGGGAGCTGCCCACACACCACTTCGTGACCCTGCCTAGCACATCCAAGGGCATCAGTTGAAAATCATTTTAACAATGAGCAGAGCAGGCAGGTGCACGAGCTTGGAAGAGCTGGAAGGCCAGAGGCCCTGGAATGAGGCATTACAGGTAAAGGGCCACGGCTCCTTCCTAACCAGTTTTCTGGCCTTCTCTGCACACAGCCAATGGTGCAGCCTCCTGAGAGGATGATCAGGAGCCCCGCGGAGCTGTTCCGAAATCCGACTTACTGTGAGGAGTGGTGGGAGCTGGTGTAGGGTACCCCCCACACCCTTATTCCTCACACCTCAACCCCCTCCCTGCTGCCCCTCTCCGCAGCGGGCTGGCTACCCCCAGAACTGCTGGCTTTCTGGACCCACTGTGCCCAACCACCTCCAAGGGCACTAAGGCGAAGGCTGCCTGAGGAGCTAGAAGAGGCTGAGAGGGAGGCAGCAGCTGAGGAGGAGAGGAGAAAGGCTGAGACTCCGAGCGATATTGAGGTAGCGGCCCCTTCAGTCCCTGGAACCCCCGTCTGTTCTGAGCTCCCACAGGCCGCCTTCTGCCCACATGAGCCAACGGGCCTGCCTTACCCCTGCCCCAGGTGTGATGCTTGGGGCCTTAGTTCTCTTTCTCTCTTCCCCAGGTCCTGAGGGAGGCCCTGGAGCCCAGTGGGCCCCTCATGGTATCTTCTGGTAAGTACCTGGAGAAGGGGCAGTGGAGACCACCACTCTAACCTCTGTCCTGGGAAAGTGGAGCCCCAATTGCTGCCAGTTCTCGTCAGTGCACTTAACATAAGGATTCACAGACTGATTATCTTCATTCCCCTCCCTACCAAGTGCCGTAAACAAGTCACCGCCCGCCGTGGCACCCAGTTGGGCCAGGTGACCCCAAATCCCGACTGTTCCGATGCAAACAGACCCGCTCAGGACACTCCCCTTTCCCTGACAGAGCTCTCCCTAGAAGCAGCTGAGGAGGAGAAGTCCCGCATCAGCCTCGTGCCCCCGGAAGAGCGGTGGTGAGCAGCAGCCGGCCTGCAGCCCTGGCCAGGAGGGGGAAGCAGTAGGATGGGGCTGTCACCGCCACCTCCTCCCCTGCTCTGTCCAACTCGTGTGTTCTTCTAGGCCTTGGGTGGAGGCAGAGCAGCCAGAGGTCCCTGCGCTGCCTGTGGTGCCTGAGCTCCCTGAGGTGCCCGTGGAGCTGCCCGTGGAGCTGCCCCCCGAGCCCGAGCTGCTGTCACCGGAGGCTGTGCACAGGTACCAGGAAGGACGTCCCTCCGTGGGTGGCTGGGGCTGCGGCCTCACCTGATGGTTCTTGGTTCTTGACCCCAGGGCAGTGGCGCGGGAGCTGCAGGCCAACAGGGAGCCCGACTTCAACAGCCTGGTGCCGCCTCTCAGCCCCCGCAGGATGGCCGCCCGGGTCTTCTACCTGCTCCTGGGTGAGTGAGGAGCGTGTGTGCCCATGTGGAGGGTGGGGAGCGGACACACGGGCCAGAGGCTGTGGTAGGGATTCCTCTGACCAGCCCTCTCCTCCTCTGTTGACCAGTGCTGGCCGCGCAGGAGATCCTTCGTGTCAAACAGGAGGAGCCATATGGGCGCCTCCTGATCCAGCCAGGGCCCCGATTCCACGACAGTTAAGAGTTGTTTACAAAGCTGCCAGGCAAACAACATCACACTGTGTCCTTCTGAACGTGTATCTCTGTCCTTCCTGCTCCTAGAGCTACCGTTCAAGCAGAAAATAAACTGCCTTTATTACAGAATGGTGTCATAACTCTGTATCGTCCCACAGCTCCAGCCCTAGGGGACATCCCCATAAGGCAGCAAGTAGGGCTGGGACTCCAAGTGGCTATGAGGCCCAGGCCCAGAATCTTTGGTAAGGCTTGAGCTGGAACTGGGCTGAGAGCTGGTCTTGGGCCTGGGCGGGCTCTGTTCTCTCCAGCTCAGCTGCAGCCCACAGTCTAGGTGAGGCCCAGGACGGCCTGGAGCTCCTGAGCCTTGTCGCCAGGCAGGGAGCCCAGTGCTGAATGGAAGCTGTCGGTGTGCTGTTTGGCCAAGAACTTGAGAAGAAGCAGCAGCGCCGCCTTGGTGTCTGGGTGGAGAGTGAAGAGGTAGATGTCTGCGGAGGACCGGCCCCCAACCCTAGCTGCCCCAGGCCCTCCGAGCCCTGCTGCTCCCCGCCTCCCCCCAGCCCTGCCCACAACTGCCATCCTCACCTGATGGGATTTTGTTCTCAGCCAGGATGAGGCTGTAAATACGAAGGAGCTCTGGAGCCACGTCTACAATCTGTGGGGAAAAGATGGGTCGACTAAGGGGCAGAAGAACCTCTGGGCCCCAGCACTGGGGTGGGCAGGAAGAGCCCCAGAGAGGCAGTCTCCCACCTGAGCTGTTTGAGCCTGACACTGATTAACAGACATCCCAAACAACTGTGAACCCTGAGAAGGACCCATGAAACAGGGTAGTAGTCATTTTGCA
The DNA here is from genome assembly GCF_963930625.1 of Muntiacus reevesi. NCBI lineage: Eukaryota > Metazoa > Chordata > Mammalia > Artiodactyla > Cervidae > Muntiacus > Muntiacus reevesi. The sequence goes on along the minus strand of NC_089255.1, from coordinate 20,497,942 downwards.
GGGGGAGGAGGGGTGGCGGGAGGATGGGATTGTGACCACAGATAACTGAAATCATGGCCTCAAAACCAAAAGGAGCTCAGACACTCAGGAGCTCCACCAACAGTCTCTGAAGGTGCGAGACAGAGGTGACAGACACAGGAGCACTGGGACATGGTTCCAGAGCTAGCCACTTGGTTCAGACAAGTTGTATTCAGAAAGCAGAGCTCTCTGATTAAAATGGGAGGTGGGGTGGCCCAGCAGAACCAGGCTTCATGGAGCACAGTCTGAAAGAGCTGTGGTCTAGGAAATCAATTTATGAAAGCTGGGATTTCTGGCTCAGAACAGAGGGTGGAAACAAAGCCTTCTTGGGGAAAAATGCTATGTGGTGAGAGGAAGCCCCTTCTCTCACATTAAAGGCCTGGCTGCCAATCCTGGCAGACTAATGAGAAAGCTGAGAAGAGCAGCTTCAACGGACGCTAACTCTGCCCATCAATGAGACTAGAGCATCAAGCCCTCTGCAAGGGCCCCAGTGTCGGGGTTACCTGGTCAGGGCTGCTCTGGTACAGGAAGCTGAAGAGATGCCCCATGGTGACCCACTCCTCCAGGTCTTCCTTCAGTGGCAGGGCGTGCAGCAGCGGGGCCAGCACCTGGACACACGGAAGACTTTGGCCCCTGGCCCTGCACGCTCCGCAGCTCCCTGGCCTTGCCTGGTGCCCCCCAACCTTACCTGGGGCTCCGGTTTCCTTGTGGGACTGGCCATCAGCAGGCGGGCAAGCGCCCCACAGATGTTGTCATGGACACGATCATGGCGTTCTCGCGCCAGGAGGGGCAGCAGGAGCCCCAGCAGTTTGGGGAAGTGTCTGGTCCAAAGTCAAGGAACAGGCACACGGGCAGACCGCTCCCCTCCCTAACCCCAGGGCCATGCTCCCAACCGCATCCAGGCCCCCTCCTGCAAACTGAGGATACTCCTGGGCAGGGCGACCCCCGTGCTCTGCCAGCACGCCCAGTCCAAAGATAGCATTACTTCGTACCTCGGGGTCTGCCTCCCGGGAGGCACTCAACAGAACGGGGAATAGCCGGGACACAAACTGGGCCGACGCAGCACCCAGGCCTTGAATGGACTCCGCCAGTGTTCCCACTGCAAAAGACTTCTCTGCCACTGTGCAGCCCTGCTTCTGGTGAGGGGAGGAGTGCTGGTCAGCCTGGGACGGGGACAGGTAGGGGAGGAGGGCACTGGGGCCTGGGAGGAACAGGGTTGGAAGTCAAGAGAACACAGCACTCACCGTCTTGCAGAGCAGTAATGGCAGGAAGCCAGCAAAGAAGGGGGCAAAAGCGTCTCCCCCGGCCGCAGCTGCCAGAGCAGGGATGGCCTCACCGGCATGCTCCAGCAACATGGCATCATATTCAGCCTGTGGGGCCAAGTCAGAGGCTGGAGTGCCAGGGCCAGCTCTGAGCCTGGGAGCAGCTCCCATCGTGCCAACTGCAGGTGGTCGCCCTGAGGGCTGCCCTTGATTGACAGGACTGGGGGCCCCTCCCAGACTAGGTTGGTTTGCAGCCCAGCCTTTCCTCCTTCCTGGTTCTCCTATTCCCATCCATTGATCCAAGCCTGCTCCAAATCCCCACCGCCGGGAAGCCTTCTTTGAATCTCCACTGCCTCAGTTGGAGCAGGGTGGGTTGTTCAGAGCCACTAGCAATCACTGAGCAGCCCCTGTACCCCCAGGCCAAGGCCAAGTGCACTGTCCGCCTGCCCCATGGGGATGACTTGGTCCCGTATGCACCTGCAGTTCTCACCTGGTCCTCCTCCTCCTCCTCCTCCTCATCATCAGTGTTCTGACAGGCTGTCTGCGGGAAAGGGCGCTCAGCTCAGTCTGGGCTCTCCAGCCCCTTCCCGTCTCCATGGGGTGGAAGGAAGGGGATGTCTCTGACCAGCCCCACCCAGGGCCACCTCCTCACCCTCCTCACCTTCCTTTGCAGCACAGCTTTGAGCGCCTGGCAAAGCTCAGCAAGCCGCCCGGGGGGCTGCAATGCCAGACCACCACAGCTGCGCAACATCGCAGTCAGGGCCTCCAGCACGGCCATCACCACCTGGCGCTCTCGCTCCCCGTGCACCGCCTGCAGGTAGGACGGCACCACCCGGGCCAGCGCGGCCTGCAGAGCTGGGGACACGATTGGCTGAAGCCCTGGTCAGGCCCTGCCCCCTACCCACCCACCCCGTTTCCAGGGGCCCTAGCCTCCTCTTCTCACCAGCAGTGTTGGATTCCGAGGGGCAGCTTTGACAGGCTTTGTGCAGTGCACAGCAGAACTGACCCAGGGCCTCGTGGGCTGCCTTCCGCACGTTCAGGTGAGGGCACTGCAGCATGAAGAGGGGCAGGACGTGCATGCTGTGTGCAGGGCCAACCTGAGCCCTCTGACCCTGCTCACCAGCCCACCGGCCCACTCACCTCCAGCAGCTTGAACACTTCTTCAAAGACCGTCTCCATGTAAGGAAGGAAGGCAACACTGTGGACAGACAGACAGACACACCACCATGGAGAAAAGGGTCCCAGGAGGGGTTCCCAGTGCTGGGGAAGGGCTGATGCTCACCTGGTATTCACGGAGATCTCCCCCAGGGCAGCACAGGTGTCTTCCTTCTCATCGAAGAAGGCATTTCCCACACTGTATCTAGAGTAAGGCGGGGAGGCGGCAGCAATCAGGTGCCAGTAAGAGCAGAGCTGTCCCTGGGTCCCTGTCTAAGCCAGGACTCCCTGGACCAGAAGGGCAGCCCCCTCACCCTGAGATCTCTGAGTCATCCTCTTCTTCGTCATCCTCCTCCATGAGCTCCTCCTCTTCCTCACCACTGCTCTCATCATCAAAAAGAAGGAATGTGCGGCTTCCATCGTACTGAGGCTGGATGGGGAGGCCCAGCAGGGACTTCAGCTCAGCTGGGCCCTGGAGAGAGCTCCCATCCCAGGGGTGGCCTTCCCCCACTGGCCCACACCCTCCCCGACCTTCCACTCACCACAATGCCCTCGGTGGAACGCAGTGACAGCAGCATGAGTGTGGTGATCTGTGGCAGGTGGGGAGCCAGGCTCTCACCCATTAGCCCTGATAAGGCTGCAAACAGGCTGTACCTGGGAGAGGCAGGTGGAGGCTGCAGAGTCCTGCTTGCTGTAGCCAGGCTGGATGGGGGAGCCCGGGGAACCCATGGTCCAGAACGGGAGGTCTGGGGTCTGGGTGGGGGCAGGGCGAGGGCTCACTCACGTGCAGCGCCGCAAGTCAGGGTCGTCTACCTGGTCGCACAGGCCCAGCCCCAGCTGGCAGCATTCCTCAGCCAGGGGCCTCATGGGCTCCCCTACTGCTCGTACCAGCACCCCAAGCGTCTCTGCGGAGGCAAAGGCATGGTTAGCACCAGGAGCTCTAGGCTAGAGGTGTGCAGGGCCAAGGCTTGGGGAACCAGAGGTGGCTGAGGGGGATTCAGAAACCCCTCCCACCCCTGGGTACAGTGCGAGGGAAGGGAGACACCTGTGCTGCCCCGGAGCCTATTGCTGTGAACATCAGGGGAGCACTGGCCCCTCCCCGGCCCCGGGAAGCCTGCCAAGAGCCCCTCACTCACCCAGGCTCTGGATCCGAACAGGCTGCAGGTCCTCGTGGTTCGTCAACAGGAACTCCCGCAGATGCTCCATGATGGTGGGGAAGTAGGGCAGCATGGAGGCCTGGGCAGCCGTGGCTGTGGGTGGAAGGACAGACTCAGAGCCGGCGGGTGAGTCGGGATCACCTGCCACAGGCACCGTGAGTGAGTGAACGGCGTGAACCCCAGGCGCCCACCTCCGGCCTCCGACTCACCAACGGCTCCCAGGGCGCTCACAGCCAACTCCTTGGACCGGGAGCTGCTGGGGGTCCTCAGAGGCTGCAACATACACTCCATAAGCTCCGGAAGGTAGGGCTGCACTTTAGGCCCTGTGGGAAAGGGCACCCCTCCAGCAACCAACCAAGGTCCTCATGCCTGCCTCCAGGCCAACCCGCCTTGTGGCCCCACCGCGCCTGTCTCCCTACCACACCTGTCCCCACCACAGGCAATGGTTCACGGAGCTGCACATCCTGCCCTTTCAGCCAAAACCACAGCCCCGTCCACTCCCTCACACCCCCAAATGCCCTCACTACCTAGGTTCTCCACGAAGTTCTCCAGGGCATAGCAGGCCTTGGCCAGGTGATGTGTGTGCCCAGGAGGCACTGACTTTAGATAGGCGAGGAGCAGTGGCATCACCTCCCCAGAATAGCTGCTGATGTGGGGCTGGGGGGGAGGAGAAAGGGAGTCTGAGTCAGCTTAGCTGCAGGGCACATGTCTAAGTGCTGAGAGCAGCAGGCATGTGGAAGGATGAGCTGAGGGATGAGCTGGTCCCTGGGACGGGGCAGGGGGGTTGGGGGGGCGGTGGGAACTCTGGAATGGGGGCTGCCCACTGTGGCCTTGCTGACCTGTAAATTCTCTGAGAACTGGCCAAGAGCAAAGAGCGCGGCATTGCGCACAACCTGCGACGGGTCCTCCAGACTCTTGCACACGATCTGCAGCAGTGGGGGCAGCAGTCTGGATGGGGCAGGACAAGAGGATGGAGTCTGAGGGGCAGGACCTGAGATCCCTGGGCTGAGCCAGGCTGCTGCTGCTCAGCCTGGGAAAACCAAGCTTTCTGTCACCAGACAGTAAGCACCAACCACTGGGGTATGCACATTTATCTGCCAGATCAGGATGTTTGAGAGGAAGGGCAGATGCTACTGACGATGAGGCTGGAGCACAAGCGCAGCCCAGGACTGCTGTGGGCGCTGTGGTCCTCCTCACCATGGTCCACCCTCACTCCAAGACAGGGGAACAAACACCTCTGCCTGATGTGGTCGCCGGCTCCATCGGAGAGTACCGCCAGTACCAGGAGCCCAGCCTTACGCTGGTATGGGCTCTGGCTCCGCAAGGCCTCTTCCAGCATGGGCATCTAGGGAAGCAGACGGCAGTCTCCTGAGACCCCAGCAAGAGCCTGCCACACCTACCAGAGCCCAAACACCCTCAGCTTCAGGGGGACTAGAAACCCGGGGTTAGGAGCACTGAAGGACAGAGCCACACTTACCAGCAAGGGACAGAGCTTCTCAGGAGGCAAATGGAGTGCCAGCATGTCCACGACCTGGAATAGGACAGGAAGACCTAGCCAGACTCCCATCTCTGCCTCGCAACCTTCTCCAACCACCTCACACCCCAGCCACCAGACCGTCCACATTTATCCCACCTGAACAGCAAAGTGCTTGGGGGTCTCCCCCACCAGCCCAGGATCCAGCTCTTCCTCCTCCACATCCTGGTCCTCAGGATCCAGCTGGCCCATGGGGGGCTCGGCAGCCATGATGGGAAAAAGGGTGTGCAGTAAGGGTGGCAGGAAGCGATTCTTCAGCAAGGCCTGAAGGGGAAGGAGGAAAGGGTGTCCCCTAAGAATCTGCTCCCAAGATGGGCTCACATTTAAAATTCTAGCCTTCCAGGCTACAAGGGGTCCAGCAGATTCCCAGTCCCCAAGCCAAGAGCTGGGCTGAGTCCAGACCAAATCTGGAACATCTTAGCTATGGTATTTTACATATCCCCAAAAGGACAGCAAGCCCCAAGAGTGAGACAGAGGAGGAAATGGGGCTGGATTGATGTGTGTCAGAAGGCAACTCACCTTGCTCTTGACTTTGACCAAGAAAGTGAGGCAGCAAAGAATACGCACACGTATTGCATCGCCCAGGGCTACGTTTCTAGCCACCTGCCCAGAGACCAGCTCAAATCAGAAACAGGCAAGGAAGCTCCCAGCAGAACGAGCAGCAAGGACAGTGCCAACCCCAGGCTCACCTCCAGGCAGAATGTGAGGACCTCTGCGAGGTGCGAGCTGATGATGGGCATCTCTGACTCCAGCAATTCATCCAGGGCCTCCATGGCCTCACAGGCTTTTGCCTGCCAAACAGAGAAGTCACAGGCTTATTATGCTCTTCTTTAGTGGATCAGGCTGAACACTCCTGCAACTCTCACTCCTTCCAACAGAGCTCCCACCCAAATGTCCTTACTTCATCTATAGGGATCAGAGTTTGCACAGCCACGATGAGCTTGGGCACCAACATCCGCGCAAGAGGCTGGAGAACACAAGATGAGATGAATCACAGAAAGCATGACACAGCCTAATCTCCAGTCCCAGAAACTGTCCGCTTCCTCCAAGTCTGGACATAGGGGAGTCCAGGCACAGCCACCCACAGGATCCCCTCTCAACTGTTAGGCAGAACAAAAACCAGGGAAAGAATCTCAAGTAGATCTGCATCTGCTAGGGAAAGGACATGAAAGCCCAAGGACGGTAACCAAGGAAAATAAGGGCCCACATCTCACCACGTCATCAATGCCGAGGTAAGGGGCCATGGTGGTGAGAGTGCGCAGGGAATAGAAGAGGAGCCCAGGAGAGCCCACCTCACCAAGGGTCTCATTCAGAAGTCGGAGAAGCTCCCGGTGGTGGGGTCGGAAGGCCTCAGGTCGGGAGGTCACCACCACACTTAGAAGCAAAAGCCCCATCTGCTCAGGAAGAAGGGTTGACAGCTTACAGTCTATCCAGCCTCTGGGTCCCCTCCCCCCACCAACCATGGGACAGTACCTCTCTCTCCCGGATGTGGGCGCTGTGTGTACTATGTTGAAGAAGCTGCAGGAGCTGAGGCCAGGCCTCCAGGCCTTCTTTTCGAAAAATGGCAGCTGAGAGCTGGGCCAGGCTAAGACTCACAGAATGCCTGCAAACAGGAGAGATTGCCCACCCTCAGTCACCCTCCAACTCCCCTTCTGTACACGATGGCTCTGTCTCCCTAGGGTGGCCAGGAGAGAAACCTCCAGGTTGCACACATGGTCTCTGCCAAGTTGGGACACAAGACGGCAACTCAGAGAGAAACAGAAGCATGGTGGGGTTGACCTCATATTTCAGTTTCATTCTTCTGACTCGAGTTTGCCAGACCATCACAGCCCACTCTCAAGAACTTTAGTCTTTAATACATCCTGAGAAAAATTCTTCCTCTCACCCTTGATCTAGAACCAAAGTCCCTGCCTCCCAAGACCCAGCCTAGAGCTGAAAAAGAAGGCAGAAACCGGGAAAGGATCTCAGCCTGGAGCCAGTTAGAACACCGAGAGAAGGCAGGTAGGCACTTACTCTGTCTCTCTCTGGAGGACCGTCAGGACCAAGGACTTGATGCTGGAACACAGGTGGCAGAAGATTGGTACCCAGAAGCCGCCTCAGCCTGGCCCCGCCCCGCCCCTGGCCCAACCCACCTCTCCCGTTGCTCTGCCGCCAGCCGACGCCAACGGGTGCTCAGTCGTCTGCGGGTCAGTACGGCCGCGAACTGGCGGATCTGAGACGAGGAAGCAGATACGTGAGGGACCGGACCGGGACGAGGAAGCAGGCGTTTGGGGGTCCGGGAACAGGACGAGGAAGCCGACGTGTGAGGACCGGGGCAGGATGATGCTGAGCGGATGGCCGAGGACAGGAGCTAGGACTTGACATGTGGCGTACTATAGTTCAGCGGGAAGGGCCAGAAGCCTCACCTGAGGGTCACCTGCTGAGGCCAGCAGGTCGCAGAGCGTGGACAGGGAGGCGGGGTCCCGAAGAGCGGTCTGGAGCTGTTCGGTGGCCTGGGAAGAGCCTGAGGGTCAGAGTCGGGCCGTTCCCGAAATCCCCTACTCGCCCTGGCCCGGTCCCGCCTGCCCCGTACCCGACGGATGCGCTCGGTGTCCGGCAGCAGCAGCTCCCGCAGTATCTGTTCCAGGCCGCCGGGCTCCATGGCAGCAGCGGAGTCGCGGCTGCGAGACCGGGAGGGGGGAGGGACTGCACGTGGAGGCTCTGAAATCCGCTTCCGGCGGAAAGGGCGTTGCTCCGCGCCCCTCCCATCACCAGGGTGATTCAACTCCAGCGGAGCGGCGGAGTTCGGGCTCCGCCACTTCCGTTGGGCCGAGCGCCGGCTGAGCCGCGGAAACAGGGCCCTGGTAATATAAGTTCCCAAAGCGGCAGTTCCCAAGCTCCGCTGAGAATTCCAGTTCCGTGCATTTCGCGGCCGACACGGCCTCCTAGGGTTCATTGCCCTTAACGGCAGGGCATGAGTTCCTATATCCAGACCAAACCTTTTTCTTAATAAATTTTATTTTGGTATTGTAAAAAGAAAAATCAGGCCCCCAACTAAAAGCAACTTAAAAAAATTCAAATATATACTCCTTATAATAATAGAGACTTCTAACTTCCAGGCCCTCTCTGGTGAAGGGAGACCCAAAGGGCAAAGGGGAAGGCAACAAAACCACCACACAAGTCAGTCACTCAATCGAAGAGATGTTGGTAAGAGACCAATGAACGGGGGCAGCATGAAGAAAGGGAAAGAGCAATAGTTTTGCCGCCCAAAACTCAGTCCATCTTGAGGTTAACATAGATATAACGGATGAACTTGAGGGAAGAAAAAAAGGAGATGGTGCCCAGCATGAGGAAGAAGACGTATCCTGTGAGTAAGGAGTAGCCAAAGAACTCTACTGTCTGTACCGTCCCTGACATGTTGGAGCGACGGGCATAGTAGAAAACGGAGTAGAGGAAGATGAAGAGCCCAGTGGAGCCGACACTCAGCACAGATCGCCACCACCAGCGGTAATCCTCCCCAGACAACTGGAAGTAGGTGAGTGCGATGGAGATGCAAGCCCCCACACTCAACAGGATGGCGAAGACGAAGAAGAGGATGCCATAGAGAGTGTACTGCTCCCGACCCCACACGGTGGCAAAGATGTAGTACAGCTCCACAGAGATGGCACTGTGAAGAGAAGAGACGGTACACAGCGTTTAAAGGGCTGCGGGCACTGCCAGCGCAGCCGCCACCCCTCCGTGTTACTGGGTCACCATGCAAAGTGGGCCCTCTCCACTTCCTGCCCTGGAGTTCCTGGCTTGATGGGGATTCTTTTTAGCCTATGATTAGCTGCTCTCATTTCAAGAACATCTTTGGAAGGTTGAGAGCAGAGATTTTGTCTGTTCTGTTTTCCACTGTATTCGCCTGACACAAAAAGGTACTCAACAGATTGAATGAGTAATCAAATGGGTTTTGAGCCCCACATGGTGTCACTAAGGTCAGAAACTAGAGAGACAGGGAAAGGAGCAATGTCTCTGGAGAGCTTTTCAAATTAGACACCCTCATATTTGAACTGATACTCCTGCTTGGAGAAAGGAAGAACCACTTAGTGATCTCTTAATGGTACAGTTCTGAACCAGGGACCATCACTGACATTGGGTTAGGGTACTGGTGAGTAGGGAAGGGGAAAGTTATGGTCAGGATCCTGAGAGTGATGGCCACAGAATAAAGGGAGGATACCTGAAAGGTAGGAAGCCACCAACAGTCATGTGGACGAGTGTAGACTTGTACCAGGGTTGGGGTGGGATTTCCCGGGCGATGTTCTTGGTGCGACAAGGTGCGTCAAAGTGGCTAGCGTTGTTCTTCCCGAAGATGCCTCCGATGACAGTGAGGGGAAAGCCCACCAACAGCCAAACCGTGAGAAGCAGCAGGATGGTGGTGGCTGGCAGGGCCTGTGTTGAGCCATTGGCCCAATGCACGGAGTTCACCACACTCCACGTCAGGAAGAAAGGCACTGCAGGGATGGGCCCCCAGAGGGAGGGTCAGCACTAGGAGCTACATCCCTGGGAACACCAATCAGACTGGACCTAAAGGGGTGAGGAGTGAAACATCCTGCTCCCAGGCTGACTCCACCCTTTCATGTCTTGTTCTTTGTTCCCTGGCTTACCAACACTCCCTCCCCTACCCATTATCAATAAGGATCAAGGCAAGCCCGTTACATAATGATCTAAGAATGACACAAATCCACCTGCCTCCAAGGACTTGTCCTGCCATGGCACTGGTTGACTCCTAGTATGAGACATTCCTTTGAATTAAGGCCCTGTTTTCAGAAAGCCTTGGTTCAAATGTAAATGTGATGGAACAGAAATCAGACACTTGAGTTGGAAACACAAAAGGTTCAGAATGCAAATTACTGTCAGAAAGGACAGGCTGGCTTGAAAGGCTGGAGTGGGGTAGCCCGCTTCCAAATTAAAAAAAACTTTGGGAAAAAGAAAGGGAGTATCAAAAGATAAATTCGAGAATGTTATTTCAGTGGAATGGTTGAGAATACAGACTCTAGAATTTGATTGCCTAGTTGTGAAACCTGATTCACTGCTTTTTAGAAGTAGCTCAGGCAAGTTACCCAACCAGCCTTAAGCTCAAGTTCCTCATCTGTAAAATGGGAACAATAATACCAACTTCATAAAGTTAGTAATGAGTATTAGATGACGGCATGTCAAGTGCTTATCATGCTGCTTAGAACATTTTAAGGGCTTAATCATTTTTAACTATGCAAAAAAAAATGCATTTTTTTCTTTTGGATGGCTTTTTTAGTGTTTCTTTTGCCTATTTTCATTCCCTTAAAGCCTTACTTGAACTCTATCTCAGATTCCACAATGTGTTCTAAGTTCCTAAACTGGCCCACCAGGAAACAGGCAGTCATACCAGAGAAGAGACTGGTGGTGAGAATGATGTTCCACACCCAGCGCTCGCCTCCAATCTGCCGGTAGAAGTGACTGGACACGTAGCCAGAGATGCAGCAAGTCAGGGCATACAACAAGATGGCTGCTGAATTAATAGCCCCGTGACGGTGCACGTTGAACATGCCCAACAGCGCCATGACAATAATGCCTGCAGGGTGGTAGTGGAAAGCCTATGTTAGATCTCACTTATCCCATTTCAGAGGGATCAGCCAGCCCCCTTTCTCCCAGACCCAGGGCTTCCAATATCCCCCAGTTCTGTTGTCCAGAAAACCCACAGAATATATGCATCCTCGTTAGAGCCATCCCACCCCTTAGGTGTGCCCCTCACCTTGGACAGAAAAGAAGCTCTGCAGATCTTTTTCTGAACAAACCACCTACTTAGTGCTACCCCTTGAGAGAAATCCCTGATTAATTGTTATCACCTCACCAGTGCCAAGGGCCAGAAATTGGGCACCCACACCAAGTACAGCACAGAGCAGACCACGGTATGGAGGGAAGCGGAAGACATCTGTATGGATAATTTTCCAGCCATTGTCACTTTGGTCAAAGTCATCACCCGAACCTGCAGAGGTTGTCTCTTCATCCAAGTTGTACCGAGCCAGGTCATTTCGAAGCACACGCATGAGAATAACAGCCACAAAACCCACCAGTAAAAACACAAGCACCATAGAATTGATGATGGACAACCAATGGATTTCCAGTGTTCGGGGAAAGAAGCCACTATCATCACCACGGCGCCTGTCACTCCGACGCTCAACTGACGTCTCAGACCAGCGCACGCTGTAGGTGTGGGTGAGGCCTAGGAACTCATCAGGTCGTAGCCCATCTAAACTGTGGGGCTTGACATCCCGCACTGAGACATTGGCAAATATAATTCGATCTCCATGGAATTCTAGGTGGAAGTCCAAATGGGTCCAGAGTCCTATCTTGTGACTGTGAGGCAGGAAGCCACTCTCCTCCATGTAGCCCACAAAGCCACGGATTGGCAAGTCGTCCACCACAAATTCAAAGTAATATAGTTCCTCAATGGCCTGGCGTAGCTGTTCCACCTACAGAGAGCAAGTCAGGAGTCAGATAAGGCCTCCCCAAGCAATGGATTAGAGCAGAATTTCAGCCTCAGCACTAATGACATTTTGGGCTAGATGATTCTTTGTTGTTGGGGGGCTATGCATTGTAAGATGCTCCATCCCTGGCTTCTCACTAAACATCAGCAGCATCCCCCAATCCTGACAATCAAAAATATCTCCAGACACTGCCAAATGTCCCTTGAGAGACAAAAACCCTCTGCTGAGAGCCACTGGATTAGACCCTAGTATGTTGTCATTCTCCTAAATGAACAAGTATGATTTGTCAGGATGAAGGCCTAGAAGGAGAGGGAGAAGGTGTAGGAAGGCCTGAAGTAGACCAAGGGAAAATGCCCTAAGATAGGAACTGCTGAAGAAAAAAGCATGACAGGCAAAATAGAGTGTAAAGGAGCCAGTTAAAATAGCTGAGAGGTAGGAATGGGAAAAAATGACTATGTAGGAGTTGGGACCTTATGACCAACAGAGAAGCTTCAAGTCAGGAGCCCTGGGCTCTCATATCAACTCTGCAATCCACCATCTATGTAGTCTCCAAAAAAGTTACTTCTGAGCAAGGATGTTTCTGTATCAACCAACTGTCCTGCCTGTCACATAAAGTTGTAGTTAGAATCAAATCGGATCATTTCCATAAAGGTGCCTTGGAAACCATAAACTCAAGGTCCTGGGAAGGAGGGCTGAGTCCCAGTCACTGTGGAGAGGCTGACCTGTGCGGAACTGAGCTGCATGTGGCACAGAACTCTCTTCTCCACATTCTCCCGAAAGCGGATCTCGTACAGAGACTCGGCCATTCGGTCCCCATCCAGCACTTCGCCCAGGCTAAGGCTTTTGTGGCGTATCTTCTCAGGGCAGCAGACCGGAAGCTGGTAGTAGTGGTAGGTCTCCTGAGGGTTATGGTACGGTCCCACTTTGTTGACATAGAGAATGACGGGGTCGCCGGCCTTGTAGTGTGTCGCACCTTCCACCCCGGGCTCACGGCCTGTGAGCAGCAGCAGCAGCAGCAAGAGCGGCCCCCACCGGCAGCTCCAACTTCGAGGGTGCCCTAGGACTGGCATCCTTGAGGCAGCGGAACCTGTTGGAGGGAGTTCTGCAGTTACGGGAACCAGGGATCAAATGACCTCCCCCAGGTCAGGTTCTTCGAACTGAAGACAATGGCTCCAATTCCTCCCCTTGGCCTTTGCCCCCAGCCCTCAGGAGGCCACCACCCCCCGACTCCACCGCCACAACCACACCAAGTCTGTCTAGCCCGAACACTAGGTTCCGCCTCTGCTCTTGTAGTCCTCTGAACCTGGGGTACCCCCTCCAGCAGCCCGCCTGCCTGGGACCTCCCCGCGAGCCCCAGCCCATTTCCATGGCAACGCCACGCGGCCCCGCACCTCCGGCACCTTCCGGCTGTAGCCCCGGGGTGCTCTCCGCGCGGGAAGGGCTGGCAGAGGAGGCCTCTGCGGCCCCGTAGCCGCTCTTGCGCTCCAGCCGGGGTCTCCCCCTGAGCGGCGCGCTAGCGGGGGGCCTGGAGAGGACTTGACGACCGACCTCCACGGGGCTGGCCGCCGCGGTGCCTGATCACAGCGGCTGCGGCCGCACCGCAAAACGTCGCGCTCGGCTCACCCCAGTGCTGCAGGAGGAACTTTCTACGGCTGGAGGCTCGGCCCACCGCTGCAGACCCAGCGACTCTCCGCCAGTGCGTCGCCCGGCGCGGGGCCCTCCCGGCAATCGGAAGGGCAGCTCGGGACACGTCAATCTTACCCCTTCCGCCTTCGCCCGCAGGGACCTCAGCCCCGCGGAAAACTCCTTCCCTGGAGCTTGAAGGGAGCCACGCCCCCCGGCTGAGCCGCTGCTACGCTGTCCGGTTTCCCCCGGAGGGGTTGCGGTTGAGACCTCGGTATGAGGACACAAACACTTTTTTTTTGGATAAGAGTCGCCGACAGTCCGGTCCCCTGTCCTCGGGAAGTTTGGGGTTGGACGCCTAAGAGCAGTGCCCGCCACGCGCACCGAGTGACCGTCTGGATCCCGGGGGCGGCTAGCCCACGCCTAGTGGATGCCCGACGCGTTTGCCGGCTGAACCAATGGAACTCGCCACCGAGTGCAGAGGCCAGTCCCGAGAGGCGGTTCAAGGTTCCCACCGAGGACGAGGATGAGGCTTTGGGCGAGGACACAGCCCGTACAACGGCCCTAGAGTCGGATCTCACCTCTGGGCTGCTCTGCCAACAGTCATGAATGGCCTCTCGCCAAAAACCAAATACGTAAATAAAAGTATCTTCCCGAGGCTGTCCTGGAGGCCTCCTTGACTGTATAGTGACCGACCTGTGTCCGACGATAGGCAATCCTGGGCCAGGTCTGATTAAGAGGCAGGCAAAGAAATCGGGGTTTTTACCTCGTGTGTTGGGCAGCCTAGAGCTTATTAATTGCAAGTAAAGCATCTTTTTTTTTTTTTTAATTGCAAGTAAAGCATCTTAACATGTTTTGATCACTGTTTTTTTTATTTACCTGTGTGTATGTGTTTGTTGTTGTTTAGTCGCTCAGTCGAGTATAACTTTGGCGAACCCATGGACTGCGGCATGCCAGGCTTCCCTGTCCATCACCGTCTACCCGAGCTTGCTCAAACTCATGTCCATTGAGTCGGTGATGCCATCCAAACATCTCATCCTCTATGGGCCCCTTCTTCTCCTGCCTTCAATCTTTCCCAGCATCAGGGTCTTTTCTAATGAGTCAGCCCTTCTGATCAGGTGGCCAATATATTGGAGCTTCAGCATCAGTCCTTCCTGATAGGGATATCAGGATTGATATCCCTAAGGATTGACTGGCTTGATCTCGTTGCTGTCCAAGGGACTCTCAAGAGTCTTCTCCAACACCACAGTTCAAAAGCATCAATTCTGCATTCAGCCTTCTTTATAGTCCAACTCTCACATCCATACATGACTACTGGAAAAATCACAGCTTTGACTAGACAGGCCTTTGTTGGCAAACTAATGTCTCTGCTTTTTAATATGCTGTGGGGTTGGTCATAACTTTTCTTCCAAGGAGCAAGCGTCTTTTAATTTCATGGCTGCAATCACCATCTGTAGTGATTTGGGAGCCCAAGAAAAAGTCTGTAACTGTTCCATTGTTTCCCCATCTATTTGCCATGAAGTGATAGGACCGGATGCCATGATCTTAGTTTTTTGAATCTTGAGTTTTAAGCCAGCTTTTTCACTGTCTTCTTTCACCTTCATCAAGAGGCTCTTAGTTCCTCTTCACTTTCTGCCATAACAGTGGTGTCATCTGCATATCTGAGGTTATTGATATTTCTCTTTGCAATCTTGATTCCAGCTTGTATTTCATCCAGCCCAGCATTTCACATGAAGTACTCTTCATATAAGGTAAATATGCAGGGTGACAATATACAGCCTTGATGTACTCCTTTCCCAATTTGAAACCAGTCTGTTGTTCCATGTCCAGTTCTAACTGTTGCTTCTGACCTACATAGAGGCTTCTCAGGAGGCAGGTAAGGTGGTCTGGTAGTCCCATCTCTTGAATTTTCCACAGTTTGTTGTGATCCACACAGTCAAAGGCTTTATGTAGTCAATGAAGCAAGAAGTAGATGTTCTTCTGGAATTCTCTTGCTTTTTCTATGATCCAACCGATGTTGGCAATTTGATCTCTGGATCCTCTGCCTTTTCTAAATTCAGCTTGAACATCTGGAAGTTCTTGGTATGTGTTTGAGCATCTTTTAATTTTGTATTGCCGATTATTCTGGAAAAGTGTATTCTGTCAAGGGATCTGTCACTAGGGAAGTTCCTCTGGAGATCAGACCTAGGGTCGGTGAGTTTGGCCGCTTGAGAACAACTTAAGGTTCCTTTTACTCGAGTAAAGACAGTGGAAAGTGTTAAGTGACTTCTGGCTTGAGAAGTCCTTCATTTACTCATTTCTGCCCTCTCTGACCCAGCCCTCCTCCCTGCAGGAGGTGAGTTTCCAGGATGTAGAGGTTGAGATTTTTAGACAGTGAGTTTTGTAATTAGAAAAGTAACTTGGAGTGGCTTTGGAATAATCTTTTACATGACAACCACCTAGTCTCTAAACCTGGGCCTCTTTCACAGTTAACAGTCACTGCCCACCCCACCCCCAACCAATAAGATCAGTGCCATCAAGATTCCTCTGCTTTTCTCTCGAGTATCTTCCAAATTGCTTGCCATGCTGCCTTGGTGCTGGTCCTATCCCATCAACTAAGCTGACAGCCACCTTGCTTCTCTCTTGGTCATCTCTCCCCTTGTATCTATTTTCCACAGAAGAGGGAACTGATACAAAGTTGCTGCAAGTTTTTTTTTTTTCTTTTTTTAATCTTAAAGATGTCCTATTTCCAGCAACAATGATTCTTTAAAAAAAAAAAATTTAATATGATTTTTAAAGGCTTCTTTCCATTTAGTTATTACAGAATATTGTCTGTATTCCCTGTGTTGTACATCTTTGAGTGTATCTTACAGGCAGTAATTTGTATCTCCCATTCCCCCACCCCTATATTGTCCCTCTCTCCCTCCTCACTGGTAACCACTAGTTTGTTTTTTTATCTGTGAGTCTGCTTCTTTTTGTTAAATTCACTAATTTGGGACTTCTCTGGCAGTCCAGTGGTAGAAACTTCTTGCTTCCAATGCCTGGAAGGTGGTTGGGGAACTAGGATCCCACATGCCTCGCAGTGCAACCAAAAAAAAAGTAAATTCACTAGTTTGCAACAACATTTCTTAAATCTCAGTATGCATCAGGTTCAACTAGAAGCTTATTAAAAACAGAGATACCTGGGTCCCCTCCCAAATCAGGATCTTGGGGAGGACGTTACTGGGCATCAGTATTTTTTAACAAGCTCTGATTTTGATGCATACCAAAATTTAACCATGAGTACATAGGACAGAGTCATTAAAAAAAAAAAAAAAAACTTGGCATATTAGGTCTCTCAGACCTGGATCTAAATTACTTCTCCAGGTACATTCCCCTCTGGAACCCTATCCTGTGTTTAAATTGAAATCTTGAATGTCATATTTTCTCAGGCCTGCAAGCTTCTTATAGTTCCTTCCGCCTAGACTGTTCAATCCACCATTCCCTGCTTGCCTGTCTTTTGAACAGTACAAATGCCACCTTCTCTATAAAGCCTTCCCTTACATTTCCTTTCTGACTTTGTTTATAGAACTTTATCTCACTGTTATATTTCATTAACTTCTTATGTGTCTGTCTCCCTTGCTAATTGTTAACTCCTCACAGGGGGACTATAATTTATCCAAAGGATAAATCCTTAGCAAGCACAACCTAGCAGTGTTTTTGTATACAGTAGGCAGCTTAATGGAAACAGTGACAGACTTTATTTTCTTGGGCTCCCAAATCACTACAGATGGTGACTGCAGCCATGAAATTAAAAGACGCTTGCTCCTTGGAAGAAAAACTGTGACAAATCTAGATAGCCTATTAAAAAGCAGAGACATTACTTTGCCAACAAAGGTCCATCTAGTCAAAGCTATGGTTTTCCAGTAGTCATGTATGGATGTGAGAGTTGGACCATAAAGAAAGCTGAGCACCGAAGAATAGATTCTTTTGAACTGTGGTGTTGGAGGAGACTCTTGAGAGTCCCTGGACAGCAAGGAAATAAAACCAGTGAATCCTTTAGGAAGGATTCTGTTCCAATATTCTTTGGAAGGACTGATGCTGAAGCTGAAGCTCCAATAGTTTGGCCACCTGATGTGAAGAGCTGACTCATTGGAAAAGACCCTGATGCTGGGAAAGATTGAAGGCAGGGGGAGAAGGGGCCGACAGAGGATGAGATGTTTGGATGGCATCACCGACTCAATGGACATGAGTTTGAGCAAGCTCTGCGAGTTGGTGATGGACAGGGAGGCCTGGGGTGCTGCAGTCCATGGGGTCGCAAAGAGTCAGACACGACTGAACTGAACTGAGGCAGCTTAATACACATTCCTTGCACGAACTGATTTACCTGCTGTACATGATGAAAACAGAGGTGCCACCAAGCTGCCTATCCAGGGGAGCAGAAGACAGGCAGGGCCGGGTGAGCCTCCTTACCATGGTGTGTCCTGGACAGCTGCTCATTTTGATAGACTGAGGATGTAGATCTGATTCCAACAGGACTTTCAGTCACCCTGCCAGCAGGACTGTCAATAAATGAGAATTTACCAGTAGCCTATGGCATAATCTGTTGAAAGTTTTGTTTTGGAGGGTGGAAGATAAAAGAAATTTGCTTCTTCCCTTGTTATTACTTGTGTGCCATCCCCACCCCACCCCCCACCATCTTAAATCCAGATAACATCTCTTCCTCTGTCTTTCCCACCAGACTCCTTTCATTTCACAGAGACCTGCAACCCCTCCCCCTGCCCTTTGGCCTTTTTCTCACTTGTCTTCCTAACCCATGCAGCTAAGGTCTTTAGCCACATTCTTACATGAGTTCTCAATGCCTCTCTCCCATTATCCTTTCACTGCAGCTGCCAAGTGAAATCTTAATCTTGGGTCAATTTGTCTGTTAATGTTCAAGCACCAACATCAGGATGCTAAAAAAAATCTTGACACTATACTGTGTTAAGATTATGTGTCCATAAGCTGGGTCTTCCAATCTCAGTTGGACCCTCAGTGCTGCCCGATAATGTTCATTTTCCCAGTCAGCTCTCTCCCATTCTCCACAAGCCCTTCTTCTCAGATCTTTGACTTCATACCCCTTCCCTCATCAACTGACCTTCCTCACAGCCTAGTGGGAGATGCAAGCAAGAAAAATAAGACACTACATTAGAGAAAGTATTGGAGCTGTGGGAGCACTCAGGAGGGAGGGACATCTGATTTGGACCTGAGCAGTCAGCAAAGGCTTCCTTAAAACAGCACACCAGCTAAGCCCTGAAGAGAGTCAAGTCTGCCAGAACCGAGGGAACAATGAAGGAAAAGCAGTTGTTTGGCTGGAGCATTGCATGTATATTACAACAGAAAATTAGGTTAGTGGGGTCAAATTTGAAGTCACATAAAAGAATTTCCACTTGATTGCGGGGAGCTGGCCTGCTCAAGGCCCAAATAGGCCCTGGGAAAAGGCCTTGAAAGAGGCCATTCCCTGTCCCGCCACCCCATGATAAAGTAGTAAAATATTTGCTGGGCCTCCTTTGTTCTTCCTTGAGAAAAACGTAGTAGTGACCTTCACTTAACAGTTTATTTTGGGAATGCCAAAAACAAGATGTAAGCTTCTGCAATCACTTAAAACAAAGAATTGTATTGATGTGACAAACACCAGATGGCATTTTTTATGAATTATGTTTTCTGCTTGTACTAGTATAAAGGTAGCTGTTCTACTCAATAAAATCGCTGACTTGCCTAAAGAGCATTCAGCCCTCTCGATCCCATCCTTTACTATCATCTTTTTTTTCTCAGGCTTCCGTGTGGTTGTGGTCGGGACTTGTTCATTTTGCCGGCTGGTCCCGGCAGGTGGCGCCTCGAACAGGGACTCGATTGGGCTACACGGTCGCAGCCGCCCAATACTTGAGTACAGAGGGGATCCCGAGAAAAAATAAGAGAAATATGAGTACAGAATTTTTAAGGGCGGAGAGGGTTTTAGTCCAGAGTATAAACTATGGGTCAAGGTAGTAGTAGAGAACTTTTGTAACTATGCTTAAGACTATGTTAAAGGTGAGAGGAGTTACTGTTGCTAAACATAAATTAGAAAAGTTTTTGTTGTTTGTAGAAGAAGTTTGTCCTTGGTTCCCTGAGGATGGGACTGTAAATATAGAAACTTGGAAGAAGGTGGGAGAGCAAATTCAGCAGTATTATTCTTTACATGGGGCTGAGAGGGTACCGCTAGATGCCTATTCATTATGGACTCTTATCAGGGACTGTTTGGACCCTGAACATGAAAGCAAAAAATTGGAGACTGTGTTAAAGAATATAATTGGCAAACCTCCCACCTTGCCTACTGCTCCTCCTTCGGAGCATGGTTCTGATATGGCAGAAAAACCTCCTGTACAGAGTTCCTCTGACTCTGATTCTGAATTAGACCCTGCTGAGCAAGCAGAAGATCTGTGGGAGTTATTTGCTGCTGAAAAAACCGCTGTTAAAACACAAGCGGAATTATCCCCTTTTTCGGAGGTTAAAAAATTGCTTACAACTGTGACTAACCGTCTTGATGCTCTTAACTTAAAGCTTTTTTCCCAGCCCTTAATGTCCCTCTAATCAGTTACCATCGCAGCCTCCGTCCGTTATTGCCGGATTAGACCCACCGAGAGCTGATATGCAAAAGGGGTCTGAGGCTTCCGCACAGGCCTTATCTGTAAAAAACACCTCCGAACTGTCTCCCCTCCAACTTGCAATTCGCCAGGCGAGGCAACAGGGAGAAACCTTGGCAGGATTTCCTATCCTTTTCCCCGTCCTTGAAGACGCCCAACAGCGAAGGTATTATGAACCCCTGCCATTCAAACAAATTAAAGAATTAAAACAAGCCTGTGCTCAGTATGAACCAACTGCTCCTTTTACTATGTCCATCATTGAGAATTTAAATAGTCAATATTTACCTCCTAATGATTGGAAGCAGGTCTCTAGGGCCTGCCTCTCTGGGGGAGATTATTTGCTATGGAAATCAAAATTTGGAAAACAATGTGAAATTTTTGTAGACAGAAATAAAAGAAATAGACTGCAAGTAAGCTTTGAAGTGCTTATCTGTCTTTTCTGGCTTGCAGGCTGATTTACAGCACTATGGCCTTCAAATAGCTCCTGAGAAAGTTCAACATAGCCCACCTTATTCTTATTTAGGCTTTAGACTGGAAGGAGAGACTTTTAAAGCTCAAAAATTAGAACTTCATAAAGATAATTTGAAAACATTGAACGATTTTCAAAAATTATTAGGAGATATTAATTGGATTCATCCTTATTTAAAAATCACTACTGGAGAATTAAAACCTCTGTTTGATATTCTTAAAGGACCTTCAGAGCCTACATCGCCTCGGGTTTTGACTGATGAAGGACGCCAAGCTTTAAATATAGTAGAAAAAGCTTTGGCTGCTCAAACAAGTTCCCATTGTGATTATACAAAAGAATGGGGTTTGTATATACTTCCTTCTAAACACACCCCTACAGCTGTTCTTTTTCAAGATTCCCCTCTTTATTGGATACATTTGCCTGTTTCCCTTGCTCGGGTACTCACACCTTATTTTGATCTAGTCAGTAATCTTATCGCTAAGGGCCGTCGAGATTCCAGAGAATTATTGGGGAAAGACCCTTACTTTATCTGTCTACCATTTACAAAGGAACAGCAGGACTGGCTATTCCAGTTCAGCGATTCCTGGAATGCAGCCCTAGCTCATTTTGCCGGCAGATTAGAAAATCATCTTTCTGCTAATAAGCTGCTACACTTTGCTAGTCAACACGACTTTGTGTTTCCCTCCGTAGTTGTTTCGCAGCCACTTAAAGGCACAGTCACCGTATTCACCGATAGATCATCAAACGGGAAGGCTGCTTATGTTATTAATGATAATGTTACCTCCTGGTTTACAGGCTGTTCCTCTGCACAAGAAGTAAAATTATGCGCCGTGTTTGCTGTTTTACAACACTTTGCCTCTGAACCTCTGAATGTTTTTTTCTGATAGCCATTATGTTATTAGAGCTCTTAATCAATTAGAAACTGTTCCCTTTATTCATACTGTCAATTCAGTAATTCAGCAGCTGTTTCGAGATATACAAGCTCTTTTACATCAAAGGATTCATAAATGCTTTTTTGGCCATATTCGCGCTCATACAAATCTACCTGGAGCACTTACTTCTGGAAATGCATTAGCTGATTCAGCCACTCATATTTTCCTTTCCCAGGCCCAACTCGCAGAACGCTCTCATCAATTACATCATCAAAACAGCAATACCCTCAGATTACAATTTAAAATACCCCGTGAAACCACCAGGCAAATAGTTAAATGCTGCCCTGTTTGTCCTCAATTTTTTTCTATTCCTCACTATGGTGTGAACCCCCGCGGCCTCCTTCCCAACCATTTATGGCAGATGGATGTAACTCACGTTCTTTCCTTTGGTAAATTGAAATATGTTCATGTTAATATAGATACTTTTTCTGGATATATTTTTGCCTCTTTACAAGCAGGAGAAGCAGCTCGACATTGTATCGCACATTGCCTTGCAGCATTCTCCGTTATGGGAACTCCAAAGACCATCAAAACAGACAACGGACCTGGATATACTTCTGCCGCTTTTCTTAATTTTTGCTCCCGTCTCTCTCTCTCTCTTAAAACAGGCATCCCCTACAATCCCCAAGGTCAAGGCATCGTTGAACGAGCTCATCAGACATTAAAACATCAGCTTTTAAAGTTAAAGAAGGGGGAGTTATATCCCCTCACACCATATAATTACTTACATCATGCCCTTTTCATTCTTAATTTTTTAAATTTGGACTCTGAAGGCAAGACCGCGGCACAGCGATTCTGGTCCCCAGCCGCTACCAACAAACCTTTCGTGATGTGGAAAGATCCAATTACTAATCAGTGGCATGGCCCTGACCCTGTTTTGATACGGGGGCGGGGACGTGCTTGTGTTTTCCCACAGGATGCCGAAGCACCGCGCTGGCTCCCGGAGAGGCTGGTACGCCAGACGGAGACGGTCGCTGACTGCTTGAATGGAGAGTACGCAGATACGAGAGAGGAATGTTCTGCCAACAAATCAACAACTGCATGAGTTCGTGGAACGAGCAAGACACATTGCTGCTGATACAACCAATCCACACATTCCTCTCTCCTACCTGGTGCTTGCATTAGCATGCGCTGTTATGAATCAAGCATTTCCCAGAGCCGAAGGAAATGTTTTTCTTTCTTGGACTCATTCCTATGCTGACTCTCATAATGCCTCTGTTTGTTGGGTATACACTGCCATGCCTTTGTCAGTTGTAAATGGCTTACCATGGTGGATTTTGCTGATGAGTCAAAAAAAATTACCTGTGCTGTAATAAAAGTAGAATGTTGTGTGTATATCCCAGATTTATCTTCCAATGTGTCTGATGCTGTAAATGATCTTCAACATTAAATACTTTCCATGCAGGATTCCTCCCTTTCTTTTTGGGAGCAAGTTAAATCCTGGTTTACGAGTGATTGGTGGAAAAACCTGCTTACAGTGCTTGTTATTGTACTCTGTTTTCTTTGTTGTGGACCATGTATTTTACAATGCATTATGAATTTGGTTACTGAAAAAATTGTAAAATTTTCCCGTATTTTGAAAAAATAACCTTGTCTGCTTTTTCTCGAGGAATATGTAAGAAGGCTCGGCCTTTAATAAATAAAAAAGGGGGAGATGCGGGGTGCCGGCCTGCTCAAGGCCCAAATAGGCCCTGGGAAAAGGCCTTGAAAGAGGCCATTCCCTGTCCCGCCACCCCATGATAAAGTAGTAAAATATTTGCTGGGCCTCCTTTGTTCTTCCTTGAGAAAAACGTAGTAGTGACCTTCACTTAATAGTTTATTTTGGGAATGCCAAAAACAAGGTGTAAGCTTCTGCAATCACTTAAAACAAAGAATTGTATTGATGTGACAAACACCAGATGGCATTTTTTATGAATTATGTTTTCTGCTTGTACTAGTATAAAGGTAGCTGTTCTACTCAATAAAATCGCTGACTTGCCTAAAGAGCATTCAGCCCTCTCGACCCCATCCTTTACTATCATTTTTTTTCTCAGGCTTCCATGTGGTTGTGGTCGGGACTTGTTCATTTTGCCGGCTGGTCCCGGCACTTGATCCTAAGGAGAATGGGGAGGCACTGAATTGTTGTGGGAACAAAAGCAGATTTGTTCCCTGGACTTCAGGATGAACACACTAAGGGATGAGGAGCAGAAGGCTTGCTGGAGTCATCAGTGAAGAAATGGGTCTTGATGAGATCCTTAGGAAGGATGTAAAGGTCAGAGGAAATAAGGCTTGTAACAGAACCTTATCTCTATTAGGAATAGAGGGAGAAATAACAGAAATAAGGTTCTGTTACAGGGATGGATGGTGGGAGAGGCTCCTGTGGAACCTGGGGAATGGCTGGCAGGATGTAAGGAAAACTATAGAGCCCAGGGTCATGGAAGGCAAGATAAGGGTGCATTTCAAGGTTAAGCGGCATCTCCGTCCCCACCCCATACATCTGAGTGATCCTTGTAACTGTCTTTATTCATATAAAGGTATGGAAGTGATGTTTTTTTGATTTTGGAGCCTATGTCTCAATTGGTCATGCAGCTTCTGATTTTTTTTTTTTTTCACTTGGAATTTAGTGCAAACTATGTAAGGCAACTTGGGCTAGTCTACTAAATAATGACATGATATGCATAGCTCAGTTGGTGAAGAATCCGCCTGCAATGCAGGAGACCCCAGTTTGATTCCTGGGTCTGGGAGATCCCTGGAGAAGGGATAGTCTACCCACTCCAGTATTGTTGGGCTTCCCTTGTGGCTCAGCTGGTAAAGAATCCGCCTGCAATGCAGGAGACCTGGGTTCAATCCCTGGGTTGGGAATATCCCCTGGAGAAGGGAAAGGCTACCCACTCCAGTATCCTGGCCTGGAGAATTCCATGGACTGTATAGTCCATGGGGTTGCAAACAGTAGGGTATGACTGAGCAACTTTCACTTCACTTATGCAGAAACAAACCAGCCTAGCTGAGATGATGTCACCAGATGAACTACCCAAGTGAGTCCAGCTCACTCTTTAAAAAAAAAAAAAAAAAGCCACCCCCACAAAAAGAATATTTTAGATCCTTTAGAACATGCTTCTACAACACCTTACCATTCTCTGTAATATTCTCATACTCAGGTGTTTCTCATGCTGGATTATAAGCACTAGTAGCATAGGGTCTCTATTGGTCTTACTGGTAATTTTCTTCCAGGATGCCACACACTGCCTGGCACATAGCAGGTACTCAATAAACATGACTGGTTGAAAGGACCAGATCCATGGAATGAGTCTCATCAGATTACAAAGGGATCTTTCCAGCATGAAACTGCATTTCCTCTCAAGCCTTGTGGCCAGTGGTGGATAGAAGGTGAATTATGATGTGTGCAGAACATGGGACCTTGGGGAGTTCCGTAACCAAGAGGAGAAAGAAGTAACAACAGCCAGTGTAGACAAAAAGAACTGCTTCTCCCTTCTTTCCCCTCCAAGTTCCTAGTGGAGAGCTGAGCCCAGCATCCCAGACTTGTGTGACTACACAGGCAAGCTTTTGGAGACTTTTAACTCCACTTTGGTACCCTAGCCTACAGCAGCTTAAGGTGTTGGCTTTCTAGGCAGACAGGAGGCTTTTAAGTAGCAGAGCTCCCTGCACTCAGCAAGCCCAACACCATGGGGAAGGGAGACGTGGAAGCACCACCCACCTCGGCCTACCGCTCTGTCATGGAGGAGTATGGTTACGAAGTGGGCAAAGTCATTGGCAACGGCTCCTATGGGACAGTGTATGAGGCTTACTACACAAAGCAGAAGGTCATGGTGGCCGTCAAGATCATCTCGAAGAAGAAGGCCTCTGAGGACTATCTTAACAAGTTCCTGCCCCGTGAGATACAGGTTGGAAAGGGGTCTAGAAGAGGGAACTGACACCAAGCTACTTAATGGTTCTCAAAGGGGATACAGTTAGGAGCGGGTGGAGCCAGAAGCCACTAAACCACAACTGAATGACTAGCTAGGCAGCTAGGAAAATTTAAGTTTCTTTCCACCTCACCTTCAGACCCTCCAAAAGTAAAAGTACAAAATGTAGTGTTTGTCCATAGGCCACCAGCCCTCTGGGGTTTGATCCTGTTGCAGAGTTCTAAAAAGGCAGCAGAGGGAGAGGAGGGCTGGAGCACAGCCCCCTGTCTGGGTTTGATGGGTCCCTCTTCTGGAGCCAGGTGATGAAGGTCCTGCGGCACAAGCATCTCATCAACTTCTATCAGGCCATCGAGACCACATCCCGGGTCTACATCATCCTGGAGCTGGCTCAGGGTGGTGACGTTCTTGAGTGGATCCAGCGCTACGGGGCCTGCTCCGAGCCCCTTGCTGGAAAGTGGTTCTCCCAGCTGACCCTGGGCATTGCCTACCTTCACAGCAAAGGCATCGTGCACCGGTGAGGGCGCTGCCACTCAGACTGGGGCCTTTGGGCTCTAGGGGGTTTTATGCACATCTCCTACTTTCTGCCCTGTTTCCCTCACTCTCCCCTCCTTGACCTCCCTCCTCAGTATCTAGGCCCATTCGTCCACTTTAATTGTCTGGTCAGGAACATATATTCAGTGCCCACTGTGAGCAGAGACCTTTATGAAAAGTGATGGTAAGCTCCCAGTAGTCCTATGCTACCATCCTCACCCCTTTGGGTTCTGCTCACAACTCCCTGGCTTTCCTTCCTCTCTGCCCTGTGTCCTCATAATGGCATCCCTCTCCCTTTGCCTTTCCTCATCTCTAGCCTCTGACCCCTGGCCCTTCAGCTCCCAGTCTAATACTAAGCCCTCTCCTGACCCCCAGCCTTTCTGCTGCTGGTAGGGACTTAAAGTTGGAGAATCTGCTGCTGGACAAGCGGGAGAATGTGAAGATATCGGACTTTGGCTTCGCCAAGATGGTGCCTTCTAACCAGTCTGTGCGGAATAGCCCTTCCTACCGCCAAGTGAACTGCTTTAGCCACCTCAGCCAGACCTACTGTGGCAGCTTTGCTTATGCCTGCCCGGAGATCTTGCTTGGCCTGCCCTACAACCCCTTCCTGTCTGACACCTGGAGCATGGGCGTCATCCTCTACACTCTAGTGGTCGCCCGTCTACCCTTTGATGACACCAATCTCAAGAAGCTGCTGAAAGAGACTCAGAAGGAGGTCACTTTTCCACCTAACTATGCCATCTCCCAGGAGTGCAAGGTGCTGGCTCCCCTAGGAGGGCTGAAGCCTTGGGTGCCCCATAGGGAGGGAATATCCAACCTAGACCTCCCGATCCTGGGGAAGGCTCCCTGCCACCAGGGCCATCTCACGCCCACTCTACCCTAGAATGGCAGGGAGGGCTTAAAGGGCTAACCCCTGGGCTTGCACCTGGGGTGAGTGAGAAGCAAGTTTTAGCTCTATTCTCTAGGCCAGAAGGGGATTCTGCAAAGATTCCTCTCAAGATACTGGCTTTCTGAGCAGACAGGAGGCTTTTACGGGTAAAGTCAGGGCCACATTCCCTTTCACCAGAGTGGTGTGATGGGCTATCCTGCTTCTTCCTTAGGTCCGGCTGCTCATTGCCTGTGTGGCACAGTAGGGGGCCAGCTCAGCCAAGACCTCTCTCTCCCCTGCCCTAGAACCTGATCCTCCAGACGCTACGCCAAGCCAACAAGCGTGCCACCATCCTGGACATCATCAAGGATCCCTGGGTGCTGAAGTTCCAGCCTGAGCAACCCACCCATGAGATCAGGCTACTCGAGGCCATGTGCCAGCCCCCCAGCACCACTAATCGTCACCAGTCCTTGGAAATCAGTACCTGAAAGTGGCGGAGGGGGGAGGGGGGTTGAAAGAGGAGCAAAGCAGGAGGGTCTGGGGATAAAAATCTTTTATACCAAAAATAAATAAATCTAATTCTGTTTTAGTTTCATTAGCTGGAGTCACATTCTTTCCTCAGGGGACCCTTAACAGGGAACAGTGCTGAGGGTGAGAGTCGGATTTCTGCCCAGAGCCTGTAACCAGTCATCCTGACACCAGTTAAGTCTAGATTTTAACTTACAGTGTAGCTGTTTTGTGGCTCTGAAGGTGGGCTGGGCGAGATGGGAGGAACACCTGCTTTGGAGAAGCCTCACTATTCTAGCTGAGGACATGCTCACTGTTGTGTATCTCCATGCACTCCAAATGTTCAAGTAGTGGGACGGAACTTGTTCTACCCTGGTTGCTCTGTTTGTCTGTAGTCCAAAGGGACAGCATTGTTCATTCTTTTAGAAACCATTATCAGGAGGTGGGCAATATTTTGGTTCCTTCCTCCTCCAAATGCCACCTTAACCACCACTGAAACTCCTTATTGTTCCTACATGTGGAAGCGACGGTTTCAAACCAAGCCTATTCACTATGCATTCTGGAGAGAGCAAACCTATTTGCCCTGTTATCCATGTATTTCTCCTTTCCTATCTGTGAACGGGCTTAGTAAAAGGAATATGGGTAGTAAATCATGCGGCTCTCTTTGCAGTGGTACAGTTGGGTGAAAAGGGATGAGGGAAGACTTAGGGGCGGCTCCACATGATTCTGGGATAATACTAGACGGCGATTTCCTTACCCTCAGCACTAGGCAACCCCAGGACAAACCAGCTTGAGAGATGGAACGGTATCTGCCTGGTACACACTAGGTGAAGACACTGGGAGCTCCATCTGTTCTACGCTGCAGTTCCCCTTTCTCACTGTCATTATCATTCATTTCTTGAAACAAAGCTCCAGGAACCAGGAGATGAGTTTCAGTGGTAGACAAGGCAGCATAAGCACTAGGGTTCCATCCGCCCAGTTTTATTGGGAATGAGGGCATTGTAATGCTATCCATGGGAGCCCAGTGGCTCTTTCCGTACTAATCCTTCTTCATAGTTGAGCCAGGGAAGGGAGGGCCACAGACCCTTTTCTCAGGCAGGTCACACCACCACCCTCAGCAGGACCACCTCCCAACAAGGCCATGTTCCTTTAGCTCAGCATTTGGCACTTAAGGAAAAGACAGCAACAAAGGCAGTGTCAGGCCGACAAGCCCAGACTCATCAGGACACCCACTCAGCCAGCTGCTTTAGTTCTGCTTCATCTTCATCCGCTTTGGGAGCTTTGGAGACAAGGACCCCAGAGAAAGAAAAGTGTTAAGGTCTCAGCAAGTTCCAATCATCCCCTCTTGTAACACTAGGAACCTGCTGAATGCTCTCTCCCAGCAAAGAACCTAAGGTCTTGCTTGCTGGGCTGCTGCTAATGCCCATAGCACCTTTGCGCAAATCAGAAGGTGCTCATTTCTCCCAGAATCTGCGTCCCTAAACTAGGATACATGGTTTGTGGAGTGAAGCATAAGCCGGATCTCAGTCCCCATTCCCCTTCAGCCAGGCACCCTTATTCAGTTAACAACCTATGCAACTGTAGCAGCAACCCTCTCTGCCTGGATCCTTTGAGGCAGGATGGATGGGGAGTAATTTTCCCCGTATCTATCCCACCCGCTCAAGTCCTTGAGATGACAGAATAGCCCTGGGTACCTGGCTCTGCAGGCAGATGTGTAGAGGGTACACTGGGCAGTGTGACTGGGGGTTCCTCCTCCTTGTCACCCACGTGTAACAACTCTCGGGCCAATTCCTCCTGCTCCAGCTCCTCCAGCTCCTCCAACAGCTCATCCTGGATATGGGAGGACAAGGCCACTCAGAACAAAGGAAAATTCTATTTCCAAAAACATACTTTTGGAGTTCTCCCCAAACCTGCCCCACAATTCTCTTGGGCATTCCTTCTGGCTGGTCCCGTGCCTTCAACATTCCCTGACCCCTCCTGCCCAATCACCTCATCCACGTCATCTCCAAAGCCCACAGGCCGAGAAATGGCATCTGAGATCTGCTGGGCCACCTCCTGTTGTTCTGTGATGTCAGCCATCAGTTCATCTACCTTGTCAATGTCCCTGAGAACAAGATACACAGCCCAGATATCAAGTGACAATCCCCTTCACTTTTTCTTCTCACATGAATGACGTCCCTCCTGCCTGTGGCTTCAGACTGACAAATCCATGGCTACCAGGTAAAAGAGACCCCTGGAAAAGTATAAAGAGGCAAACTTGGGCTGAGAAATGACATGAAGCCACAACGGGAAGACTGGTTGCTCTCTCTGAAGGGTCTTAAAAAATGAGAAAAATTAGGACTTCCCTGGTGGTTCATTGGTTAAGACTCCACACTTCCACTGTTGGGCGCCCAGGTTCAATCCCTTGTTGGGGAACTAAGATCCCACAGTTGTTCGGCACAGCCAAAAAGAAAAAAAAAAAAAAGAAAACAGGAAAATCATCTTTCCTCCCTAGAATGTCCCAGCCAGCAGAGATCATCTTGCAGTAAGCAAGAAGGCTGACAGAGGTCTAGCTGTCACAGGCGTCTCTACTCTAAGTTCAGATCTGGAGAGGTTTTAAGATTCACGGCACAAAATCAAGCTACCCTCCCAGGCCCTGGGTCCCCTCCTCCCCTCCCCCCATACCCACATGTCCTGGTAGGCCTTCTTCAAGCCTTGGGAAGCAAGCTCCATGGTACGAAGCACTTCTGCATTGGTGGTGGCATTCTCAATGGCCTCACGCTGAAACTCCAGGGTGGATAATGTCCCGTCGGTTTGTGCCAGCTGCTGTTCCAACCTTTTCTTCCTCCGCAAAGCCTGCAGGGCGGCTGACCCAGCCCACACCCTGAGCATCAGAGAAGCAGCCCTTGCTTCCCCCGGCCCTCCCCGGTGGCACCTCTCCCTCCCCCATTACCTCTCTTGTTCTTGGTCCCATGCTTCTTGGCAGTTTGTAGCTCCTGTTCAATCTTCTGCTCCAGAAATTCCTGTTTCTTGATCAATATCTTCTCCGTCTCCTTCAGTTTCTGTATTGCCTCTTCAGGGGTTGGCGCCTTCTCCTTCTTTCCTGGAATCCAATGGAGCAGCCCACATTGTGTGAAGGAAAAATATTAGCCACCGATTATGGAGTGCATGGTATGTGCCAGGCACTTAATAATGTTGTTGTTAATCCCCAAATGACTTTCTACAGTGAGTGTACTAACTCCAGCTTACAAATGTGAAAACAGGCACAAAGATGTTAACATTTTGATCTAAAATCACAACTACTGTAGTAAGAGACTGCAAGGGAACTGAAATGTGACAGTATGAATTCCAAAGCCAGTATCCTTTTGCTATTCCTTCCCAGCTACATTTCAAGTCATTTCCAATCTTTTTTTTTTTTTTTCCAAATAGACTATTTTTTAGAACAGTTTTGGGTTTACAGCAAATTGAGCAAGTGGAAGATACAAAGACTTCCCATGTGCTGCCGGCACCCACACATGCACAACCTCCTCATTATCTCTTTGCCCACCAGAGTTCAATCACATTTTATAATCACTGTTCCACTTGTTATCCTAGAAGATATTCAAGGTCCTGACTCCACAACATCAAACTGAACAAAGCATGGAGGCTAAAGAAAAAAAATCTGATCTCAATTTTTCCCTTTATTTTCTGAACTTCTAACACTTATTAAAAAAAAAAAAAAGTTGAAGGCCTGAGCCTGCTTAAGATCCTTCCATATTCTCCACTCTCTACAGAATAAAATACAAAAAAAGGGTTTTTAACAAGATACACAGGGTCCTTCACACACACACACACCCCCCCCCATAGAGATAAGAACTTCTTTTCCCTAAATATACCACACTTTTCCCTGCCTGTTTTGCACACAGTTACCTCTTCCTAGAGAACCTCACCTCCCCCCTACCCCCGGTTTGGCATACTTCTAGACTCCAGATCACCACCTGCCACCCTGATTCTTCCGTTTCACCCTGGCTTTCCGGAAAATCTCCATCACGGAGTTGCCACACCACACTGTAAATGCCAGATTTTGCCTGTCTCCCCCACCTCAGAGGAGCTCAAGAGGGCTAGCTTTCTTGGGTCACCTCAGATTGCCTCCGGCCCAGCATGAAGGAAGCACCAGGGTTTTGGAAAGGACTGGATGCCAAGAAACTCTTCCCCAGAGCCTCAACAGCGGGAGACAGCACAGTAGCCACGCCCTCCACTCGCCCCCTCCGGAGCCTCGGGCTCTTCCCTCCCGGGTCTGGGAAGGAAGGCAGCTGGAACCGCGCACCCTGACAAGGCGGCGGTCCTGGCTCGAGAGGCCAGGCTATAGGGGTTTTTCAGACAGCGTCTCCTGCTCTCCCGCCTCCAGCCCGCTGCAGCCAGCACCTCCCGGGGACCAGTCTCGCCCGGGCTCACCCCTCCCGAACAGCCGGCCAAGCCCACTCATCTCGACCCTCGCCTCTCCCGCCTCCGCCCCACGGTATCCCGTGCGCTTCCGCCTTGCTCCCGGGGAAGGTGCTGTACGCATCACTCCGAGACCGGCCTCGGCCAATCCCTCCTTAGGGCACCGCGGCGACATCATCAACAGGCGCCGGCGAGACCACTGATATCACGTGAGCCAACACACCAGCCCCAAACCCACGCGCTCCTCTCAAAGCGGCCGCTTCGTTTCCCGTTGTATAAAAAGGCCCCACTCCAACCCGCAAACAAACTCTTTGTTTCCTGGAAGGAAATGTGCAGGGTAATGCCCTTACTACTTGGGGCCAGTGGAAGAGTTTTTTTATGCCCTTGACAGACCTCGGGAGAGGGGTGGGAATGGGGAGAGCACAGGAGATCACAGTCGGTTTGCCACAAGTTTATAAGGCGGAACCAGTGCCTCACATTCTGGTCTTTGCATCTCCGGATGGCCCACCCCAGGTCAAAACAGAAACAACCCACACAGGGGAAGATCTTTTCTGCCACACACAAATACACTTTAATAATTTACAAATGCACCTGAAAATGCCCTCCTGATTTCCTTTCAGTTCTGTTCCTCAAATGACTGGACCTCAGAGTCCAGCTTGGGCCTTTGTGAATGCATCTAATCCTTGAGTTAGGGTTTGAAGGCTCATTCCATGCTGGACATGAATGCAGATAACACCTAGAAAGAAAAGAAGCCACATTTCATGAGGTCTTCGGGGCTCCCAGTTAGGACTCTCACCTTTTTGGGGCATCACCTGCATGCAAACTATCCTGTACATACCTACCAACCCTTTCCCTCTTAGGAAGACTTTCTCCTCGTTCCCCAAATGGCTAGCCTCACCACTTAGTACCCAGTTTGCTGACATCTACGATGTTCCTCTTCTCATCATCAAAGAAGATCATCTGGGAGAAAGGAACTCCAGTCTTTCGCTGCAACCTGTGCAAGACAGGGTGGGAGTGACCACGCTGGCTTCTTAGCCCCTCCAGTCTCTGGTCTTCTGTCTCCCTGCTCCACCACTTATCGCTTCGTACCTCTCAAAGTGCGTGACTTTGCTGCCTGGATAGATTTCCCGATGAACAAAGTATCTGACAAGGTCAAAGAGCTCCAGCAGCTGGTTGGCTCCTTCAACCTCACCTGTCCTGCAAAAAGGTGTAGTAGATGGGGAGAATGGAGGACCAAGGCTGCAAGTGAAGTTATGTGTAACCAGGGGGAAATCAACTTCTTGTTTGTCCGGGATGGGCGAGCATCTTCCGTTCAGCTTCAGTTTCCATATCCTTCCTGTCTGATACGGGTACCACTGAGCCAATGTTTATTAAATTACAAAATGCACAGCAGAGGGTACAATTCGAAAATGTACAAATACCTGCAACTTGCACGGCCTAAATTTTTGCAGCCAAAGGGTTACACGGAAGTCTCCTCATGCACACATCTCTCAACACTAGACCGACTCAGTCCCTCTTCTTACCGTGAAGCGGCCGCGATGGGCACTCCCAGGCCCCGCAATCGTTCCAGGACCGCAGGCACCTCAGGGTACAGTTGGATGCTCTGGCCCCGCCTATCTCGTACAGTTCCATCACTGGAGAGGGCGAGAGTGCGTTCAGCTCCCGCGGAGCCCCGCCTGGCCCCAGGCCTCCCCAGCCCTGCCTCACCTGCTCTTGTGGAACGGGGGATCTACGTGCGTGTCCACCCAGAACGGCCAGAGCGTGTAATCTGCGAGAGGAAGAAGGTGGGGGTGTCTCAGCCTGCGCGGGCGCAGGGCCTCGAGAGCAGCTACTGGGGTTTGGAGAAATACTGTGCCTTACGAAACTTTCCCCAGTCCGGTCCCTCACCTAGATCGAAGACTGCGAGTTTCGGGAGTCGCGCCATGACCCGTGCCCGCGGGCTGTGCGCAGGGAGGCAGGCCTTGCGCTCACAGCTCAGTGGCCGCCGGCGGGCCTCAGAGAAACGGCGACTAGAGCGTCGTCAGCCGAGCTGGGAAGGTCTGTCCCAAGACCGCACAAGGGCGCCCTCTGGTGGTGGAGGAGGGGAAGGACCTCAGCAAAGTACCGTCGCGGACGGCTCCCCTGACCCTCAGGTCTCTCCAAGGTCTCTTCCCTTGTGTCTCCACCCCACCCAGCCTCACCATATTCTACTTAACCAGAGGAGCCAAGGAAGCGAAGCCCTTTCTTCTAGTACCCCTCTCTCATTTTATCTCACCGAGACCTAAAGTGATCCATCATAGCTCATCACTCCTCATCCTATCTCAATATCAGCCTCTCAATGGTATAAAAACCTGAGCCTCAGCAATATTCCAGCCATAAAAGAATGTAGTGTTGATTAAGCTCTTGAGGGCTTTTCTTGAACCAGGCCCAAATGTCCTGTAGCGTCTAATGGGGGAGAACTCACTCTCCTGGTTTCTACCACCCACATCAGTAGTATGCTGAAAGATATTTACCAACCAGTTTGGGGGGGAGGACTGATTTGTATTGTCAATTTCTGTAAATACTTTGACATGGCCAATGTCAAGCTACCAACATGAAGTCAGTTAATATGGGGGCTGGGAAAGATGCCAACGATTAGCTCTGGCACAAGTAACAGTTGGCTCTAGCACACTCCTGAGTATACACTTACAGTTTGAGAATTCCTCTAAGGGTACATTCCCTTCCAGTGTCACAGTCCTTCAGCCCGGTGTAACTGGGTGTGCACTGGGTCCGTTCTGGGTTTTTTTGGCCACACCCAAAACTAAGATCCCACCCGCCTTGTGGGATCTTAGTTCCCCAACCTGGGACTGAACTCCAGCCCTCAGCAGTGAAAGCACGGAATCCTAACCACTGGGGAATTCCCTAGGTCCACTCTGATTTCAGTCACATTTGTACAATAGAAGAAAGATTCCAGGAGGTCAAGAAATATTTTATTGAGAACCAGGGACACAGCCATAAGAGAGGGAAGCACACAGGACTGCAAACTAAAACCCAATAGCCAGCAAGGGCCCTTTGGGCCAGGAACACTGCCTCCTGGGGTCCTCACAGTCTCCCACCAACAGACACACAAGACTGGGCATCCAGGGGAGGGGGGAGTGGCTCTGGTGTCCCACAGAGTGAGAGGATATATGATGCCTCATTATGAGTGACAGGGCAAGGAGGTAAAATGGAGCGGAGTCCATCACTGCCTAAGACCACCTCCTCCTCTCAGAGCCAACACCAGATGGAGGACTGAACCACCTAATATCTTGTAATCAGCTGCTGTCTTCTCATCGTTCCTACAGGAAGAGGCAAAAAAAGAAAAGAAAAGTTATCAGACATACCATTTAGAGTGGGGTTCTTAACCTGGGTTTCATGGATCTCTGGAGATCTATAAATGCATATGAGAAAAAAAATTACATCTTTGTATTTTTACTAACCCCCAACTGTAATTTGATATTTCTTTCTATTTTGAACACAGACAAAAGCCCCCAAAAGCCCACAGGGGTATTAGCAATATGGGTTACCTGTTAACAAGAGAAATTAGAGCTATTTTCAGACTTCCCTGGTGGCTCAGTGGTAAAGAATCAACCCGCCAATGCAGGAGACAGAGGTTCAATCCCTGATGTGGAAAGATCCCACATGCCGAGAAGCAACTAATCCCATGTACCACAACTGGTGAGCCTGTGCTCTAGATCCCAGGAGTTGAAACTATTGAAGCCCACACACCCTGTAGCTGGTGCTCTGCAACAAGAGAGGTCACTGCACTGAGAATCCCATGCACTTCAACTAGAGCAAAGCCAGCACAGCAAAGACCTAGCATAGCCAAAAACAAAAACCAAAACCCATCACTATACCTTCATTTCCATTCCATACTTACATCTGCTTACCGCTGTAGATGAGCCGCTGCTGCTGTGGTGGAATTCCCTCTTTCTCCTCCACACGCTCCTTGATTCGTTCCACCTTTAGGGGTACAAGTAGTCAGGGGCTGCTCAGGGGGAGGGACCATGGAAGTGGAAAGAACAAGAGCTATGCAGATAGCATGAGAGCAAAAGGACTAATTTCATCAGCACACCCAGGCAAAGGTACGTGCAGGGAGATACGCACGGAGGCACTAGGCATACGTTACCTTGTCCGTGGGTTCAATGTCAATCTCGATCTCCTTTCCAGTCAGCGTCTGAAACAGGCAAGGGTTTCATGAGTCTTATTTTTGTCTCCTTGGTAAAACATACTGGCCTAGCCTTGGGGGATCGACTTCCTTCCGAGAAATGCACACTCTCAGCAAAGTTGATTTGAAGTGTCAGGAGTATTTGCTCATACCCAATTTCAGACATTTTTAGGCTGTGGACAACTTTGATAGGGGAAGATTCTGTAAACCATTTGACCTCTTAAGCTCACAGGTCATCTCATCCCCCACCCAATTAGAATCCATGAGAATACTATAACTTCTTTGGATAAGACAGCAATGAGAGTTGTCCTAAGGAGAGTATTCCTTTGAAAAGGACCTTGTTTTATATACTAATGCTAGAAATTCACACTCAGATAATTCAAAGCATTCTCAAGGACATTAGAGATCACCTCTGACCAGCTTTTTAAGCAATACTAGAATTCAACATTCTATTCTCTTGGACTTTCTCCAGATTTTCACCTAAATCCTAAAATTGCAGCTCTGGTCTTCTTGACTTCTTCCATAGGCTAAAGGTTGCTGATACCCAAAACACAACTGTACACTTACAAATGCTGTGCTTCATCCAATCTTATCTCCCATCCATCCTTGCTCTTAAAGCTCCACTGCATCAGTCTGCAGTAATCCAGACCACAAATGCACGATGTAATTTAGGGGAATTTTCTTTGCTTCTGCTGTTTTCCTTGTTGCCACCCCCTCTTCCACTCTTTCTCAAACCTTTAAGGGACCCTTTAAGATTGATGACTTGTCAGCAATGCACTTTAATAGATATTACAGATAGTTGTTTAAGCAGTCAATAACTATTCATGGAAAGGCTAAATACACTGGTGGCTCAGATGGTAAAGCGTCTGCCTACAATGCGGGAGACCCGGGTTCAATCCCTGGGTTGGGAAGATCTCCTGGAGAAGGAAATGGCAACCCACTCCAGTATTCTTGCCTGGAAAATCCCATGGATGGAGGACCCTGGTAGGCCACAGTCCATAGGGTCACAAAGAGTCAGACACGACTGAGCAACTTCACTCACTAAATACACTGATGATCATGTTATGATCACAACCAACACTTACTGAACACTTTCTAAGAGTCAGAAACTATGCCAAGTGTCTTACATGCATCAATACATTTAATCCTTGCAAGTAACTTATGAGATATGTACTATTCCTATAACCATTTATAGATCAGGAAAATGGGGTTTGGACAGATTAAAAAGCATGCCTATGATGTCAAAAGGACAGTGTGGATCCAAATACAAATTCTCTGGCCCAGAACCATAGCTTTTAGCTCCGTATTCAGCACTGCCTGAGTCTGGCTGATCTAGCGCATGCATGCTCAGTTGCTAAGTCGCATCTGACTCTATGACCCCATCGACTATGGTGCACCAGGCTCCTCTGTCCATGGGATTTTCCAGGCAAGAGTACTTGAGTGGGTTGCCATTTCCTTCTCCAGGGGATCTTCCTGACCCACGGATCGAACCTGCATCTCCAACTCCTGTCTTGGCAGGTGGATTCTTTACCACTGAGCCACCTGGAAAGCCCGGGTGATCTAGTATTGGGACTCAAATGTACACTCTTGTGACAGATTACAAAATAACATATGGCTCCCACTTATGGGACCACGTTGAAGAAAGGACACAAGACCTAATTTCTCAACCATGAGAATGGCTCAGTACTAAGGATATTTAAAAAAAAATTGCAGGAGTAACTCCCTTGGATTGACCTGTTTGGATGCAAAATAATAAATTACAATGGTTATTCTCAAGTTTCCACCCCAACCCAAGCTGGTCTATATGAAAATTCAATAGTCTACGTTAAAATGAGAAAAGTAATGACAACAGTGAGATTTTCATGAAGCTAAATATGTGCATGCATTCTCGATTGTGTCTGACTCTTTGTGACCTCATGGACTGTAGCCCGCCACACTCCTCTGATTTTCTACAAAAATACAGGAGCAGGTTGACATTTCCTACTCCAGGGAACCTTCCCAACCCAGGAATCAAACCTGTGTCTCTTGCATCTCCTGCATTGGCAGGCAGATTCTTTACTACTGTGCCACCTGGGAAGCTCTGAAACTAAATATATTCAGCTGTTAAAATGTCCTTTTATGAAATGACAGCGACAACATATGGCATTTTTTTTAGGCTCTTTCCTGACCAAATGAAAAGTATACAATTCTGTGTTGTCCACAAATATTTCACTTTATTGTTCTTAATACTTTAAGTGCAAAGACTCTTTCACCAGACAATTCTATTTCTAGGTAACTAACCTAAGGGAAAAACTTGAAATTTTAGTACATATTCAAAGAGGAACATATAAGGTATACTGTAAGGTATACTTTCACAAAAGCAAAACACTGCCTATTAAGAAAACAAACTATGGTACACCCATAGAATGACATATTTATTATGCAACAGCTTATACACAGACATGGAAAGATCTAAAAGAATAATACGATTAGTATCACCTTCTGTATGTAGATATATACATACATACATAAAAAGGATTAAAAGTATACATATCTCCTTAAATAATGATTATCTTTGAGAAGGGGAGTAGGGCTAAGCAGAGGGTTTACCAAAGTTGACTCTCCCTTTATCTGTACTATTTACATTTCTAATAGAAATATATTCCTTTATCATATGGATATTAATATTCATTCTGATTTAATAATAACAATTTTTAAAGAGTACAAAAGATTCTAACAGGAGCCTAAAACTGCCCTCCCAAGAGTTGGATGCTTGGGCTTTACAACATTTGAAAAAAATTACTGGTTTATAAATTCTAAAAGTCTAGGACTGGTTGCCTTGGTTCTGAGATTGACTACAAAAGCCTATCAATGTATCCAGACAGCAATTTGGCATATGGCATCCCAGCAACAACACTTCTGGGAAAATAATATGTCCAAAAATATATCTATGACAATGGACTGCAACCTTCTGAAACTGCAAAACTAGAAACAGCATCTAAATACCATACAATTGAAGGTTAAATAAATTATGGTACATACACAGGGGGGAAATCACAGAGTCCTCAAATCGTGTTTAGACTAATAGTACAATTCTAATTTTGTAAATAAATAAATAAACACAACAACCAGTCCATCCTAAAGGAGATCAGCCCTGTGTGTTCATTGGAAGGACTGATGTTGAAGCTGAAACTTCAATACTTTGGCCACCTGATGAAAAGAGCTGACTCATTTGAAAAGACCCTGATGCTGGGAAAGATTGAGGGCAGGAGGAGAAGGGGATGACAGAGGATGAGATGGCTGGATGGCATCACCAACTCAATGGACATGGGTTTGGGTGGACTCTGGGAGTTGGTGATGGACAGGGAGGCCTGGCATGCTGTGGTTCATGGGGTCACCAAGAGTTGGACACGACTGAGCGACTGAACTGAAATAAACACATGTGTATTTATATGTTTTCAAAAAAGTTTGAAAGGATATACATATCAGTGCTTTTATCTTGAGTTGTGAGATTATGGCTGACTTAAATTACTTTCCTTGTGCTTTTTTGCATTTTCCATTTTTAAAAACCATGAACACACTGGGATGAAAAAAAAAACAATGTCCTTGATGAGAGTATAAGGAAATAATTCTTTAAAGTAGCACAGTCTACTAGAGACAGAAACAGTGACAGCCACATATACAATATTAAATATTCTAGTAGCCACATTTTTAAATGTGCAATTTTAATATTCTGAAACCCAATATATTCATATTATTAATATATTTTACATTCTTTTTTCTAACTAAATCTTCAAAATCCTGTGTACATTTCATACTTGCAGCACACTTCAATTCAGATGGTAAGTTTTCATCTGAAATACTTGATCTGTATTTAAATTTCATAATTTCCAGTTGATGGGACTTCCCTGGTGGCCCAGTGGTTAAGAATCTGCCTTGCAATGCAGGGGATCAGGGTTCAATCCCTGGTAGGGGAACTAAGATCCCACATGCCGAGGAGCAACTAAGCCGGAGCGCCACAACTACTGAGCCGAGTCCATGTGCTGCAACAAAAGATTCCACATGATGCAACTAAGACCCAATGCAGCCACATAAGTAAGTATTAAAAAGATTTTAAAAAATTTTTCATAATTTACAGTTGAAAAAGATTTACATTCCCAACTTGTTCCAAACAAGTTAAAAGGCTTCCCAAGGGCTGAATAAGGTTTTAGTTCTTATATTTAAATTAACTAAACACAAATAAAATAAATAACTGAAATAAAACTTCAATTCCTCAGTCTCACTGGCCATATTTCAAGTGCTTGACAGCCCACGTGGGCTAATGGGCACTGTGCTGGACAGGGCTCAAGCATTCCAGCTTACGTAGGAAGCAACAATAAAATCAGAATATCCCCATTTTGTAAACTCCTATGAAATAACAGATCTAGACAACTGCTAACATCACAGAAAGCAAAACCTGACAGAAGTAAATGTCACGAAACACCCTTGAATTATTCTCACATGAACAGACAAAAAGGACTGACTGAGCCTCTAGATCTTATTATCAATTGACAGGAAACAAAGAGGAAAGGAGTATATTAAAAGACAACATGGGGATGTAGTCAGCAAAATCCAAAATATAGGAAACTCTATGGGGCCAACAATCTAGGTTATTCAACAAGAAATAAGGAGGGAAATGGAGAATTACAGGTTTAAAGAGGCTTAAAATACTTATCAACCAAGCACAATGTATGAATCTTAATTGGATCCAGATTCAAACAAGTTGTAAAAAATAAATAAGACAATGATAGAAGTTATCATTGATTTTTTAGGTGTAATAATTATGGTTATGTTAGGAAAAAAATTCTTTTTTACAGATAAATACTGAAATATGTACAAATAATACATGCTATACTATTTGGGATTTGCTTCCTAAAATATCAAGTAAGAAAAGTGGTGAGTATAAATAAAATAGGATTGGCCACAAGATGATAGTTTTGAAGCTGTGTATAGGGTGCTTTGGGCTTCCCTGGTGGCTCAGTGGTAAAGAATCTGCCTACCAATGCAGGAGATGTGGGTTCGATCCCTGGGTCCAATCCTTGGGTTGGGAAGATGCCCTGGAGAAGGAAATGGCAACACACTCCAGTATTCTTGACTAGGAAATCCCATGGACCTAGAGGAGCCTGGTGGACTACAGTCCTTGGGATCACAAAAGAGCTGGACAGGACTTAGTGACCAAACAACAACATAGGGTGAATTATTCCTTCTCTTTGCTGTTGTATATGTTTCAAATTGTCCATAAATTAAAACTGTTTAAAACTGAACAATTTTAAAAGATCATGTCACACTGGGTTTCTTCCCTCAAATCTGATCACTGTGACCTGGGAATACATCCAATGGTATTCAACTGGTCGATGTTAAACCTAAGCTTAACATTCTGCTCTAAGCACTGGATGGGATACAAAAGAAATTAAGTGACTCAGCCTCTGTCAATAATCTTTTTCAAGTGAAGACTTACAATCAAGAGACAATGAGACATACAATTGATAAAACAAACCAACAACAACAACAACAACAAAACCAACATACAAGGAAATGCCACACTGATTATTATTGTCCAAATACAAGATGCAGTGACAAAGTGCTGTGGTGAGGGAAGAGCAACAGTGATTAATTTAAACCTGACTGAGATAACATTTCTCACCCACTGTAACAGCTAAAATAAAGATGAGTGCAGAGCAGTTAGAATGCTTACTCATTGCAGGTGAGGATATAAAATGGTACCACATTTTGGAGAACTGTTTTGCAGTTTCTTTTAAAGGTATACATGACCCAGTAATTCCATTCCTTGGTATTTATCCAAAGGAAATGAAAATATGTGGTTCAATTGCTAAGTCGTGTCCAACTCTTGCGACCCCATGGACTGTAGCCTGCCAAGCTCTTCTGTCCATCGGATTCTCCAGGCAAGAATACTGAAGTGGGTTGCCATTTCCTTCTCCAGGGGATCTAACTTCCTGACCCAGGATTCCAACACAAGTCTCCTGCACTGCAGGCGGATTCTTTACCGACTGAGCTATAAGCTATAAGTCATTATTCAAATTTTAAAAAACAATGACCTTTAAAATGCTGCTTGGCCTCAATCCTTAGCTAATAGGTAGTTCAGAAGGGCTGAAGATGTTAATGGATATTATGCGTGGTAAATACACTAAGGGGCAGATGCAGTAACGACAGACTTACTTAGCAGTTAAAAAAAAAAGTTTAACGTTGCACTGCACCAATTGTTAGTTTTTGTCCCTCCGTCTTAAGGCACAAGGGAGGAAATTGCAGGTAGGGCTAATGAGGGTTGGGAATTAGTGAAGGACCATGGGAGGCGGGATGGACATCGCGTACTAGGGCACTGATAACTAACCTGCCTCAGTCAAGGAAGTGAAGCTAGTCCGGGATGCTGGCTCAGAAAGGCAGGTGCTGACTGAACACGCTCCCACCTTTGGTTCCTGAAGGAAGGCTGAGATATTACATATTGCCAACAACTAGCCAAGGCTTACAGTCTAGTTTCTGGGAGCCCCCAGTTCCCTAGGCTAACGCTTTTGTGCTGTGCTGTGTTCGGAATAGCCTACGTTAGGGGCTGGGAGAAGCGGGTAACTTGGGGATGAAGGATGGGAGAACAGAGCTTATTCCAAGAAACCGAGAGAGAAGGCGGCCAAGATGCTGCTAGGCCTTCTCTATGACCGCGGGGGTGCATACAAAATAGCGAGACTTCGGACAAAGGCGGCACTGGAGTAAAACCAAGTGAGGAAGAGACCCCTGGCGGAGCCAGCCCCCTGCTCTCAAAGTCCTCTTGGGCCTCCCCCCTACCTCCCGGCACCCCTCGCGCGGAGCCCCGAAGCTGTCAACCCCCTCCAGGCTCGGGAAAGGCGTGGTTTTCCTTCCCAGTTTCTCCCTTAAGGCACAGCGGCCAGCCCAGTACCACTGCGTCTTGGCAAGGCTGGTGGTGCTCCCACCTTCACTTTAATTAGCATCTTCTTCTCAGTTTGGGGCTGCACACAGATAAATTGCTGCTTCTGCCGCTGCGGTCTCCGATGCCTCTCCCCAGCACTCCGCCTGTAGGAATCACTTCTGCTTCCGGGTCACTGCCAGGCTCCACCCCTGCCTCGCACGCCCCCACCCGCTTCTTTCCAAGGGATTCCGGAAAGGCTCAGGAATATTTCTGCGTTTCGTTTCGGTGGCGTAGTGAAAGAAAAAAAAAAGAAAGTAAAAAAGCAGCCAGCTTAGTCACAGCAGAGATGACAATTCTGAGAGTCCCCAGTGACTTGGGGCTAGTAATAAGCGGGCGCGGAACGAACTACCTCTCCCATCATGCCAGGGGGCAGCTCCGCGCATCCCACTCTGGAAGTTGTAGTCCCCTGTCCCTCGGATCGAACGGCATCCTCGGTGTGTGAACTCTGTTACCCAGAAGGCCTTGCACGGCGGCCACCGAAGCCGGAATTCCTCGGTTGCTAGTTCTCTGCGGCAAATTAGCCCAACCTGTTATCCCACAAGGCTCAGCGGGGCTGCGCGAGGCTGTGGTTAAGCGAGAGAAGCGTCGGTCAACTGCCACCCGATCACGGCGACAGGAAGTGAGTACCCCTATCCCGGAAGCTGGTTTACGAGAAACCCACCACTCTTCGCTCCCGAATCTGCCCCTTACCCCAGATTGGTCTTTGTAACGGTGGCAGAAAGAAGAGTCGGGGCGTAAAGAATGCACCATTTTAGGGTCACTCACGATTCCATCCCAGTTCTCCCCAACAAATAATAGTATTTGTTGAAGACACCGAGAGTAATTGAAACTGCATGGGT
This sequence comes from Muntiacus reevesi, assembly GCF_963930625.1. Taxonomy (NCBI): domain Eukaryota; kingdom Metazoa; phylum Chordata; class Mammalia; order Artiodactyla; family Cervidae; genus Muntiacus; species Muntiacus reevesi. Next base: position 20,454,519 of record NC_089255.1, on the reverse strand, counting down.
CTGAAGTGACATTCTTCAGGGACTGTACGTCAGTCAATGCCCAGACTTTCCACGATTTGAGCTAAGAGAGAGATAAGCCTCCCAGCCCTAACGGCATTAAGACCTAAAGGGAAGTTGACTTAGCTCCCCTCTCCCAGACTTTTCCTACCTTCCAACCCTCAGATTCATTGCTATCTTAAGGTCCCTGCCATGCCTCACATCGACAACGACGTCAAACTGGATTTCAAGGATGTCCTGTTGAGGCCCAAACGCAGTACCCTTAAGTCTCGAAGTGAGGTGAGCCTGCTTTCCTAGTTGCTCTTTCTTGATCCCAACCTCCTTGGAGAGCCTGAACTGGGAAAGATTCCTGGCTTTTGCCCTCCTGCAGTACTTTTTGGAAGAGTGAAATGCTCAGTTTCCTGTTCACATCTGCAGGTGGATCTCACAAGATCCTTTGCATTTCGGAACTCAAAGCAGATGTACACTGGGATCCCCATTATTGCTGCCAATATGGATACTGTGGGCACCTTTGAGATGGCCAAGGTCCTCTGTAAGGTAGGACTTCCCTCATTCCCCTTCCTCATGGTGTTTTGTGGGCTGACTGCAGAGGTATCTGCATCCCCACTCCCATCCCAGGTCAGCTCTGGCAGTTAACAGTCAGGATGCTTGATTTACTGCTTTCTGCAATAGTACTAAGGCCTCTTTATCTGATAAATTTAAATGGCCATCTGACTTAGGGAGATTCAAAGCTAAGTTTTTCACCCATTTTAACAGAAACTTCCCTTTTCTCCTGTCCAGCATTTTAAACATCCTGCCAGTTTTTCCCACTACCCAGATCACCCTCTACAAACCACATGCATCTCTCTTTACACTACTGTTGGGATACTCAGCATTCACTGTTTTAGTCCAGAAACTAAATATAGTTTGAGCATTCAAAAATTCCCAACTAGAAAATCCTAGAGAGAAGAAATTTAGTTTCTTTCATGCCTGCTACTTTTTTTTTTTTTTTTAATCTTCCTTTTCTTTTAAGTCCTAGGTTCCTGGGTGTTCTGGGATGTGCCCAAAATGGAATATTTTTCTTATACAGGTTATTGCTTGTTTTCAAAATGGAAGATGCTGCTCCTGTCAGTTATATTACTTGCTTCTATACTTGTAGCTGAGAAAGTAGATAGTTACTTTGGGTATCCTGAGGACATATACACTCTTCTGGCTATCCATGTAGTCCTGGTTGATGGATTCTGCTGCTGCTTGTGGCTCTGTTATCCTTAAGGACTTTGTCTCCCTTTCTCTGTTTCTGATTGCTATAAGTCTTTCTGGAATGTCTGCTGTCATTTCTCTGAGGTTCATAGTTATGCAGCTTTAGTACCATATTACTGTTGCCATTCACTATCTGCTTAGCAATCCCACTGTTGCCCGTTTTCCACCTGGCCTATCCAGTACAGTTAAGGAATGGTGAATCTGACTTCAGTGTTAACAGATGTCCTATAACGTGTGGACCTTGCTGGGACTTTCTTGATGCTTTGAGACTGGCTTTTCGTTTCTGCTGATGAATGCTGAAGAAGTCAGATTTTAGAGATACAGGCAAGTCTCAGTAATAATTAAAAGGTTCAGTGCAAGGACCTTTTTCTAGATCTCTAACTTGGTATGTAACTGGATGTATTCATCATGCCACCCTATGCCAAGATATCTCCCAGGTGTGATGACTGCCTAGAGTGATTTTTGTTTGTTTATTTTTGTTTATTTTTCTTTGCTGGTGGCAGAGTGTTGCTGAGAAAGCAGAATTCAGTAGCAGCTTTGGCTGGGTAGTGTTGATCTGAGTATAGCATGTGCACTTCCTCACTGCTGGCTAATGTGTGACTCCCTTGGATCTCTTATCAGTTGCAAGATTTGTGCTTTCTCAAATGCTGTCTTGTTTATTTGAATGTCTGCACTTTTAAAGCACAAACACCAGCATTCACAGTGGCCTTTGAATGCCTTTCTCAGAATATTGGGATGTTGTCTGCAGTTTTTTGAGCTAGGGAACATAAATCTGATGAGTCATTCTAGCCTTCAACTTGGTTAACTGAAATAGGCTGAATAAAACAGACTTTTCAGGTTGGTCCATGACTTAAGAAAATCTGTCCAAAATCTGTCCGTTACTTTTTTTTTTGGGGGGGGGGTGCTATGCGTTAAAGCATATGGGACCGGGGATCGAACCCATACTCTCTGCATGGGAAGTGAGTCTTAACCACTGGACCACCAGGAAAGTCCCTTTTGTCCATTACTTTAGCAGAGATAAAGGGTAGTGCCTTATTGGCTGTTAACCTTAAGGCTTTGTCTTTTTTGATTTTGTGAGAATTTAGGCTCACTGAATTACTGCTGATAAATGGAACAGAAAATACCAAAAATAGGTTCGTTCTGTACTAGGTTGTCCTAGGAGGAGGAGCTGAGTCAGTGCAGGCAGACACTGTCTCTGTCCAGCCTTTTCATGATTCTCTTTTGTCTGCTGCTTATCCCACTGCACCAACAGTTTGTCCTTGTTACTTTTTAAGTCAGAAGCGCTACATGCGCTGGCAGGTGAAATCCAATCCAGATAACTTAGTGCTTTGGTGGGAGTGTTGGGCAAGTACTAGCTTATGTGGGAAAGCCTGATTGCATTTGTAGGGAGAATAATGGTGGAACTGAGGTCTCGGCTCAACCACTGACATCTTCAAGTTGCTTTTTCCAGACTTCAGTCCTTCTGTCCCCCAGATAGGAAAATATAAAGGTCTATTTCCAGAGAAAGAGGTTCTATCAAAGTTCTTTCCTTTTTAACGGCTCTTTCTTCTTCCCAGTTCTCCCTCTTCACTGCTGTCCATAAACACTACAGCCTCGAGCAGTGGAAAGAGTTTGCTAGCCAGAATCCTGACTGTCTTGAGGTAACACTGGTCCTCCCCGACCCCTTCCTTAGCCCAGTCTTCCGAGAATCCTTTTTGCTTGGCTTCCGACCCTGACCTCCCCACTCCCGTTGGCTAACCAGCCGTGTTGTCTCTGACATGCTCATAGCCCTGTTTCTCTCACAGCATCTGGCTGCCAGCTCAGGCACAGGCTCTTCGGACTTTGAGCAGCTGGAACAGATCCTTAACGCTATTCCCCAGGTGAAGTATGTGTGCCTGGACGTGGCCAATGGCTACTCTGAACACTTTGTTGAATTTGTGAAGGATGTGCGGAAACGCTTCCCTGAACACACCATCATGGTATGTCTGTTACCCTCTAGTGGGTCCATTCCTCTCCTTCCTCCACTCTTTCCTGCCACTCTATTTTGTTATAACAGTTCCTTTCTCCTCTACTGCATTTCCTATTCCACTTAATCATGTCACTGGGTGGTGATCCACGGTTCCCCATTTTAGATGTTTGTTTACTGGCCAGTGCTGTTATCTCTGACCCTTGATACATGGTCTTGTAAATCCAGTACCTGATGTCACTCACCAAACCACAATGGAACACTTACACATTGTACATATCTCTGGTACATACACACCTGCCCAAAGACATGGACAGACACTACAGTCTTATATTAAAGGGGTTGTATCAAATGCAGTTTTATTTTTTTACAAGCTCAGGGGAGTGATGACAAGGCCTTGTTTTCTTCACAGCATTGTGGGTTCTCTCTGTCCTGTTCATCAAAAGCAAATACAACTGGGGAGGTGGGTCCTTAGCCTACATTACCATGTCCTACCACTTCCCCTGAAGCCAGAGAAGTTTCATGACATAACAACTTAAGCACAGGATATGTCTGGGTGTCTTGGTGGGGAGGGAGAGGTGAATCTACTATAAATCCGGTGTGAACTTATTCCAGCTGGACCCCCACTTTACCCTAGTACAACAGTAACACTGGCCCCTCAGCCCTTACCTCAGCTTGGGAAGCAGGGTCCTCTGAAGTGACTCATCTAAAAGAGGAGCCCAGGGACTCTTCTTTGTGATGATGTTGGAAGCACGTGACCTCCTCCCTTTCCTGAGAAGAGACCCTGAGAAAGCTGTTTTGATGGCTCTGTCCCAGGCAGGGAATGTGGTAACAGGAGAAATGGTGGAAGAGCTGATCCTCTCTGGGGCTGACATCATCAAAGTGGGAATTGGACCAGGTAAGCTGGTTCACTGGGGGGTCACTGGCCACCCCTCCAGTGGCAGACACCTGTGGAGAACTTCATCCTCATTCTTGTCACATTCTTCTCAGGCTCCGTGTGTACCACCCGGAAGAAAACCGGAGTGGGGTATCCACAGCTAAGTGCAGTGATGGAGTGTGCAGATGCTGCTCATGGCCTCAAAGGCCACATCATTTCAGTAAGGTCATGGGCAGGGTAGGGTATTAAGCTGCCAAACATCTGGGTTCTCACTCACATCTAGAGGTTCTGGTAGAGTTTGGATCGGGGTTCCTGGGTCCCTGTCAGCATTGAGCTGGGCCGCTGGGACCTCCTAGAGGGCTTGGGGCATCCATACTGTCTCTTCACAGTGCTCCTTACTTTGCAGGATGGAGGCTGCAGCTGTCCTGGGGATGTGGCCAAGGCTTTCGGTAAGGAGGGCACATAAGGAGGATCCTGTAGAAGAGGATGAGTCACCTCTGAGGGTCTAGGATCAGGCTAGGGAAGTCCAAAAAAGCTGTCCTTTTATAATATGACCAGGGACCCAGAAGTCTGTGGTGTCACCTGGGGCAGGCCAGCAGGGGACATCCTGAAACTCTAATACAGACTCTCCAAATATGGGCCAGGACCATCTGCACCATCCCCTGGACTGCTGGGTGGTGTAGAGGTCCGAGCCCCACACCGCATCCATAGGATCTAGCTCTGGGGAGTAGGGCTGCAGTACACTTTGCCAGCTTCCTGGGTCATCCCTGCTTACAGTGAAGTTGGAGACCTTTGCTCTTGGGACACTTGCAGTGAGTCTTGTTTGGCTGGGCACAGTAAAAAGAGGTGACCAGAAGATGGCAAAAGCAACAAAAAACAGAGCAGAAGCCTGGAAGAGACTCTTTGAAATTCTTCGAAAAGTCAGGCCTACTGAGGAATTGAAGTCAGGGTAGAGCAGGCCTGTGCGCTTGGGTTATGGGCCAGCTAAGGAAACAAAACCAGGAAGATGCCGGAATCATTGTCAGGCCTGAAAATGTGGTGTGAGTTGCTTCTGAGGGTGACAGTGTGGGCACCTGGACCAGTTTCATCTCTTACCCTCTCGTGCTGGCAGGGGCAGGGGCTGACTTCGTGATGCTGGGCGGCATGCTGGCTGGGCACACTGAGTCAGGTGGTGAGCTCATCGAGAGGAATGGCAGGAAGTACAAGCTCTTCTACGGCATGAGCTCCGAAATGGCCATGAAGAAGTATGCCGGGGGTGTGGCTGAGTACAGGTAGGTGTGGGGGCCAAAGGTTCTTGGAAAGCATGACTTTCCAAGAAGGGTGATGGCAGAACTCATGGTTGCTGGGAGATAGATGGTACAGTTTTTGGAAGAAAAGTGACGAACAGGGAAGGACTAAATGCTAGAGACCAAGGTAAGGAATCCAGCGAGAAAAGGTAAGAAAGCTTTTCTTCTTCTAAGGGCCTCAGAGGGAAAGACAGTGGAGGTGCCCTTTAAAGGGGACGTGGAACATACCATCCGAGACATCCTTGGAGGCATCCGCTCCACCTGCACTTATGTGGGAGCAGCTAAGCTGAAGGAGCTGAGCCGGAGAACTACCTTCATCCGTGTCACCCAGCAGGTGAATCCGATCTTCAGTGACGAGAGCTAGACCTGAGCAATTCTGCCCTCCCAGGGCTCTAGCATCCACCACAGGGCTCCCAAGTGGGCCCCTCTCTCATCCCAGCTACTCAGGCTATTATTACTTGGTCATTTCCTATCCTCTCCTGACGGCTCCTGCAGTAATTCTGTACTTCTCTATCTGCACATGCAAAATGCCGAGGGCACTCAGTGGGGAGGAAGCAAGGCAGGCAGGCTGAGACAAGGAAGTTGAGAGAATCAAGTGGGAATCTAGGGACCCAGCATTCTGAAGATTAAAAAGAAGAGAGGCTGATTCATACATAAATGTTTTATGTGGCCTTGGTTCTGATAGAGGTAGGCTTTTAGAATCATGTTTTGTTAATCAGATTCATTAAATAGACCTTTGAATATCTACAAAGCGTGGAATTGTTTACATACTTTAAATACCTCAATAAAGAGAGATCCAATGACTTTAAGATTCTGGGTTTTTCTGCATAAGGCTGGCATCTGGGCGCTACCCCAGGGCAAGTGCAGGAGTAAGCACTGACCCACTGGAGTCAGCGAGAGTGAGTGCCCTTCCTGTGAAATACTCCATTCTAGAGCCGCTACCCCCAAGGAACCTGGCAGCATGAGAATTTACAAAGTATATTCTGGCATCAGACCACAGGTTATTTTCAGAATAGCAAAAGGAAATTTTTCTTCCAGGCTCTCAGCCCTGGTAATGGGCATGTCTGACCTGCACTCTCCAAGGGAGGTAAAATGGCAAAAGGATCCGCTACCAGCCCCAGAGAGGCTGGTTGTGTTTCTAAAGAATGACCTACACTGACCTTAGACAAGGCTTCATTCCCCTTCCTTGCACCAAGACAGTGTTTTAACAAGTCCAAAATTTAATTATCAAGCATTACAAAGTAACTTCAGCATTGTAGTCAGGCAACCCAAGCCCAGGCTTCCACTTTATCCCCACTAAACTGTATGAGAGAAAGAAGACAGGCAGAATGTCGTGGGCATTTCAGTCTTATCACAGGAGTCTAGAACTGTCTGTACAGTCAGGGAAGGGGATAGACACAGTGCTGGGGCCAGAGGAGGGTAGGTATTCACAAAAGGTGGGGATCAGGGTGTCAAACTTTGTCTTCTGATAGTTTTCCAGAGGTTCCTGCAGAGAAGGGAGCAGGGAGATCCTATCATCATTGAAACGTGCCCTGATCCCTCCATATCCTAGAGAATGTCACTTTCTGTCTTGTTCTGCCCACCCATCCCGTTCCCAGCTTTCCTACTCACCCCTCCTTCGCTCTGGCTATCTTCTTCCTCGTCAGAGTCCAAAACCAGGTCCCCTATGGTAATGTCAGAGCTGTACAGAGATGGAGGACAAACTGTAGGGAGGAAAGCAGAGTCCAGGTACTCTCCTCAGTGAACACAGATCCTCAGGAGTCCCCAGGAGAGAAGGCTGTTTGATCTGGTTCTGACTCAGGATACCTACCTGACTTCCTAGGAGGTGATAATGACAGTCTTAGTGGTTCCATGTGGCAGTCCATGTTGCAGTTCCTGAGGTGGGAGCAAGCAAAGACAGGGTGAAAGGAAAGCAGGCAGGACATGTGCTGCTAGTAGGAAGAAGCAGCTGTTCTACTCACTCCTTTTGCTCCGAGGCAGATGAGTCAACCAGATTCCCCTTCACCGCTCTCCTTCCCAGGGTCCTGGATGGACTCCTAGACTTCCCGGTCAACGGTGCTCTGGTGCCTGCAGCTCCTGCTGGATCTGCTGGGTGTGTGCCGTCTTTGCCCTTCCCAGGCTTAGATGTGACCTGGGCTGCTGAACCCACATCCCTGAAGGGGAGCAGCATGACTGTGGGGCGCTCCTTATGGCCTCTGCTAGTGGGTGCCCACTGGGACTGGATTCTTCGCCGGCCTAGAGGGGCCAGATTGAAATGGTGGCCGGTCAGAGGTTCTGGATGCTTCCTTGAGGCTGGTCCCTGAAGAAGCAGTGGGCCAGGAGAGGCTTTTGGCAGAGGGTCGTGGAGTGCTGGTCTTGGTTGCTGAGGAGGACTCTGCTCTGAGGGCTCTGTCGTGTTCACTCCATCAGTAGCAGAGCACTCTGAAGAAGAAAACAAGGCTCCTTAAAAAGCTAAAATTCTAACACATCCACTCAGTTTGGTTTCTTATACCTCAGGCCCATGTAGCCCTGCCAGTGGGCTGTCTAAAAAGGTCTCAAGCTAAACACTCCACCCCCAAATTCTTGGTTCTCCTACATGGTCCTGGTACCTGGAAGTGGCCACCCCATGTCCACGCCATATTGGCTCAAGACAAAAGAAGAAGTAATAGAAACTCCAGGCTGCATCCAACTCAGCACATCCTGAAGCTGTGGGCAGGGAGAGAGGCATGAAGACCACAGGCCTTGTTACAACCCCACCCACCACCCCAGCATTCTGCCATTATGTGTTTTGCCCCAACAAAACCTGCTGTGCCTGCAGCATAGGCAGTGCTTTTTCCAGCTGACACAAATATTCAAAAAACAGCTTTTCCATGGCAGCCAGAAAAGTTTCCCCATACTCTTGTTCGAGTTCCTGCAGGAGGAAAAGCAGCAGGTCAGAGACGGCTAGAGTCAACAGCTACACCACTGCTTGCAAAGCAGCCAGTCCCACCTGCAGCTTCGAAGCCAAATCAACAGGGGCTTCTGCCAGCTGCTTCACCTGCTGGCAAAAGGTTTCCTGAGCCTCTGATATCTTCCTCAGATCCTGCTTTGTCTGTCGAGGGTAAAGAAGGCAAACAGGTTAGAGGCACCAGGATCCAGTGACCAGGAAGAGGAGCAACTTTGCTGCATCAGGTGTTAACCGGGTTAGGGCTTGCTTCAAGGGTTACTCACGATTTTGGGGTCCCGCACTGCAGGTCCAGACTCTGGGAAGTGGTGATGTAGGGCATTCAGAACCTGGGCCCAAGGCCGGCCCTGCAGGATGAGCTCCACCACCAACTGTGGAGAGTACTGAGCTCAGAAGGCCCACGTCGGAGTAAACTGCCCTTTTCCTACCGGTTCCATCCCCAAGCAGTCGGCCCCTACCCCCTCTACCAGGTCCTATTGGTTCCAATACCTTGGCCTTTAGGCCCATACACAGGCGTTCATGATGCCGGTAGCGAACCAAGCCAGGAGCAGCAGCGCGCAGGTATCGCAGAAACTCCAATACTCGGGGAAAATGCTCCACGCAGCGTCCGCGAATGACCTGCCAGCTGGCAGCAGCTACAAAGCGAAGAGCAGCGGGACCGGCCCCCGGGGGTGTGGCCATGGCCCGCGGACTCCACCCCAGGGGCCGCCTCTTTGGGTTCCTACCTCCTCGGCGCGGTTTCCCGACTCCTCCCAGGGGCGGGGCTTCCGGTGGCCCTCACAGGCTCCGCTATTTCAGTCTGCAACGGGTACTTGGCTATCCGACTCTGCGCCTCCCAAGGGCCCCCAGAATCCTGGGGTTTCTCTCCACCTCAAGATGGAGCCCGAATGCAGAAGCTGGCAAGCTCCACTGGCACTAGACCGCTCTGTCTGAAACGCCGCCGCTGTCTGAAACGCGAAGGCTACCTCCCTTCCGGCTCTGCGACCAGTTCTCCTACCCGGGAAAAGAGTGGGAGTGGCGAACCAATGGGCCGCCAGACAGGGGATACGTGACGTCGCGTCACAAGGCCACGCCCGGGTAGATCCGGCGCCGCTTCTGGTCTCCGCCCTCGCTTCCCCGCACTTCCGACAGCTTCGGGGTGGAGGGGATCGCGGATCTGGGCTCTGCCCCCGACCGGTGCATTATTTCGGGGAGCCTGCAGAGAAAGCGCTTCGTTCTTTGAAGACTTGACTTTCTAGTCTGTAAAGGGAGGTTCTTGCCACTTTCCCTCTCCATCGTCTTCAGCCTCTCAAATCCGATTCCTTAAATCCCACCGCCCATACCAGCGTCTGCAAAGCCTTCCCCGGGCGGTGCGCGACTTCCAGATAGAGTTCGGCTCTTTTTACAGACCAGGAGAGGGCGCCCGCCCTTAAAAAACAAAATACAAAGTTTGAAAAAACACGTCAGATTGTTGACTTTTTTCTAGATGGTGAGACTTTAGGTAATTTTTTGTGTTTTTCTGTGTTTGATATATTTTTTTAAAGGCGTGTAGTGTTAAAAATAACAACATAGATTTCCCTTTTCGAATTCTGTTGTGCGCTTACTCCAGTCAGCCCCCTCATATAACCTGTCTTTCTCCTTGTCACCCTTCCTGGGGTCTCTCCTTGTTTCCACGGACAGAACCTTGACACACACAGTGTATTCTTTGTTTTCTGAATTAATTATCTGCTCTGACTGCCTTACAGGGATTTAGTGAAACTACCCTTTCCATGGGCCATCTCCTTTTTCAGAGATAATGGCCCCTATACTCCTTCCTGTCTCCACCCGAGATCAGTCTTCTGTGCAGAGCCATGCATTCGACTACCCGCGGGACATCTCGCTGGAAGTTCCAAAGTACACAAGTCGGACATTTATGAAATTCGAGTTACCTTCCTTTTTTATTTCACTTTTATTTTTTTCCCTAAAGTTCTGCCTTTATGTAGGTTATGCCTTTATCCCTTATGTAGTTTCTGACCTGTGTCGTTTTCCTTCTTTGCTGAAGAATTTCTTTTAGCGTATCTTGCAAGTCAGGTCTTCTGGCTGCAAACTCCCTCGATTTTTGTTTGCCTGAAAAAGTGTCACTCCTTCACTTTTGAGAAATAATCTTGTTGGATACAGAAGTCTAGGTTGATGAGTTTTTTTTCCTTCAACACTTTAGACATTTTACTGTGCTCTCTTCTTGCATGGTTTCTGAAGAAGTCTGATGTAATTATTATTTTGGCTGCCCGCATGCGTTGTGGGGTCTTAGTTCCCCAACCAGGGATTGAACCTAATCCTGACAGTGAAAGCACACAGTCCTAATCACTGAACCACCAGGAAATTCCCCCAATGTAATTCTTATCTTTACTCCTCTATAAGATGTACCACTTCTACTCCTCAGGCTTCGTTCAAGATTTTCTTTTGGTTTTTGATTTTCTGTTCATCCTTCTTGTAAGGACAGAAGTGAGAACTTCTAAGCTCCTTATATGCTACACTGAAAACTGAAAATTATCTTTTATTTTAAATTCTGCTCTTTCTCCTGGCCTCTGTATTTCTGTGCATGACATGTTTCTTTACCTGTGACTCAGAAAACAAGACCATTGCCCTTAAGTTTGTCCTCTCTGTTCTCCAAATCTAATCCCTCACCAAATCTAATCAATTCTACTTCTAATGGAACCTTCAAACTTACACCCTCTTTTTTTCATGCTCACAGCCTGTATCTTATTTCAGGTTCCCTGTCTCTCACATTGAGAAGACTCTAGTCTCCCCACCTCCAGCCCAACCCCTAATTTCTTTTCCACCATAAATCTGGTGAAATGCAAAATTGATTACATCATCCCTAACTGAAAGCTCCCCCTTATTTTCAAAAGAAAGTTCAAGCTCCAAAATATGGCAAAAGGATTTTTAATGATCTGAATAAATTTATCTCTTCTAACACATTCCTTCCCAGTTTGCACTTATCATGCACCTATAAGCCAATCCTCTTCAAACTGCTTGCATTTCAAGATATACTGAGTTGTCTCACATTTTGTGCTTTGCACATACTGGATGATTCCTTTGTCCTTGCCTCGTGGACTTGACTTTCATCTTCTGTGGCCCATGTGATGACTACCTCCACAAAACCCCTCATAGTTATCTCCCCAAGCCTCCCTCAGCAACTCTAGTGGATTTCTTTTTAAATTTTAAAAAAATTTTTATTTTTGGCTGTACTGGGTCTTCACTGCTATGCATGCACTTTCTCTAGTCGTGGCGAACAGGGACTACTCTCTAGTTGTGGTGTTTGAGCTTCTCATTGCCGTAACTTTTCTTGTTGTGGAGTACTGGCTCTAGAGCTCAGGCTTGGTAGTTGTGGTGCATGAACTTAGTTGCTCCGAGGCATGTGGGATCTTCCCGGATCAGGGATTGAACCTGTGTCTCCTGCATTGGCAGGTGGATTCTTCATATAAAATATAAGTGGTATTAAATAGGTTTCCCTAGTACTTCTGCTGAGGTACAATCCCAATAAGAGTTTTGCTCAGCTGGTCATTACTCAGTTCTCCCTAAGTACCCAGTTATCTCTTCCCAGAGCTGGACTAGTTATCCCTCATGCATTCTTCCCACAAATGCTCCAAAACATAAACCTCCACTGCACTCCTAAGCCTCCAGACGCCCCATCACCCTCCAATTTAGTTCATTTTCCATTCAACAGATATTTAATGAACACCTAGTATGTCACAGGCTATGAATCAGCGTGAGTAAGAGAGATAAGGTCCTTGCCCTTCCATTCTACTGGGAGGGGAGCCAGAGGCCTAAGAACAAATCAGGCTGGGACAGTAGGGATTCTGATGCTCACCCCCAGAAAATTAAAGGAGATGATCCCCATAAAGCACCCAGTTTGAGCTTAACTCATAGTAGGAGCTAAGCATATATTCGTTTCTTTCCCTCTAGCTGTTTGGAGAATAGCATTGCCTTCCCATTTTTTTGTTGTTTTTCTTTTTGAGGATTTCAAGCATTTTTGAATTCTGATACATGCAGAGGACCAGGATAAAGTGAATAAATGTGAAGCAAGTTATAAAGTTGTTAGAAATCTTAAGCTCTCACATTTTCCCTCAAGTTCAATAAAAAGAGATACTGATGCATTTCTGGAAACTAATTTAATAAAGTGTATCAAACCACCTTAAATGTGCTCAATCTTGTTTGCATAATAATTCTCACTCTGGGGGTTATCTTAAGGAAATAATTTAAAATGAGCCCAAAGATTTATTTTCTTGTACAAGGATATTTATTATAGCTCTGTTTAGAATAGCAAAACTTTTGGAGGGGATGGGAGGGATGGACTGAGATTTGGGGGTTAGCAGATGCAAACTAGTATATATAGAACAGATAGACAACAATGGCCTAGTGTATAGCACAGGGAACTATATATTCAATATCCTGTGATAAACTATGATGGGAAAGTATTTTAGAAGAATGTATATATATACATATAATGAATGAGTTTGTTGCATAGTAGAAATTAACACTGTAATCAACTATACTTCAATTTTTAAAAAATAGAGAAAAAAATAGTAAAACTTTGGGAAGACTTAAATTTCTAGGAATGAGAGATTAATCAAAAAAATCACATCATTTTTATTAAAAAACAGTACCACTATTGGAGTTTGCTCCACAAATTCAAGGAACAGTTATGTTACATCTTGCAAATTGTTGCTTTTAAGTGTGTAAGTAGCAAACACTTCTCCTGCAGCTCTGGGCTGGACCCTGTTCTGGGTCCTGGGTGTGAACAGACAGATAAGCTCTTAAGGAGCTTACATTTTAGAGAAAAGAGAATTTAATGAACAAACAAGCACACTGATGTTAATAAGTGCTAAGTAGGATACAAAATAAAATAGGGTGATAAGAGACCGGAGGTAACCAACTAATCAGATTGATGGATAGAGAAGAGCTCTATGGGGAGGTGACATATTTTTTTAATTATTTTTTTAATTGAAGGACAATTGCTTTGCAGAATTTATTGTTTTCTGTCAAACCTCAACATGAATCAGCCATAGGTATACATATATCCCCTCTCTTTTGAGGGTGGTGACATCTGAGTTGAGACCTGAAGAATGAGGGGCAGCCATGCCACGTTGGTAGAGTGTTCCTTTAGAAGGAAGAACAGATGCCAAGGCTTAGGTAGAAGGTTGGTGAATTTGAGAAGCAGAAGGACTGTGGGGCTGAGGCAGTAGGGCCAGGGGCAAGTGGTGGTGTTGAGGTTAGCGAAGCCTGCAAAGCCAAATAGATTAGGGTAGCATCTTGCATGGTTCCAAGGGTGTTGGGAAAGCATTGGAAGTATAGCCATAACATAAGCTGCTCCAGCAGCACAGATTTTAAAACTTACCTGCATCTTCTCTCCCTACTGACCCTGGCATGTCTTAGAGCTTTTAGAAAACGACTAGTTGAGTGGGAGACAATTAATCTTGCTTGCTTCAGAATCCCAGGGACTGGCCTTAAGAGTATGGGAGCAGACCAGCCCTGGAGTAGTAGACTAAATGCACATAAAGCCTTCTAGACGGTGCTGACCAGAAGGCCACATGACCAATTTATTATTATTATTGGAGCTGACTGTGCTCTTCTGCACATAGCCCCCTCTCAAACACCCCTTAAAACCCTTTATCCTGTAACCGGCAACTTGGAGATGGTTTAGGGACATTAGTCCACCATCTTCCCAGATGGATGTCCTCCCGAATAATGCAGCCAGTCCCTTCCCACTAATACGTGTCTCTCGAGTGTTGGGTTTCAAGCAGCAAACAAATGAACTTGGGTTCACTACCAGTCCTGTTTGGTTTTAAGCAGGAGAGTGCCAGGATTTCATTTAGAGCTTAGAAAGCTCACCGGCTGTGTAGACATTGGATTATTCAGAAACAAGAGTGGAAACTTATCAGGAGGCTATGGCAGTTCCGCAGGGAAAGAGCACAGTGACAGTGTAAGTGGAGAGGACAGAGTCGGATATATTTTGGACATAGAACTGATAAGAAACCCTGGTGGGGTGAACCTTGGAGGAGAGAATAGGGAGGAATCAAGGGTGATTTGTAGGTTTTTGGCTGGAACACCTAGATGATCATAGTAACAGTAAGATGGGAAAAACTAGGGGAAGAAGAGTTTGAGGGTGAAATTAAGAACTCTGTGGGGCCACTTTCAGTCTCAGATAAAATACAGGCTGTGGAGCCAGACTGCCCAGGTTCTCATCCTATTCTAGACTGCTCAGTGATTTTTGACAGGTTCCCTTAACCCTTGACTCGGTTTCTTCATCTGTAGAGGGGGAATTACAATCCAACTACCTTAAGCGGTTGCTGTGAAGATGACAGCCATTCTTACACATAAGTAAAGTCACCCAGTCGTGTCTGACTCTTTGTGACCCCATGGACTGTAACCTACCAGACTCCTCTATCCATGGGATTTTCCAGGCAAGAACACTGGAGTGGGTTGCCATTTCCTTCTTTCCAGGGGATCTTCCCAACCCAGGGATCGAACCTGGGTCTCCTGCACTGCAGGTAGACTCTTTATATCTGATCCACCAGGAAAGTTATAGGTTAGTACCAAATTCTTCATCAGCAAGTATTCAGTGAGCATTTCTATGCACTAATTTCTAAGCATATAACAAAGACCAAATCAGACAAAAATCACTGCTCTTTTGGAGTTTATATTACAGTTGGGGCAGGGGAGACACAATAAATAAACGCATTGTTAAAATATTGAGTTGTTGGATGTAGATAGGTGTTACGGAGAAAAATAAAGCAGGAAAAGTGGTCGTGAGAAGAATGGGTTGCAATTTAAAGTACTGTGGCCAGGGACTTCCCTGGTGGCTCAGTAGTAAAGAATCTACCTGCCAATGCAGGAGACGTGGGTTACATCTCTGATCCAGAAAGATCCCACATGCCTTGGAGCAGCTAATCCTGTACACCACAGCTACTGAGCCTGCGCTCTAGAGCCTGGGAGCCGCAACTACTGAAGGCCACACGCTTAAAGCCCATGCTCCGTATTAAGAGAAGCTACTGCAGTAAGAAGCCCTCCCTCGAACCACAACTAGAGAGTAGTCCGCACAGCAGTGAAGACCTGGCACAGAGAAAAATAAATAAAAAATAAAATTGGGTGGCCAGAAAAGTTTCCATTAAGACAGTGATATTTAAGAACAGACTTCAAAGGAAGGTACCTGCCACCTGGATATCAGGGGAACGATGTGCCAGGCAGGGAAAACTGTCAGCCCGAAGGCCATGATGTCAAGGCTTTGAGAAACAACAAGAAAGGTGAAATAGCCATAGCTGTTATTCTGTGAGAGGTGAGGAGCCCTGGGGAGTGTGAGCAGATTGGTAACATAATCTGATTGACATTTCAAAGCATCCCCTGGCTGCCAAGTTGAGAATAGACAGGGAAGGGCAAAGGCTTGTGGGAGAACTGGGGCTTCGATCCAAGTGATGGAGCATGGTGGATTGGACTAGGATGGGGCAGTAGTGGTAGAGAGAATTAGATAATAAACAAATGATACAAAAATTCAATATAAGGACATCACATGGTAACATGTGCTCTGGAGAAAAATAAAGAACCATTGGGGATAGCAAACATGGAAGGTGTTGCAATTTTAAAATAGAATGGAAGAGAAGACCAAAAGATGGTGACACTTAAGTGAGTCTTGAAGGAGAAGAGGGACTGGGCCGTGGGGCCACGTGGGAGAGAAGTCTTCAGGCAAAGTGCAGCCCCACAGAGCTCATGGAGCAGAAGTGTGCCTCATACTGTCCAGGTAGGAAGGGGCCAGCGAGCTGGATGGACTGAGCCTGGGACGGGGAGGGGAGGGAGGGCAGAGTCTCAGAGCGCTATAAGGACTCTGATTTGAGGGGATGCAGTGGAAGGCTTTGAGTAGAGGATTGACACGATCTGGTCCACCTGCTCGTTCTGGCTGCTGTGTGAACAGGGTATCAAAGGACAAGAGTCAAAGTGGGGAAATAATTAGGAAGCAAGTGCAACAGTCCAGCTGAGGGAGGAAAGCAGCTTGAGCAGGACGGTGGCTGTAGAGGAGATGAGGAGTGGTCAGAAGCTAAACACCTATGAATGGGAGACAGAGCCAGCAAGATTTGCTGACAGGTCCAATGTGGGTTTATGAGAGAAAGAAAGGAATCAAGGGTGACTCCAAAAGTTTGGGGCCAAGAAACTGGAAAGAAGGAAGTGCCATTTACTGATGTAGGGGAAGCTGCAGGAAGATGTATGCTGGAGGGAGGTCATGAGTCTGACTTCGGACCTGTTATACTTGGGGTGTCTATGAGACAACCACACTGGCCAGTCACATTGTAAAGATATTGAGAAGGCAGTAAATACACAAGTTTGGGGTTCAAGGAACACATACAACTTGGGGAGTCTTTAAAATCTCAAGGCTGGCAGAGCTCACCTTGGCAGAGTGTAGCTGGATGACAGATAGCCTGGGGCAGAGGCCTGAGTCACCCCAACTGCCAAGTCTGGGCAGAGGCAGAGGTACCAGCTGAAGAGAGTGAGAACAGCAGCCAGAGATCCGAGGGACCAGGAGGGCCTAGTCTACAATCTAGAGTCTACCATCTCTAATCATGATGTTTTCAAAGAATATTTAACTCTGTAGGAATTTATGGGCAGGGTGCTGGGGTGGGTGGTGGCAAGCAGCATGTGAAACAATGTTAAGTTACTTTCTGTACATGGTGGGAGTTGAGGATTATTGTTATTTCTCCTTTACAATTCTCTGTATTTTCTTAATCCTTAACACTGAACACGTATTACTTTCATAAAAATTCTTTGACAAGGATATTTGAAGATCAATCCTGGAAAGTGACTTTTCCTGTTCACAGAGGAGTCCAGCCTATTTCTACCTCAAACGTGTGCCCATAGAAAAGAATTTAGCTCCTTCTCTCCATTAGGGGGTGCTGTGGAAGGGGCAGTCCCCCTCAGGCCAGGTAGCTTCAGAAGCCCTTCGGCCAGTAGAAGCTCCGGGGTGGGGGGAGACTGGCCAGGGAAGCACTGGAGGCTGTCCTGATGCCAAGTGGCCTCCATTAAGAGCTGTTGAGGGGTGCCATTGGTGATGTGCCAACCACGCTTCTCAGAACTAGGGGTGTCAGACATGCCAAGCTGCATCCCCAGGATAGGCCGTGGGCCCACACTCCTTAGCTTGGCATAGACTGACGCATGGACAGAACAGCAGCTTCATTAAAAAACAGTTTATTAGCATCTATGTCTAGCATCTGTGCAAATGAGATCGGCTCCCCCCAGGGGCCGGGTGTCCGCACCTGAGCCCCTGGGGAGCCTCTTTGCCGCAGGCCCTGTCTTGAGGCAGTGTCCTTGCTCGTCCGACATCAGTCCCATTGCTCCTGGCCCAGGGCTAAGCCCCACCTCGAGAGGCCATGGGGATGGCTTCTCCTGAGCGACTGTTGCCTCTAGTGGCTGAGAAGGCCCTGCCTCCGGCGGCCGGGGCTACGTCCACCTGGATGACCCCGTGCACCTGGGAGAGCTGTGGGCTATCCAAGCTGGCAATGAGCTGGCGGGGGCCTGGTCTCACAGGGACGAATGTCTGGCGCAGGGTCACTGTCTCGTTGCCCCCAATGTCCCTGTGGGCAGAGATAGGGTCATGGGCCTGGGGTGACAGGGTGTGGAGTGGGGAGTAAGGGCTGATGGGGAAGCTGGAAGGAAGGAGCAGAAGGCGGAGCCCTTCCGGCATTTCTGGGCTCAGCTGGAATCTCTACACCCACGACCTAACCTACTGACGGAGGACAAAGCCTGAACCCCAAGTCCGCCTCCACAAAGCTTGATCAGTGGCTGCCCAGCCAGCTGCCGGAGCTGGAAATCTCCTCGGCATTCAGAACTCCTCCCTCCCTGCTCTCACAAACATCTGGGCAAAGACCGTGCACAGCCTCCTCCCTCTCCATCGCCAGTGCACCTGCCCCAACCAGGTCAGCCCCATCCCCTGGTGGGTTTCCAAGATCAAGGAAACTTCACAAGGAGACTTTGGGGTTTGACACAGTGTTGCCAAATACTTCCAGGCTTGCCAAGAAAAAAGGTGGAAGAAAAGGAATTCTCCTCTGCTACGATCACCTCTTACGATGTTATCTCAAAAAAAAAAAAAAACCCAAAACAAACAAAACAAAACTGTAGTCCCCCAAAAGACAAACAAACAAAACTGGAGTCCCTCCCAAGAACAGACAATTGGCATCTTTAAATTAAATTGACACACACTCATGTGTGTATGTGAGAGACAGAAATACACATGCTGGTGTACACACACACACACCCCTCTCAGTGTCTTTATTTTCTTCCTTCCTATGGCTGGTGTGTACACACACACACACACACACCCCTCAGTGTCTTTATTTTCTTCCTTTCTATGGCTGGTGTACACACACACACACACACACACACACACACACACACACACACACACACACCTCAGTGTCTTTATTTTCTTCCTTCCTATGGCCCTCTAGTTCCAGATCACCCCTCCAGGAATTTACAATTTCACCTGCCTTCTAACTGCCTTCCTTGCCT
This sequence comes from Muntiacus reevesi, assembly GCF_963930625.1. Classification (NCBI taxonomy): domain Eukaryota; kingdom Metazoa; phylum Chordata; class Mammalia; order Artiodactyla; family Cervidae; genus Muntiacus; species Muntiacus reevesi. The sequence goes on along the minus strand of NC_089255.1, from coordinate 20,435,743 downwards.
CTCATCTCATTTTCCATTCATTTTTCCAATCACTCAGAGGTGAACTGAGCCTTTCAAGGGCTTGGCTTCCTTGTTGCTTAGGAGATAGATGAAACTGTAGCTCCCTAACCTGACACACAGGCTCACTCTGACTCACCCCGCCTGCCTGCGATCATTGCCCCCCCCCCCCCACATTCTTCATTCCTTCTGCCCACCAGCCCCAGTGAGCTCCACCCCTCCCCTGAATTCACAGTGTTTTCATGCCTTGCCCCTGGGCTGCCTCCAGACCCACTTCACACCTCCTCTTCAGTGAGGACTCCCTGGAGCATCTCCTGCCCTCAGGAAAATGAATCTCACCTTTCTCTGAGCTCCTCCAGCAATCTGCGCCTATGCAGACACATTGACTGTGACTGAATGTATATTGCAGTTGTTCACACCTGTTAGCATCTGTCCTTTCCTGCCTCTGCCTGAAACCCTTACCTCTGGCCCCTGCTAAACTTGAGCCTGCCTTGGGGATCATTTCTGGAGCCAGACTTGTGCAAACACCACAGTCCTTCAAGGGAATGAGCCAACATCCCAACATCAAGGATGAGCTATCCTTGGGGCAAAACATTTAGCTTGGAGCCTGCTGCCAAGGGACGTCCCTGGACCACTCTGTACTCCTTCTACCCCATTAACTGTGTAGTTTAGAACACGTACCAGTCATCCTCACTTTCTGATGTAAATTAGAAGTGAATATAAAATGAGGGCGTGGGATCAGATGGTCTTGAAGGTGCCTCCAAGCTCTATGAAGGTGAGAAGTAGGAAAGTCTGGAACATAGAAGTCTATAGCCTACCTGATAGGTTGTCGACTTAATTTCTAGACTTCCTATCAGAATATCCAACTTGAAATTCAGTCTACAATTTAACAGGTAGGCTATACATACTCTGCATGCATGCTCAGTTGCCTCAGTCATCTCCGACTCTGAGACCCTATGCCCTGAAGCCCGCCAGGCTCCTTTGTCCATGGGATTCTTCAGGCAAGAATACCGGAGTGGGTTGCTATGCCCTCCTCCAGGGCATCTTCCCAACCCAGGGATAGAACTTGCATCTGCTACAGCTCCTGCATTGCAGGTGGATTCTTTACCACTGAGTTACAGCAGAAGCCTCAAGTTGTACTCTGCCTGGTAACAAATCTGTGTTTTTAATTTGTGCCCACTTTTCCATTGATATGAGGTTAAAGGTTGTTTGGGTTCAGACCAGCCTTCATAAGTCTATTTACCCATACTATAATTGAACTGTGGGGCTTCTCCAGTGGCTCAGGGGTAATGAATTTTCTGCAGTGCAGAAGACTCAGGAGACACGGGTTTGATCCCCGGGTCAGGAAGATCCCCTGGAGGAGGGCATGGCAACCCACTCCAGTATTCTTGCCTAGGGAATCCCCATGGAGAGAGGAGCCTGGTGGGCTTCAGTCCATAGGGTCACAAAGAGTCGGACACAATTGAAGCGACTGAGCGCACACACATGTGTAATTGAACTGTACTATTTCAGAGCCTAGCCTTTATTTATAAGGTTATTTCCAAGATAAATTGCTCTCTAGGTTCCAACGAGGGATGTCAAGATCTCTCCCTACCCTGATCTTAGCGTCTGGCGAGACCTTGGCTGAACCCTGGTTTGAGAGTTGAAGGCAAACACATCAGCTACTAATGCAGGAATGTGCCCACAACTGAGTGCCAGTAATAAAACCAACTCCCTGACAGGACATCAGAACTTAGACATCCAAATTAGCATTGTCTTTGATGCTAATTTGAGTATTAGTAGCAAATTAGCATTTATGTTCTTGTTTAACCACACTGAACATTTTAAAAAGCTCCTCTCAGATTTTCCTTCACAGCCATTTAAAACCACACACATATTACATGTACCCACTTGGGCGTACACTCACACCTGGCCAAGTCACTGTCCCTCCTTTACAGTCAAGGTTCATTTCTGATTGAGAAGGGCATTATGACCCACCTGGCTCGCTTATTTACCTTATTAATCAGTCTTAGTTCTAAATGACTTGAGGCTGTTTCCCCAAAGTCAAATCCACTCCCTTAGAAGACCACCCTAAGGACATTCTAGAGAATATGATTCAGGCTCTGGGGGAAATCCCCGAGAAGGGTTTGGAACAGACTTCTAGCTTCCCCTGGTGACTGCTTTAGTGGTGACAACAGCCACCTGGAGGAGTAAGCGCTGGAATGTTTATTAAGTGGCCAGTCAGCAGGTGGGGTGGCATGCCTTATGCCATAATGAGGCTCCATACCACAGCCATTGATGTGCAAATGAGAGTGAAGTCATGCCAATTTTGGAATCGCTTGGGTTTGCCAAGAAGTTTGTTCAGGGGTTTTCTCTAAGATGTTAGGGAAAAACCCAAATGAACTTTTTGGCCAGCCAACAATACACCCAAATCAGCAGCTCGGGGCTCTCACCTGTGCTGGAGGCCCCGCCTGGGCTCACAGTAGCTGGAGGAGCCACAGAATGTCAACTGAGGACCTGCCTCGAGAAACCACCACCCAACCCTCTCATTTACTGGGGGGAGACTGGGCCCTTGCACTGGCGCGACTCTCACACGAGCCCCACAGTTGAAGAGAGGGGCTGAGTCTCCAGTGCTCAGTGCGGGAGGTGCTTGCCTTACTCCCTGGAAGGGGAGAGAATCAAAGATCTGGCAGGGAAGCTGCGGGGAGCCCAGCTCCGGGGACCCCGCAGGACAGGGGAACCTCTGTCTGTCAGCAGCAGGTGAGAGACCCCAGTAGGTAGGTTGTCTGGGAGTTCCAAGCTCCGCTCTCTAAGCTGCCAGAAACCCTTTTAGGGTGACAGGAGGAGAGTGCTCCTTTGAGAGGTGTCCCATCACTCAGGAGCCCAGGATGGGGCAAAGGCCAGAACAGCAGCCTTTTTCAGCTCTGGCCTGTTGGCGAAAGTGGCAGCCACCCCCAGGCAGAGCCTGTGTGTGTGGGGAGAGGGATGGGTAGGTTGGTCAGGGACCCTCTGCTTCCCCACCCAGCCCCTCTGTGAATGCAGTCACTTTCCCTCGGGTGCTCTTTACTGAATGAGGAAAAAGCCTGCCCCTGTCACCAGAAAGCTGAGCTTAAAGGTCAGCCTCTGGCCTTCTCTGCTTTCCCTGTTCCTGCATGTGTGAGTCCATGTCAGAGATGACAGCATGGCCTGGGAACACGGCCTTGGGACTGGCTGGGCACACAGCCTTCCCTGGCTTGGGATTAGGCCCCAGCAGGTGGCATAAGGGCCTGAGGCACAGGACTCTCTCCTTAGGAACTGCTTGCTGTGGTTGTGGCACCAGCCCAGCAACCAGCTTGAGAGCCTGTGTGAGGTGCTCGCCGTGGCGGAGGAGTGGAGCCTGCCCCTTAGGAGCCGAGACACTCTGGGAGATGTGGCCACCAGCCGCCCCATCTGTAAAGGGGGGACAGCTACCAGCAGAGCACTGATGCTGTGCCCAGCACCACGCTGAGGGCTCTGCATGCATGGTCTCCTGTGATTCTCAGAGCTAGGTTATTACTGTTATCCCCACTTTACAGGTGAGAAAACTGAGGCACGGAGAAGATCATACATATAGCACACAGCCCATGAGTGATGAAGCTGGGACCTGAAGCGCATCATATGATTATCTCTTTAAAGGGTACTGGGGGTCTCCAAATGAGCTTACATTCCTGAAAGTGCCTGCTCAACTCTTGAGTGCTGGGTGAGAGTAGTGACAAATTACTAGTGATCCCTTTGTGAGGTTTTAGCTCCCTAACAAGCCAGCAAGGCAGGTCAGGGACACCGAGGAGCACTGCCTGAAGCAGGCCTTCTTAGCACTGGCTGGGTTGAACTGAGTCAGGAGGTGTTGCTGGCCGGCCCCAAGTGACAGACCTTACTGTCCTGACCTGAGCAGGAGAGGGACAAAGGTGGGACCCATGCATCCGGGAGGCTGGCAAGGGCAGTGGCCGGGGCAGAAGGAGGGGCTGCACTCACCCAACATTGAGGATCTTGGGCCTCTGCAACCCAGAGCCCTCGAGCCGGAAGACGACATTGGTGAGGGTGACAGGCAGCGGGTTCTTGAAGACAATCTGTACTTCGCACTCCTGGCCAACCACGGCTGCTCCCAGTAACTGAGACAGAAAGAGACCCCATCATCAGAGCCTTGGGCCAAATTGATGGGCCTGGACACTCCCACCAGAGAGGGAGAGAAAGCTCCATAGAATGAAGACCACCCTGACCCCACATTCCTGCCTCTGGGGGAGGGCTCACCCAAAGCCAGAGAGGAAACTCTAACCTACTCCCCAGCTGAAGCCACCCCAGAGTAAGGGAAATGAGATTTGATTTTCCAGAAAAGGGAACCAAAGCCCAAGAGCCCAGGCTGGTCCCTGACCTCCTCCCACCACTGCTTCTGGCCTAGTGCCCTCCGCCTCACCCGCCAATCCCCCCCAGCCCAGCCCGCTGCTCTACCGTGAGACTGAGGTCTGGGGTACGCAGACGGAAGGTGTGCTGCTTGGCCAGCACCTGCCCGTTCTCCTTCACGTGGCCTGAGACGTTGAGCAGCATGGCCCCCTGGTCTACGAGGTGGACCCGGTATTCCTTGTAGGCCACGGGCATGGTCACGCGCTCCGCTGCGGGGAAGAGGCCTGGCGTCACCGAGGCCTGCTTCCCCAGACCCGGCCTCTCCGGGTCTCCGTGTCCCCGGCCCTGGGGTACCCAGCTGTGGAGGGGGGTGCTACAGGCTGGGGAAGGGGCACTCACAGGCCCCTGGCGCCAGCACCACCTCCTTCTTGCTCTCCTTGAAGACGGATCCCGTGACGCCGGTGTAGAAGGTAACAGAGAGGTAGAGATGCAGCTTCACGGTGCGGGGGCTGCTGCCGCGGTTGGTCAGCACCACGCAGACCATCAGGTCCTGCCCCATCACTGCGTCCTGCGCCTCCACCTGCACGGCCACATCCTCCGCCGAGTCCCGGGTGGCATACACATTGGGTTTGCTGCCATGGGCAGCTGCGGTCTCCACTGCCTTCCGTTCTGCTTCTGAGCCTGGGGGTTGGGAGTCAAGGGTGAGCTTACAGCTGCTCTTGGGTCGGGGGGGCGCTTGGAGGGCACGCTTGGTGTGGCCAGAGCTGGCCGGGATGGGGAGCTGATACCTTCTGGGTGCTTATAGGTGTGTGTGATGTCTTCCCGCATGTTGGAGCCGATGGCCTTCGTAATGATGAGTGAGCCAATAGCCTTCTCCTCCACATACACGATCTTGAAGCTGCCGTCATCCTGTCGCTGCCAGTAAACCTTGTCACTGTTCACCTGTCAGGAGGGCGGTTGTGGGGGGCGCGAACCAGGAATGAATGAGCCAGAGGGTCTGAGGGTGGGCCTGACCCCCCAGCTGCCTTCCCCGGATCCTAGGAACTGCAGGGAAGGCTGGATCCAAAGGTTGGGAGCTTCCTGGCAGAGCGAAACTGGGAGACTTCTTTTCTTTCTTTTTTTTTGAGACTTTTCAAGCTGAGCCAGAAAAGGCCAGACAGCAGGAAAGAAGTTGATTTGGGAGGCTCCTCACGGTGCGTTGGGCATTAATAACAGTAATCCCTTGCACTCACTTGCTGACTCCATGACTTATAAAGCAGTTTCATACCCATTATTTCTTTTGATCCTGAGCACAGAAAGCAGAGCAGCCATTATTATGGCTTTTTACAGTTGGGGAAACTAAGATTTGTAGAATGAGTGACCTGCCCAAAGTCACACGGGTAGTTGGTCAGCAGTGGGGCAGGACCGGAGAACCTAGGACCAACGCCAGTGCCCCGGTCTCCCCAGGCTGCCCACGAAGGCACCAGGCGCACGCACAGTCCTCACCTCTGCAAAAATGAAGGGTGTGTCGTACTTCATGTAGACCAAGCCATTCTTGATGGACTGCACAGAGCAGGGCCCACAGCAGAAGATGCCTACAGGAGTGAGGGCGCCACAGGGGTGAGAGATCCAAGGAGGCTGAGTGGGACCCCCAGATCCTGGGCCCACCCTTCCAAGCCCACCCAGTGCCCACTGCCCGGGTTCAGACCCCACCAGTCCAGATTCTCTGGTGGCTCAGACGGTATAGAGTCTGTCTGCAATGCAGGAGACTTGGGTTCGATCCCTGGGTCAGGAAGATACCCTGAAGAAGGAAATGGCAACCCACTCCAATATTCTCGCCTGGAAAATCCCATGGACGGAGGAGCCCGGCAGGCTACAGTCCATGGGGTCACAAAGAGTCGGACACGACTGACCGATTTCACTTCACAGTCCAGCTCAGGGAGGGCAAACAAACGGGAGAACAGTACTGTTTTGCTTCAGTCATTGGTGGGGGTGAGGGGGTCGGGGCAACTGTGGGGACAAGCCTGCCTTGTTAACCAAATTGCTGGCACACTTCCTCCACTGGCTGAAGCTGGATGTCAGCTGTCTGTGACTCCCAGAGGTCAAGACCCCACCCCACCTACCCCATCCTACATCAGAACAAACCCAGAACCCCTTATGGCTCTGCTTGCCAGCTGGGAGAGCGATGACATCACAGTCACCATTCCAGAAAGGTCCAGAACCACCCTCAGTTCCACAGCCCACGGTATCCTCTCTGTGGGGAGGTGACAGGGGAGCTGGTAGGAAACAGTGTCTGTCTTCAACGTGCTCCGGAAGGCTTTCTGGAGGACATAGGCTGATAGAGAGGAGGCGTGGCTGAGAGGACACAGAACAGGAAGTGAGGGATGTCCAACGGCAGAGAATCTTAGAATATACCTTGAACTAGGGTCTCCTTTTACAGATGGGGAAACAGGCTCAGCAAGGCAAAGTGAATTCCAGGAGACACAAGACAGACGGACACAGAGAGACTGGAAGGAGCTAATCCTTATTAAGTAGCTACTAAGCTCCAGTCATGCTGCTAGTCTAATATGCTTTCTCATTTGATCCTCCCAATCACCCTATAAGGTATACATCATCCCCATATTACAAACAAGAACACCAGAGCCCAGAGGTGCAAGGAACTGGCCTAAATGACATATCTAAGAAGTGATCAAGCTAGAATCAAGCCTGGGCCTGGCTGGCCTCAGAATCCCTGCCTGCCACCTAGCCCACCCACTTCCTAGAGCGGGGACTGGAACTCAGGTCTCCTGGTGTCCTGTGACAGGCTATTTAAATATAACAGGCATCTCTGGGGTTGTAAAACTCAGGGGGCACTATTTACAGAGATGATTGAGAGGGAGGGGTCTGGTCAGAGACCAGAAGGGGAGGTAGGCTAGGGGAAGGCTATCTGACTCAGGGTGAGGAAGGGAGAAGCGGGAGGCGGGGAGGGAAGAAGCAATTGGAGGGGCAGGTGGGGGCCACCTGGGGCCAGATTATTAAGTGGGAAGGGTGTGGGGGACCTGTTTGAGATCTAATCTTGTTTTTGACCACACCTCACCATGCAAAACTTCCCCCACCAGGGACTGAACCTGTGGCCCTGGCAGCAGAAGTATGGCGTCTTAACCACTGGACCACCAGGAAGGTCTGGAGAGATCTTATTTTTGCAGAAATGTGCATTGCGGAAAAAAGACTAGTAGGTTATGTCATCAGTGATTATTTCTTAGGCCGGACTGGGTTATAGAAGCTGTTATCTTCTTTGAACCTACCTGAACCCTAATTTTTTTCCCCATACCATACGTATAACTCAGTGGAGCAATGAGAGGAACTTGGTAAAAGCAAGACTATGTGTCAAAAGAGAGGAAGTCAGGGGCTGGGTTCACTCTGCTGCTGACCTAACACTGTGCCCCAGAGAAAGACTCTAACCCAGCCGATCTGCAACATCACCAGGGGAACTTTCAAAAACACAGGTTTCTGGAATCTATTCCCGGAATTCAGGCCTAGAAATTTCCTTGAAATAAAACTGAAACCACCTGAGAGAGAACAGGAAATTTTACAATTTATGTTATGCAATTCTGTACATTTTTTTTCTTCTAAGCATGTTTTACTTAAAACAGTGCTTAGTCACTCAATTGTGTTCGACTTATTACGACCCCATGGACTGTAGCCCACCAGGCTCCTCTGTCTGTGGAATTCTCCAGGCAAGAACACTGGAGTGGGTTGCCATGCCCTCTCCTCCAGGGTCTCTTCCTGAGCCAAGGATCAAACCTGCATCTCCTGCATTGGCAGGCGAATTCTTTACTACTGAGTCACCTGGGAAGCTCTTTACTTAAAATAGTGACTTTTTAAACTATAAAAATATATATATAAATAAAAAGGTCTTCCAATTAATTACCTCCAGGACACGTAAATAAAAATGTTAAGTGGGAAAAGTGGATTGGCGGGTGAGGGACACCTCTCACTGAATTCTCTCAAATCTTTGGACTTTTGAGCCATCTGGGTGTAATAACCATGATAAATAAATAAAATTTGGGCACATAATTATGCAGAAAGTTGAAAATAAATGAAGGGTCACATGGTGATTGCCCTCATGAGTCCGTCTGAAGAACTGTGGCGCTGAAGGACCTGACTCCAAGGCCCCGTCCAGGACACTGGCGTTTGCTCCCCTAGCTGGGGACACAGGGAGGGGCCCCCAGTGGGGTCTGGGCGCCAGGCAGGGGCCCTGCTCACCACTGCTGGTCTCCTGGGGTGTGGCGTCTACAACCTGCCACCCATCGAAGCCCGAGGGCAGATCTGGCCTCTTCATCCAACAGTCGTTCCACACGTGGAAGTTCCTGGATGAAGGTAGATGGAGGGCTCGGTGAGCTGCCTACTGGGGCCTCCCCAGCCTCCCCTGCTCTCGGCATCCAGGCCTCGGTCTCCGGTCATCAGCAGGGACAGGCAGCCCAGCCCGGCCCCAGCCTCACCAGACAGAATCATGGTTCAGGTGCTCCAGGGGCTTCATGTTCTCGTCAAAGTAGATGTCCATGGTGAGGGAAGTGTCTGTGTCGTGTGCGGAGTTGAAGTTGGTGACAGTACGGGTGGCCAGGCCCAGGCAGCGCAGCACTGTGCGGGGGAGGGTGCAGACTTGGGGTTCAGGGCCCAGGGCCAGGGCAGCGGTAGGGGGGCAGGTGAGGCATGAGGTCAGGAATAGCAAGGGGACACGGGCAACTGGGGTTGCCGAGCTGGGGCAGGGGTCACTAGGGTCAAGTTCACCGAGCCAGGGAGTGTTGGGGGTTAGGGGAAGCCAGGCCACCTGCCTGGCTTTGTGCCTGCCTGTCCCTTCTCCCTCCTCTCCTCCAGGCCTTTCTGGGTTGTTAACACTAATTAATGATAATTAAGGCCAGCCTGCCAGCCACCCCCGCCTGTCCCTGCACTGTAGCCACAACTGGGCTGGGCTCACGAAGGTGGAGCCTAGCTTCCTTCCATCCTCCGTGTAGGGCCCAGGCGGTTCCCGTCCCATCCCTCCAATACCTGTGGTGGTCACACCGGCGAAGACCCAGCACTGACCAAAGGGGACAGAGTTGCCGGTGCGTAGGTAGCTGAGAAGGATCTCCACGCTGCCCACCCACGCTGATGGGTTGGTGCCGCGGGAATAATCTCCAGACCAGTTCCCAATCAGGACCCCATTGTCATCCAAGGAGTTCACCTGTCCAGGACAGGATGGCGTGGGGCAGAGTTGGGGGAGAGGCTCAGGACCTGCCATGTGGTCCCCAGCCTAGCCCCTGGCCCTGCAACCATCCCTGACCCCTAACCGCTCAGGATTCGGAGGCAGCCTGAGTCCAGCCTGCCCCTCCCGCAGCCCTCTGCCCCCCCATCCTGGTCTGACACAGGAATGTGAATCCTGGGTGTGCCAAGGTTAGGGTTTGGCCCTACATTCCACTAGAGCTGGAACAGGAGCCAGGAAGGGGAGGGTTAGGGGGCAGGTTGGGAGGGGAGATGAGTGAGATCCCTTCCCACTGTACCTTTTGCAAGGGCTGGGGTCCTGGAAGAATCAGAAAGGGTAGGAGTGGGGGTGGGAGACAGCAGGCAGGGACTCAGTAGGGCTCAGAGACGCAAGGGAGCTCACCATGGCAGAGATGACCCGGGAGACACTGACGGGGTCCCCGCGGCCTCCATAGGGCATGCCCCGCCGGTCCAGGATGTACAGGCAGGCGTCCAGCACCCCGTGGTCAAACTGGGGGGAGCCAGGGCAGAGGTGACCTTTAGGCTAGCACCTGCACCCCCACCCCGCCTCACCTGCCTCTAGCGCCCCCGGGTGCACGAGGCCCCAGCCAACCATACCTGGCCATAGTTCCAGGTCCGCTCGCCAATCTGCGCTTCTGTCCCATAGTAAATTCGCCCCGACTCATTAAGCACGTACTCCTGCCGCCAGTCCTCATGGTCCACATACACGATGTCCTCTGTGTCCCCAAAACACACATGCCTGGTCCCCTTCAGCCCTCTCCCTGGGTCCCACCTGCCCCTCGGCTGCTTCTGCAGGGCTCATGACCGCAGGGGAAAAGCAGGGATGCTTCTAGCCTGACAGCACTGCTTCCAGGAAGGATGGAGCAAACAGGATAGGGATAATGGGAGAAGGGTGGCTGTCACCAGGACCCTTCACCAGGAGAGGTGATGTGGCTCTGTGACCTTGGGCTGGTCACTTCTCTACGTCCTGCATCGAGGTCCTCTCACCTGGACACTGGGAGGCTGGCTTCTCCTAGGGCTAGGCACCCAGGCACGAAGCCAGATCTAGTAAAGGAAGTCCTACCTGCCCTCCCCTCCTGTCCACATTTTGCTCCAGCAGCTCACCTGGGCACCAGGGATTGAAGAGGATGTAGATCTCGTTGCGGGGGTCGAAGGGCAATTGGAACTCTCCAGCTTCGCAGCGTGTGCGGATGGTGAACTGAAACTTGCCAATGATGGCGTTGGGGGAGGTGTGGACCCGTAGGTTCAGATTCTGCCCACTGGACTTGGTCACCTGGGCTTTCCAGCCTCCACTGCCCCCCTTGCCCACCGGGATAATCACATGGGTGCCCTTGCCCACTTCGGGATTGTTTCCTGCCGTGGGGGAAACACTGATTAGCTGCTGCAGCCCACTTGAAGCAGGGGGATGGAGCCCTGGACTTCTTTCAGCCCCACCCAGGATGTGTGTCCCGAGTTGGACAATTGCCTGGGCCAGATTGAGAACAGCTCTGTCCCCACCCAATGCATGCCCACATGTCAGGGCAGAGCTCCAGTCCAACATCCCAAACCTGTTCCCTCCGCACTTAACTTGGAGGTGAGTAGAAGAGACCAGGTCACTGTCACCCTCTGCCTGCCTGACCGTCCCAATACCTGGGCTGGAGGAGCAGAGCCGCCCTGTCTGGGTCTAGGTGTCCCTGCCCCACATGAAAGCGCAGTTCCTGTCCTGAAAGTCTGCCTGCTCTCTGGGGCTGCAGCTTCCAGAGCCCAGGGCATCCCTGCTGGAGGTGGTAAGGGTACCTGGGAAATTAGAGGCTGGGGTGGGCAAGGCTAGGCCCTAATCAAAGGGTACCAGGAGTCACCCGCCCCCGGCGGCAGCATAATCACCAGCCTAGGCAGTCAGTGGCCACCAAGCAATACAATGAGGGAGGCATCGGCCCTGGGTCATGGGTACAGAGAGACAGATTGGACAGAGAGTGAAGTCACATCCTGGGGAAGGAGGGCAAATCCAGAAAGAAAGATACACAAAAGCAGCAACACTGGAGAGGATGCGGTAGTAAGGATCCAAAGAAAAAGTATATTGAGACAAATGCTCTGGGAGGCTTGGAGAGGGTGAGCTTAGGAAACGAAAACAGGGAAGCCAAGACCCTCCCTCTGGGGGACATACTTACATGATTACACCTGCCTTAGCTGGCAGGGGCAAGGAGTGGGGTAAGGGAGGAGCCTAAAGACACCCCTGTGACCCTAATACCACGGCTGGGAGCCCTGCTAACCAGCCCCCTATCCGTACTCCACCCTACCTGGGGTCTTCACCACTACCATCCCCATCCCCCATTGCAGCCTCCACTGACCGATGCACAGCTCCAGGGTGACATGATCGGAGGACTCATAGGGACGAGACAGGAAGAGGACCATATGGAAAGGCTGCCCACGTCGGAGAATCAGCTCATCGTACTCGAACTCGTCCGTGTGGTGCTCTCGGCGGTTCTGGTCTGAGCGTGAACTCAGCAGATCCACACCAGTCACCACCAGCATTCCCTCTGCAAAGCCACAGCTCCGGCTCAGCAAAGCTTCACGGGGAGTCCAGGCTCCCCTCCCCGACAACTAGCCTCCCAGGCCCCCAGAGATGTCAGAATGAGCCTCAGGCCCCATTAAGGCATTTTGGCTCTCAGAGAGCATGGCCAGGTGGGCCTCACCCCGGATGGTGCCATCTCCAGCTGCGTTTACAGCGCTGCCCCGGGAGCCAGGCCGGCGGGAGTCTGAGCCCCGGGAGTCGGGTCTTCGGCTCCTGGAGCCAGACCCTCGAGCTCCCCGGTCTCCACGGCGCTCAGGGCCCCAGTCATCGTCTTCTGTGTTCCGGCAAGAGCAGCAGCCACAGCAGCGCGCCCAGAAGGAACGGCCCCCACGGCGAGACCGTCTGTCTGGCTCTGGTTCCGGCTCTGGAGAAGGTGTGGTGGGGGGCTGCCAGGGGTTTCCGCCCCAGCGGCCCATATCCGAGCGAGGACCGCCTGTGTGGAAGAGGCAGGGAGGCTCTGATCACTCACTCAGCCCTCCTTTACCCCCACAGGATGCTCCAGTCAGCTCACCCATAAACCCTCCATCCAGAGGGCTGATTCCGTCCCAGCCAGATGACAGATGATCTGCCCCTGACCCTGAGATTCTCTCAGATCCACCCAGAGACCTTCCCCACAGACTCCTCTCAGACTCACGTAAAGAAACTTCCCACATTAGAGAGACGAGTCTTTTTCCCCTCTCACCCTCACACGGACATCCTCAAAAGCAGATGCCCAATCCAGAAACCTGCTCCAGGACTCACCCCAGGAAACGAGTGCACGCTTGTCACAGCCTCGAGAGGCGGCAGCGCAGACCATCCTGAGCCTGCTCCCCCTGCCAGCTCCTCAGTCTAGAGATCCAATGCTGACAGCCTCAAGGACCCATTACTTAGAAGGAACCCCCCACCCACTGCTCCCTGCATTAGACAGATGAGCGACATTCACCACTGGGGGTCCTGGCATTTCCCCACGTCGTCGGGTCAAACAGCCGCGAGGAGTTGCTGGGAGGGGTCGGGGGCGGAGGTGCCTGAAGTCAGGCTTCCTCTGCAGGGTATCTCCGCCGGGAGCCTCGCTGGGGCGGACAGGCTCTGACTGGCCCGCACTCCACCTTCTTGGGACCCGACCTCGGCCCCCAGACAGCATCGCTGGGGTTCAGCATCGCAGTGCACCGTCGGAGCCCCTCACCTGATGAAGGTGTTGGCGACGGCATCTCTGAGTCCCGCGGCGGAGGTGGAACAGGTCGGGACGGATGGGACTGGATAGACTCCGCCGCACGAATGGAAGGCGTGGGGCGGGCCGGTAAGTGGTTTTTAAGGGGGGAGGGCGGGGCCGAGCTTCTGGGGAAAAGGGGAAGGAAGGTTGCTTCGGCCCCCACTTGGGGGAGGTCCAGCGTCTGGGGGCCGGGAAGTGACGCTGGGCCACACCCTCTTTTCCCTTTCGAGGAACCAGGGACCGACGTGTAGGGAGTCTGTGAGGGCTCAAGTTGGAGACTCGGTGAGACCACCTGTCTGACGGATGCTGCCCGCCAAACTGGGTGCCTCAGAAGAAACTTCTCAGCGGAGAAGCTCAGAGGGCAACGGGGCAGGGAACCCCTTCCACCCACACCTCTATCCAGCAGACTTGCTCTTCCCAAGCTCAGGCTGCCTGCCTGTCTCTGAAACTGCCCATGGGCTGGCTCTAGGACTCATCCAGCCCAGGGAGGTCCCTGGATCCCAAGTTGTTACAGACTGGTGACATCAGCACCTGGCCCTCAGACTGGCTCCACCAGCCAGCCCTGGACCTGCCGGCTCTACCAGATCCTCTGACCCTGCCATCCACCTGTTCTTCCTTCTTCCTCTGGCTCTGCCAAGCCCCCAGTATGAGTGAGAGCTGCTCCCTGCTCCCTGGGTCCCTCCACCTTTGGGATTAGGAAAGTCAGAGTGGAAGCTATCTCGGGGTTTGGAGGTGACTTTGGTCTTTGCTCTGAGGCTCAGGGGGAAATGAAGTCTCTCTCCCCAGGCTGCAGAGTACCCCCTTCTTCCACTGAGACAAATGTCTGGTGAGCTGGAGGCCGGGGTTCTCAACTTGGAATTCTTCCTAGGAATCCTGACCAACCGGCTGCAGCCACCTGCCCAATTCCATCCCAACCCTGGGAGAAACACCACAGAGGCCACCGAGAGAACCCCAAGGCAAAGAGGAGGTCAGGCATCTTCTGGAAGGTTGGGACCCTGCTCTTGGGTTCTTTTCTCTCCATCCTGCCATTGTCCCAGCTCTGCCCATGGGACACTGAACAGAAGACAGTAAAAGCAGGGAGGGCAAGGAGATACAAGAAAGCTGCCTAGAGGAGAGGCTGAGTTTGGTGATGCATGGGGCAGGGAGGTGCCTTGGGGAGTGAGGACAGAGGCTCCAGGACCTGGCAGAGCCCTCCACACCCCCATGACCTATTCCTGTCCAAGTTGAAGCTCCAGACCTGGCAGGGGGTGTCTAACCCCACCTCCAGCTCATTCAAGAGCAGAAATCACACTAGCAGAAATCAAATTTCCAGGCAGGTATCAGGCAGGTCAGCCAAAGGGCTTCATGGAAGGCTGTTTGTGTATCACTCTGGATACAGAAAGGGCAGGGAGGGCCCTGAGAGCCCAGTGTGTGTACATGTAGGCCCAGGTATTTTCTCAGGGAAACAGGAAAATGCCTGGTCACATTCTCTCCATCCTGTTTCAATCAATCTTTCTGTTTCCCCACCCAGCCAGGTTTGAGTCAGGGCCCTCACCCCTGAGCCACTCCCCTTTCCTCCCGGGAGGCTCAAGTGCCCCAGGGCTTTCAGAGTCAGGACAAGGTACTTGTGTGTGTTGGAGGGGGGACCCTGGGTAAAAGACACCATCTCAGTACTTCAGGAGCTAAGGCCAGGTTCTGCCCAATCCAGAAGCAAGAACATGAATCTAGAATCCCAGACCAAGTTGCAGAGACAGCTTGGCTCCAGCACTTGAGCTCAGCAACCTTGGGTGCGTCTGAACAGCAGTTTCCTCATCAGCACAATGGGCCTAATCATCTCGGCTCTGAGAGCTTGCGGGCATCAAGTGGGATCAAGTATTTTCAAGGGCTCTTTATCCTGGGCATGCTACTCATGGAGACTAATAGTGTTGTTATAAGAGAGTGGAACCAGGGTACTCTGACCCACACCTGCTGGGAACAGCTTTGGTGAAGGAGAGCCAGGGCAGTTAAGGTATCTGGAAGGGACACAGGTCATGGAAGAAACTTCTCGGAGCCCTTCTAGTTGGAGAGACTTTCAGGTGCTTTGTAGCCCCACTCCAACTAGAACCTGAACCCCAACCAGATGCCAGCCTGGAGCTTAGGCCCAGCCCAGCCCCAAGGCAGAAGGCAGACTCCAATCTAGCCATGGCCCTGATTCTGCCCCCAACATGGAGGTTCTGCTTCTCCATGATAGGGAACAGCAAGACTGAGCATAAAACGGAAGCAGAGCCGGGGAGCCGACACATCTCTCTCCCTTTCTTGTCCAGAAAAGCAGTGGTGACAGCAATAATGGTGGTGGCGACGGCAGCTTAGCAGCGTTCAGGGACCTCTCCATTGTTTATTCAGTTCCAATAAGTTAAAGGGCAGGGGTGGGGGCAGGGCCTCTTAGGTGAGGATGCTGCTAACAGAAGGCAGCAGCTCGGCCAGGTGCTCTGAGCTGCCCTCCGCCTGGCACAGCGGGTTGCCCTGCAGGTTAAGGAGGGTCAGCCTGGGGCAGGAGGTGAGAGGCTGGAGCACCGCAGGCTGCTGGAGGCCTTGGGCAGGAGTCAAGGAGTCAAGGAAAGCTGGTTCTCCAGATCCGCCTGCTCCCGAACACCTGTCACTGCAGAACGAGCACCGCTACTGAGAGGCCCGCTGGATGGGCCCCTCGGCCACTTCCCCGTAGGACATAGGGCTCTAGGCTGCAGACACCTGCCCCCAGGGGCCAGGCAGGAGGCGCAGGACCCTGACGGGATATGGTCCTAGAGGGGTGGTGGAAACTGTGGCCAAAGCGAAAGACAGCCCCTGCTGCAGAGGCACCCATGATTCATCAATGGCCAAGGGCTCCCGACTGGAAATGCAGGCCAAAGCGTGCTTCAACTTACAAGTTTTGAGAAGAATTGGAACTCTAGTTTAAAGAATATAAAACCTCCTGACTTTAAACATATGATGTGGTACCCAAGAACATCTGTAGGCGCCGGTTTGTGAACTCAGGTTGGAGGGAGTCACTTCCTTCCATCCTACAAAACTCTACCAGTGAGAGTCAATGACAGCCTCATACAGCGCCAGGCTATCCTCTCTTCTCAGCTTAGATGCCCAACGCCCTCTCCTCATGCCCAGGGGCATGCCTGCCCTGCCTCCTGGCCATCCCTTCCGGGTGTGGCACCGTGCCCTCCCTGCTGTCTGAATGGCACCCAGAAGGAAGGATACGGTTGTTACACAGAACGAGCTCCTGCAACCGGGGCAGGTTGGTGACACCGTCCAGGGATTCGATCGCGTTATCATTGGCCTGCAGTACCTGGGAGCAGGGAAGACAAGGCAGGCAGGCAGCTGTCAGCATGGGACTGGTACAAGCCACTGGGGAGCCCAGGGTGATCAGTTTACAGGGCAGGGAAGGGCTCCTGGGGTCAGGCTGCATGACACAGGAGAATGCTGGGGTCATCCGTGGGGGCTGGGAGGACCCGGGCATCTCTTAGTAGGGTGGGTAGACTTCTGAGGTGGAGGAAGGGGAAAGGGAAACCCAGGACGATGACAGAGTGGGGGCTTTACCTCAAGGCAGCGCAGGGCAGCCAGGGCAGGCGGCAGGGATCGGAGACGATTGTGCGACAGGTCAAGGTGAGTGACCAAGAGCAGCTGCTCCAGATGGCAGAGCACCGTCAGATCCTGAGGAGGGGGACGAGATACCCAGCGAGGCCGGGGAGAGAGCTCTCAGCTGTCGTTCATCAGGCCTTCGCCCGGTGCGCCCCACACAGGCCCTGGGGGACCCCAGCTGAGGACAGGAGCGAGCAGTTGGGAAGCATATCTCACCACCCCCGGCAGTACATGCTCCAGATCAAGGACACGGGGGAGACAAAGGTGCTGGGGCCGGGGTGGCCTGTGGCGGGGCAGGTACACGGTGCTGGGATGAACACAGACACTAGCGGGAGAGGGCCTGGGGAGCCCAGAGTTGGTTTGGTGGCAGCAAAGGTGGGCAGCAGCGACATGATAAAAATAATGTGTTGGGGAGACTGATTAGGAAGGACGACAGAGGAAAAAGAGAGTCAGGAGTTTGTCAGAAATCTCTGAGAACTATTCAGCAGTTAGGTGTTGGGGTCTGCCCCAGGGAGAGAAGCATAGATGAGCTAAGGAAGAAATGTCCAGAAGGGCATGTGAGATGGAAGGCAAAGCGGGGGACGGCGAGTGTCTTGGCTGAGGCCTGGGGAGCAGATATAGACGCTGCCAGGTCCTAGGAAGAGGGAGGCGGGCCAGCGGGGTGAGGGAGGGGAAGCGTTTTCGAACACCCTACCTTGTGAGCTAGGTGCAGCACGCGCACCTCCGCGTACTCCATCTTGAGCACGCTATTCTCCAGCAGGAACTTGCTGCGCAGGTCATCGAGGTACGCTGCCCTCATTGGGTCCACAGCCTGGCAGGGAGAGGAGGGCACAGGGACTGTGTGTCAGCTGCCCGCCCCCTGCGTGCTGGGCTGCCCCCGTGCCAACTCCCACAGACCCAACCTGCCTTGAGGGTTTGGAAGTACTGCAGGGTCTCCTTCTCATAGTGCAGGGGGTCCAGCGCCCTCATCAGCAAGATGATGGTGAGTAGGCACCCTGGGGAGAGGGCGGGGAAGAGGACGGCAGGTCTCATCTGGATCCTCCTGGCGAGGAGCCTGTCTAGGATGGGCCCTCCTTAGAGGAGCAGGAGCTCAGGGGAATAGGGCCTCACATTTATTCTCAGGCTCCAGCTCCTGCAGCTCCTTACAGGATTCCAGCTCCGACTGAAGCACCGTGGACTTCTCCACCGACAGCTCACACCTGAGGGGGGCCAGGGTGGGGGAGTGGTGCCGGTCATCCCCAGGAGCCAGTCTGAGACATCTGCTTGAGCCCTCAGCACCCCACCCAGCTGCCCAGAATGCAGAGCCCTGCTCCTGCGTGCGCCTCCCTGTGCTCATCACCTGAAGAGCTGCTCATCCGTGGCGGAGTCCCGGCACCAGCCCTCTTGGCGGCCTGAAGACAGAGCAGGGGTAGCAGAGGACACCCGTGAGAGGAAGACAGGGATGGGAGGCTGCTGGGGGTCTGCTGCAAAGGGTGGAGGCTGCAGGCTGGCTCACCTTTTAAGAGCACACACTCCTTCTGGGCATCGCCTGCCGTCCAAATGACACGAAACGTATGCTGGGGCAACTGGTCGTTGAGGGAGGTGGCGGGCAGGTCACAGAGCTGGGAGCACAGGGTTATGAGAAAGCCCAGCCTGTACCACTTTTCTGACTGTCCCACCCCAGCCCTGTCCCAGCCCCGACTCCGCCCACCAACCCCGGGATACCCAGACGTGGCTAGGCCGGTTCCTGCCCTCTGGGGTCCTCCACTCCACAGCCAGGGGTGACTCATCAACCATGAGCAGCAAGGTCTCCGCGCCCGAGCCCACCTGGTGCAGGGGACAGAGACAGACCATCACTCCAACGGCACCAGGCCCACCATCCACGGTACCCTTCAGCCAAGGCTTCGGGACTCACGAGGAGGGGCCGAGAAAAGGAGACGGTCAGGCAAGCCTCATCCCGGCTCACGTGCAGGCAGCGCAGGGCGTCCTGGGGATCAGCTGTGGGAAGAAACAGTCTCAGGTCGCCTTACATATCCTTTCATTCCTTCTTGGCTCCAATCCCCCGCCTCTTCCCTACTGTTCACCTCGTCCCAGGAGCCAGCGATGGTAGAACCAGGCACTCTGATCATTGGGGTCAGTGAAGAAGGCGTTCTGCACCAGCTCCAGCTCTGCAGGGGCCAAGGAGGCATGGGGCTTTGGTTAGGACCCTTCTGGGCTCCTGTCTACCCCCACAGACTGCCCTCTCTTTGGAGAACTTCCTGCCTTTATTTTCACTTCTATGCCAGCCTTACCCAGGGGCCAAGTGGACACTTGGGCTCCCTGTAGCCAGGGGCTGGATCTTATGCATCCCCAGAGCCAGGCATTATCCCGAGTGGTAGGTTCAGGAGCAGGCCTAGGCATCAGGGTCAGAAGGGCAGCATGGCAGAGTCCTCTCGAGCACACCCTGACCCTGCTTACCTTTGAGCAGCACATCCTCAGGGAGGCGCCCCTGGGGTCCACAGTCCGGCTGAGGGTGCAGCTGGGGCAAGAGGCAGGAGCGGTAATGCCAGGAGGAGTAGTTGGAGAAGTTTCGGGTGATGAGGCTGTCAGTGAAGGCAAGCTCCTCTGCAGGGGGCACAGCTGCCTGTGCAGCCACAAACCGCCGGTAGTCCCAGCAGTGAACTGGGGGGATAGGCAGACAACACATCTCAGAAGCAGGGCAAGAAGAGCTGCCTGGCTGGGACCCTGGCATCCCCTTGGAGACCCCAAGAAACACCTCTGTGCCCTCCATGGAGGACACATTTGGCCTCATCATCCCTTGTGTCATCAGCTCAGTGGGCCCATCCTGGCCATCCCTCCCAACTCTGGATCTTACTGAGGCCCTAGGACCGGGACACGGGGCAGGTGTAGGCTGGAGGACAGAATCTGCAGGAACGTACAGTTCCGCTCGTCAACCTCGAGGAAGCGGGCACACAACTCCAGCTCCCGGGCCCAGTTGGGCTCTGGCAGGCGGCCCAGCAGCCAGCAGCGGTGGTGCCAGGTACCATAAGACTTGGGGTTCACCCTCAGGCAGCTCTCCAGGAAGCCCAGTTCTGCCTTCACCAAAGCGGCCAACTCCTCAGAGGACCTGTGCCCAGAGGAATGGGGGTCAGGGCCCTCCAACACCCAATCTCAGTTCACCCCTGACTTTCTGCACCCAGCCCTCCACTGCCCTCTGCCTATGCCCCTGGCTGCCCTATTCTTCTTCCACCCCTGGACCCAGGCAGGGCAGGGCCAGAGGGAGTGGCCATCTTCCTTGGGCCCTAAACCTCTACATACTTCTGGACCTCTAGCCGCTGGAGCACCTCTCGTCGACAGTTCCAGAGGGTGGCAAAGTCAGGGTTGGCTCCCAGAATCTGGCTTGTCAGTTCCAGCACTGACTCATCCAGCTCTCCAGCCTGGCGCTGAGAGGATAGATAGCAGGATCAGGGATCACATCACTCTTCGCTACAGAGCTCCATAACATAAATAGAACTACTGAATGTTCTGTGAATGCCACGCTTTACTACAAGTACTATACAAAGCACTTGATGGGATAATATGTAATCTTGCAATCATTGATTTTCACAATTGCCTTATGCATTAAGTGCAATCCTTTTTACAGATTTTTTACAGTTTTACAGATGGACAAATTGAGGTCTAAAGAGATTCAGTAGCTTGCCTAAGGACACACAACTAGTAAGTGATAGAATAGATGTGGATCCAAGCAACCTGACTCTAAGGCGCAGTTCTTGGCCAAGTGCTATGCTAAGAGAGCCACGGTGAGCGGGGACTACCTCTGAGGGCCCCACCTTCTGGAAGACAGTCTGGGTGGCTGCCTGGTATAGCTTCAGCTTCTGTTCCCGCTCTAGTCTTTTGGCTTCCGCTTGCTCTTCCGATGTCTTCACCTTCAGGCGCCCGTGCTATAGGGATGGGCGGGTTGCAAGAGTGCAGGCTGACTTGCTGGGGCAGACCCACCGGAACCACCCCTGCGGAGCCCCAGGTTTATATCGGGCAACGGAGGCAAGCCCACGCCGGACAAGGGCAAGGGCATGAGCATGCGGAGGTAGGGCGCTGGGCTAGGCTTCTCACCATGGTGCTGGCTCAGATTCAGGGCAGGGTAAGGGTCCAGTGGTGCCCGTGAAACCTGGCGAAAGACGTGTCAATCATGGGAGCCCCGCCCCTTGGAGCCCCGCCCCCCCCGTCCCCAGGAAGCCGTGAGCAAGCCCGGGCGGAGACCCCTGGGGTGTTAAGGGGTCCCGGGACAGACACTGCAAGTCCAGGAGGAACCCACCCGAACTGGACTTGCACACGTGCGGCCCTGCCCACAGCCCGATCCGCCGGGACCGGGGCCGAGTTGGGGCACTTAGGTGATGGGGACCACTCCGCGCCCAGAGGTTGCCGCTACCCGCCCGCCCCACGGCTCCCAAGCACTGCTGCCCTCCGCGGGCGGACCCACCTGGGCTGGGAGGAGGCGAGCGGGACGCGGAGCTGCGGCGCCCGCCACCGAGTCGGAGCGCTGGCTAGAGCGGCGTCACGCCCTGGCTTCCCCGAGGCGCAGCTCCCTCTGCAGGCCTGGGGAGGGGCTTGCGGGAGAGCCGACCGACTCCGGAAGCGCCTGCGCAAGATTCCTGCGCGCTCTGTTCGAAAGCGCCAAGACCCTGTTAGTCTTCTGGTGTGTGAGAGTGTGAACGCTTGACTCTGATGAGCTCGGGAAAGCAGCGCGGGGTGCAGTTCCCAGCCAGCTGCTCAAACTGCGTTTCAGTTGAAAAGATTTCTTCAGCAGCGGAAACCCACCCTTTCATCGCGGGAGTGACCTCACTCTGGCCGCACTGGCCGCCTCTTAGTGGCCAGACGTAACATGAAGTTTCCTGTCCTTATCTTCGTTGACCTCTTCAGTGTTTGACGCTACTGACTTTCCTTGACTTGACACCGTGTTCTGGCCTCTCCTGCAGTTTCGCCCCTGTCTTCTCGTCTGTTCACCCTGTTTTCCCCTAAATGTTGTTGATCTCCTTTCCTCACGCCTTTCTTCACACCCTGCTCCTGGAAGAATGTTTGTTCACAGATCCAAGCCTTCAACTGCTTGGAGTTGGAGCTCCTCAGAGCTCAGTCCTGAGTCCACAGACCTCCTGGCCCACACTTTCTCTGAGTGACTACATCCACAGTCTTGGTTTTAATTGCTACCTGTATGCTAATGGCCCTCAAACTTGTATCTCCAGTCCACATGTCTTGTGAACTGTAATAATGGAAAACACACACACACACATATTCATAAGTCTATTAGGTATTACCTGGGTGTCCAAGGGACACCGGGAACTCCAGAAGTCAAAAAGTATCATTGTCTCCTCTCCTTCCAGTCTAACCTTTGGCCTTCATGTTACCTATATCAGTGGATGGCCTCCGCACTTTTCCATGATATCTCATAAATACCCTCCCCATTCCCACTGTGCTAAGAATTTCAGTTCATTTATTCCAGAGATAGTTGAAAGTCTTTTCAATGTCCCCTCATTTTTCACCCTTTCACCCCTTTATCTCTGTTGCTGAGTCACCCTTTCTGAAATGCAGATTCGACCGTGATGTGTCTCTGCCAAAACCACTTCCATGAAGCTTTTCGGGAAAGACTCTGAATCTCTCAGGTCAGCACATCAGGCTTTTTGGCATTTGGGCCCTGCTTATCCCTATGGCCTCATGTTCTGCCTCTATGAAAAACTCTTCATTTCAGCTGATAGAACGACTTGGGGTTTCCCAAGCATGTTAACCTGTTCCCTCTTTCTTACTCTCCTCCACACCTCTTTGCCAGAATAACTCCTGTTCACCTTTAAAATTTAGCTCAAGTGTCACCTCCAGGAAGCTTTCCAAAATACCTCAGTCTGTCAATGATAACACTTATTCCTCTGTCCTGCTGTGAAGTCTTTTTTTTTTTTTTTTTGTAGGCATAGAGATTTATTCAGCTTTGTGAAAAGTGTGGCATATTTTATTTTATTTTTTAAAAATTTATTTATTTATTTGTTTATGTTTCATTGGGTTTTGTCAAACATTGATATGAATCAGCCATAGAGTTACACGTATTCCCCATCCCGATCCCCCCTCCCACCTCCCTCCCCACCAGATTCCTCTGGGTCTTCCCAGTGCACCAGGCCCGAGCACTTGACTCATGCATCCCACCTGGGCTGGTGATCTGTTTCACCACAGATAATATACATGCTGTTCTTTCGAAACATCCCACCCTCACCTTCTCCCACAGAGTTCAAAAGTCTGTTCTGTACTTCTGCGTCTCTTCTTCTGCCCTGCATATAGGGCCATCGTTACCATCTTTCTAAATTCCATATATATGTGTTAGTATACTGTAATGTTCTTTATCTTTCTGGCTTACTTCACTCTGTATAATGGGCTCCAGTTTCAACCATCTCATTAGAACTGATTCAAATGAATTCTTTTTAACGGCTGAGTAATATTCCATGGTGTATATGTACCACAGCTTCCTTATCCATTCGTCTGCTGATGGACATCTAGGTTGCTTCCAAAAATATGGGACGCTTCACGAATTTGCGTGTCATCCTTGCGCAGGGGCCATGCTAATCTTCTCTGTATCGTTCCAATTTTAGTATATGTGCTGCTGAAGCGAGCACTACTGTGAAGTCTTGATGTGTATGCTAGCTTCTCCTTAGGAGATTCAAAGTTCCCGGAGGACAGAAACAACATTTTTTTGATCCTCCTTCTCCAATACCTTGTCCCGATTTTCAGTAGTTATTAGATAGTTATTTGAATGAATAGAACACTACATAGTGAGGGCTGGCTTGGCTGGGCCTAATGGTCAGTGCTGTAACATTTAGGGATCTGAGATTGTGAGGCCTGGACCAGGAAGGTTTCCTGGTGGAAGCTTCATAGGTTCAGAGTGATCACTGATTGTGTATGTGTGAGTGTGATGCATTTGTGAGAAGTGTGTGTACATGTGGCATATATATGTTTATAAGACACATCTGGATAAGAAAATATGGCTTTAAATTCTTTATATTGTTTCCCCACCTTTCTTAGGCCCTGGAAATGTGTGTAACGTGTCCACTCTCTATTCTGTCCTGACAAGTTACAGGGAAAGAGACACTTGTCCTGGCCTTCTCTACTTGCAGTCACCTTCCTCACTGGGACTACAGTGACAAGCACTGTGTCAAGGGCTTTGCACACACACAGGATTACATGTGGGAGGCATTAAAGAGAGTGCTTAGGAACATGGGCTCTGGGGTGCAGCTGCCTAGGTGCAAATTCTGGCCTTGCCATTTATTAGCTATGTGACCTGAGCAAGATACTTAATATCTGTGTTGAGCTTCTACTGTGTCTCAGTATTTTCAACTGAAGCACAGGGAAAATAATGTTACCTACCTGCTAGTGTTGAGTGAAAATTAAATGTAAAAGTCTATGTAAAGTGGTTAGGACAGTGCCTGAACAGTACTGAGTAAGGACAGTACTGGGTAAGATAAATAGTCATAATTTTTTCTTTTTGGCTGGGCTGAGTGTTCATTGCAGTGTGTGGGGACTTCTCTCTACTAGTGGCATGTGGGCTTAGTTGCCCCACAAGTGCTATCTTAGTTCCCTGACTGGGGATCAAACCTGTGTCCCCTGCATTGGCAGGCAGATTCTTAACCACTGGACCACCAGGGAAGTCCTAGTCATTTTCTGATTTTCTTAACAAATATGCCAGGAAATAGAGGCTCAGAGAGAAAGGCTAAGTAACTTGCTAAGTGTCACCCATGTAGTAAGTGGTCAGAGGAACATAGGTCTGATCTGACCCAATCCTCTCTCCACCTCACCAGCTACATTTTTGTTTTGTTGGTTGAGTTTTTTTGCTCACTGTCTATTCTTGCTTCCTACTCTATAACCACTCACATGTACAACCAGGTATCTGGGAAGACAACCCACCTGTCACAGATGTGACAGGTGCAATCTTACATCATAGTCGCAAAGGGTGGAGAAGACGGGGTGGAGGAAGGCTGCAGGAGGCATGAAATATTTTTTCGTGATTAGCAATCCTGAAACTGGGAGGTTTGCGTCAAGTAGACTTAAGGGAGGAAGTGAGTCTTAAATCTGCTTTCAAGAAGGTGGAGCCTGGTTTTGGAAAGAGGACAGGAAGTGCATTTCAAGCACGTGTTATGACAGGAAGGTGGGTGAGAGATAGCCAAACAGACTTAGCTGGCTGGCAGAGACTGAACCAGGTGCCTGTGGAGATAAGAGCAGTGGAGCCAAGACAAGCCTCTTGCTTTAAGGCAAAAGGATGTGTCAGGAGTTATATTTGGCCTCCTGTGTGGGATAAGTGGGAAGCAGGCAGGTGTCTGAGGCCACAGTCTGAATGATGCTTGAGGAAGGGATTTTACTCTCTTCTGTGCAGAGAAAAGAGCAAGAATAATCGAGTACTGACTGGGCCCAGACATCCTATTGAGGCACTCACCCACCTATTATGATTGCACAGTGAGGACCCATGCATACAGTGGGCTCCCACAGAGGTTAAGTTGCTTGCCCAAGGACACACAGCTGGGAGGAAACCAAGTGCCCCTACACCGAGCTTATGATTAATCTCTCTAACTCAAATTTTATTCCCTTTCTTGTACCCTCTGATCTCAATCCTGTGCTAACTGAACACCAATCAACCAGAGTCAGATGACTAAAATCGCTGTTGTCGATAACAGAAGAGGGCAGTGTGGGCGCAGGCAGGAATTCCACCCAGTAGGGAATGGGGACCACGGGAGGCAGAGTTGAGAGACCCACCAACAAACTCTAGTAGAGGCATGTGAGGGCCAGACTGGGACTGTGGGGTGAAGAATCCTCACTGGGGAGTGAAGGAAAAGATAGACTATGAAGAGAGGTTCTGTGACCTTGAAGCCAATATTAATAACTAAATTCTTTACAACCAGGATGAGAAGAAACTGAGATTCTGCCCAAGGTCACACAGTTTGTAAGTGATAGAGCCTGGTCTCATGCTGAAAGTCAGGGTGCCCTTCAGAGGACAACTGAAATCACCCTTTATATACACACAATAAAGTTTTGCCCTTCTCTAAAACATACTGACCAAACAACCAACCTTGCTTATCTGATTTCAGAAGACACCTTACTTTCCCTCTGTCTAGCTTGTCCAGTGTGCTCTGCTGCGCCCAACGAACATCCAGGGTGTGGGGATGTGAAGCGTTGCAAGACTTCTGGGAAGCTGGGGTGGGTGTGCTGGAGAGCCAGGTTGGGAGGGAGTTCTACTGTGAGGAACTCAGAACTGATGGTCTGAATCTTCTTGAGGCCACAGTTCTGCAGGGTATCAAGCGAGCAGTGGTTAGATGTTTGGGTGGGGGCACCCCAGGCACTTGGGAAATCAAATGCTGGGAAGTCTGGGCCAGACTCCTCTGTCCATGCCATTCTCCAGGCAAGAATACTGGAGTGGGTTGCCATCTCCTCTTCCAAGGAATCTTTCTGACCCACGGATTGAACTGGCATCATCTCTTACATCTCCTGCATTAGCAGCCAGGTTTTTTTGTTTTGTTCTGTTTTTTACCATCAGCACCACTTGGGAAGCCCAGGGATCAGCTTAAGTCGCAGTAAAGGAGTTGCAAGGGGGAAGAGCTGAGCCTGCCACCTGCCACCCTGAAGGAAGGGCGGAGTTGAAGCTTCCCTACGCAGGAGCAGAAGTGCCCACCTCCTATCTCTTGCAACATGGACGCTTCTCTCCCTCAGCTTCTTGACCTTTTCTCTAACCTTGACCACCACCAGAACAGGATGTCAGAACTGGAGAGGGCTCGATGGGTCATCTGGCCCCTGCTTATTTCCCAGCAGCCCTCACAGACTTGGTGACATGAAATCACATACATTTGGTGGCAGCCAGGGCTGGAAACCATGTTTCCCAGTGATTATCACAGAGGTTCTGCAGGGATCAGCTCCATCTCGGGATATGTTTAGGGACAAGATGGTTAACTGTGGTGGGATGATAGGATAGTAGATATAACTGGTAGGGATTTCATCTCCAAATAATGGTGATTAATGTGTGTTTGTTAACTTAGAGGGAAGTCTCTACTGGTGGTGGCACTTTTCAGTGACGTGCTAGGTGAGCACACTGCCATTCTCAAGAACTGAAGGCTGCTAACACGTAGTTGGGAGCAATGCTGGATGATGGAATCCAGGTCTAAACTTAATTTGAGGGCCCAGATTTGATCAGATGGCATCGAATGGGGACAGAGGTACAGTCTGGTTCTTTGGTCCTCAAACCATCCTCTGCACAAGGGCATGATGTGTGGGTGATGGAATGACACCAGTGGGCATACAGGGTGATTTTGGTTGGGACAGGGGTGGTAAGAACCAGCACCTTGCCAGAAGTACTGGCCTGATTTTGAGTGGCATGAAGAGAGCTTTAGGACCCAGAATGAGGTGGTGCAGAGGCCCCAGATCTATGATGGTCAGATCCTGTTGGGAGTGTGTGGTCCATTTTAAGAGGGACAGGGACAAAGAGTGAGGTCCAGAGGGAGAAATTAAGATGGTGAGAACAGGCCATGATCAGAAAGAGGACATGGGAATATCAAACTGGGGGAGAAGACTCAAGGGGCAGATGATCTTCAAACTCTAAAGGCTTCTAGTTGCAACAGAAGCCACATTGATTTTGTTAATCTTGAGAGCAAAGAACAAAGACCAGTGAATGTATATACACTTGTTATGGGGGCAGACTTTCTTACAATTAAAGCTGTCCAAAGATAGAATGGGCCTAAATAAGTGGTGGTGAATTCATCATTATGGAAGAGGGGGATAACCAAATGTGTGCTGGTCAACAATTTTGTGAAAATGGGGTAGAGAACATTCGAGGCCTAGAATGTTCTTCAAAGTTATGAAGGAATCTGACTTTGGGATGGCCCAGAGGGCTAGAATGACTCAAAGTCCAAAAAGGTCTTTTACATTCACCACCTCCCCAAGGTTCTGGGGTCCTTCGTACTTTATCTGAGTGCTACAGTTTTTTCTCTCCTCTCTGCTCTTCAGTTCCCTCTGCCAGGTTGGGGAAATTCCTCGATGACCAGTGGTGTCACCAGATACCCATAACTGGAGAAGAAGAGGAAATAGATTGGCCAGTGAGAGGGAAGGGCAGGGTGCCAAGGCTGGGCCCCAAAGACAGAAGGGCTCCAGAGGGAAAGTCCCCATGCTAGAGCATCCTATTTCCCCCAGGGCGTGGCAGGTGCTGACTCAGGTTGGCAAATCTAGGGGAAGAGATGAAGGGAAAGCAACCAGGAAATGCAATTGAAAAGCTGGAAAAACTTCTTGAGCCAGAACTAGTCTCTGTTACAAGAGCCAGGTACTGCATGGTGGCTGGTGAAGACGAGAACCTTGCCTTAAAATTGCCCAGAGTGTGGTGAGGCTGGGAATGTGGCCAAGAAACTCACTGCCTGGCAGAGCTTGAATGACAACCACCAGTGCACAACTCGAGGGTATGCCTTGGGTTTGGGGCATATACAATGTGAGTGGTGCCAAGAAGTAGTAGCCCTGAGGTTCTATGCCTGCATGAGAAACAGAAACCTTGGAACAAGGTGAGGCTGTGGGGTGCTCTGGCTGGTAGATGAGAACAGGGGACAGAGGAGAGTCCCAGGAAGGAGGAGCTGCTTGCTTTGGGGAGGATCCAGCCCTTACCTCTTCCCTGTCCATGCCTTTGTTCAACAGACAGTGACTGGGTGCCCCAGCCCTGGATGCCATGGTAGGCATCAAGGCCAAATGGATGCATGGAGCTTGTGGTCCTGAGCAGGGCTGTCCTATAGAACCTATGGAAACAGTATAGAGAGGCAGTCAATAATCTAATAGGCAAATGTAACATTACAGCTCTGCCCTTAGAAAGACATGTGTGACTCTGGGGGAGCTCTTATGCTAGTGGGTGAGGTTCCCAAGGAAGTGATCTTGGAATTGGGGCTGCAGGTACCGGGGAGGAGTCCTGGCTTGGGGCTCAAACACACACCTCCTCTGTGCCTCCCTAGCAGGAGGCCCTATGGTGCCTGCGGTCAGGTCATCCCGTGGGGGTGCACATCCCCGCTTCCTCTTTGGCCATGCTCTGTCAAGAAGGCTGCTTTGATTGCGTGCCCCTCACCTAGTCCAGTGCCTGCACCATGGTAGCCACTCAACAACATTTACACAATTCAGCTAGTCAGCCCTTGAGTACTAATCGTTGAGTACCAGTACAGCTCACCCCACAGCACCACGAAGACAGCCAAGGTCCCTGCTCTCATAAAGCTTATTCTCAAGCTGGGGAGACCCACTCTATAGAAGCAAATACATACAAAAGATGGGTTTCATCAAGACGTAAGTGCTCCGAGGAAAATTAAATACCCTTAGGGTATTGAGATAAAGCTAGTGGTGGTGGTAGTGGTCCTGGGAAAGAATGAATGCATGAATGAATGAATGGTGAGCCATGGTGGTCAGAGTAAGACATGCTGCACCCATCTGGGTGGGGAAGAGGAGGCGAGTTGGGACTTAGATCTTTTAGATCCCAGAGCTGGGAGCTTAAGGTGAGGTGAGAAAGGGTGGTCAGAGGTGTCTGCACCCTAGGCCTCATGCGAGGTAGGGAGGAAGTGGACAGGGAGTGGTGTGGAACCTCTGAATTCAGTGCAAAGAAGCAGAACGGCTGGAATTGCTGACTAAAGCAGCACTCTGTCTCTGTATCCCCTTTGCACCCATCATGACTCAGGCTTGAGTTCCTAGGGGAGTGGAAGGGTGGGGCAGGGAGGACCCGGAGCTGAGGTTCAGGGAGCTTGCAGCGTTGGCCAGCCTCCCCAGGGCTTGTTCCCACAGAGGCCCCCGGTGCCCCCACAACTGGCAGCTGTCTCGTGCAGTCCTCTCCCAGGCCCCAGAGCCCTGAACAGGGGGCAGGGAGCTGAGGTTGAGGCAGGAAATAGATGGGCTCCAGGTTAGACATTTACAGCCAGCCCCCTATTTACACTGCCGAAACCGTGTAACTCTAACTGGGACTCGAGCCCAGCCTAAACCCAGAATGGGACTTGAACCCACAGTTTTTATTTGTGTATTTATTTTAAATGTCAAAGCCTAAACATTTTTAAAATATTTATTTATTTGGCTGTTTCGGGTCTTGGTTGCGGCACTCCGGATCTTCACTGTGTCCTGTGAGATCTTTCCTTTAGGCACACAGACTCTCTAGTTGTGGTTTGCAGGCTCAGTAGTTACATCATGTGGTCTTACTTGCTCCACAGCATGTGGGATCTTAATTCCCTGACCAGGGATCAAACCCACGTTCCCTGCATTGCAAGGCAGATTCTTAACAACTGGACCACCAGGGAAATCCCCCATCATCTTTTTTTTTTTTTTTTAAGTTTATGGAGAGTCACACTTTAAATTTTTATTTATTTTTGGCTGTGTTGGATCTTCCTTGCTGCTCGTGGACTTTCTCTAGTTGCGGCAAATGGGGGCTACTCGCTAGCTGCCAGTGTTCAGGCTTCTCATTGCAGTGGCTTCTCTCGTAGAGCACAGGCTCTGGGCGCACAGGCTTCAGAAGTTGTGACGCACAGGTTTAGTCGCCTAGTGGCATGTGGAGTCTTCCCAGACCAAGGATCAAGCCAGTGTTCCCTGCATTGGCAGGCAGATTCTTAACCACTGGACCACCAGGGAAGTCCCCCCTCATGGTCTTTTAATTGAGATCACAGGCCTGTTCTCAGGACTTAATGAAGCTTGGGTTCTTGATGTCTCATTGCAGAAAGAATTCAATGAGAGACAAAGGGATGGGTAAGAAGTGGATTTATTTGAGAGAAACATGCTTCACAGACAGAGTGTGGGCCGTCTCGGAAGACAGGAAGCCCAGAAATATGGGGTGTCAGTTTTTATGGGCTGGGTAATTTCACAGACTAATGAGCAGGTGAATTATTCCAACTATTTTGGGGAAGAGACAGAGATTTCCAGGAACTGGGCCACCACCCACATTTTGATCTTTGATGGTTGGCCTTAGAACTGCCATGGCACTGGTGGGTGTGTCGTTTAACTTATGCATTATGTACTACAATGACCGAAAGCTGGAATCTGAGACCCCATGGTTCTGCCCTGCTTCCATCACCTTCTCGTTTTTTGTGTCAGCCAGTTGGTCAGAGCGACCTCCCTGGGGACTCCCTGGGGATAGAAGCTCCACAGGTGGCCTCACCTGGGCACCCCTAACCCTTGGACAGTTGCTCTAAAAAGAGGACTCCACTTCAGGTGTGACGTGCTTCTTGCAGGAGCAGAGTGGGTCCACTTCTGAGGACCCCAGGGCTGGCCAGGCTGCTGAGGCCCAGCTCCTCAGCACCACTGCTGCTTCTTGCAGCCATTTTTCTCCATTCCTTAGGCCTCCAGTTGCTGTTTCTCTTACTCTCCCTGCCTGTAGGGTAGGGAAGATTTTGGCGATGGGAGCACCTGCATAAGAACATAGGAAGTGGTGGGGCCTCTGGACCCAGGGCTGCCCCTTGCTTAGAAGTGTAGGACACAAGGGCCAGAACAGGCCCTTTGGAGCCTGGAATATACAACCCCTTAGCACAAGAGAGGCCCAGATTTGCATACAGTCAAATCTCTTCTCTGAGTATGCTTAGCTCTCTGCTTCCACAGGTATGGGCTCTCCCTGTGGCTGCTTCTAGATTGGGACTGGCACTGGCGAGCAGGGATAAAAGGAAGACTTCTCACGTTGCCTTTGTATACCTTTTGGATTCTTTTTTTTTTTAATTTTAATTGGAAGCTAATTACTTTATAATATTGTAGTGGTTTTTACCATACATTGACATGAATCAGCCATGGGTGTACATGTGTTCCCCATCCTGAACCCCCCTTCCACCTCCCTCCCCATCCTATCCCTCAGGGTCATCCCAGTGTACCAGCCCTGAGCACCCTGTCTCATGCATCGAACCTGGACTGGAGATCTGTTTCACATATGATAATATACATGTTTCTATGCTATTCTCTCAGATCATCCCACCCTCGCCTTCTCCCACAGAGTCCAAAAGACTGTTCTATACATCTGGGTCTCTTTTGCTGTCTTGCATATAGGGTTATCGTTACCATCTTTCTAAACTCCATATATATGCATTAGTATACTGTATTGGTGTTTTTCTTTCTGACTTACTTCACTCTGTATAATAGGCTCCAGTTTCACCCACCTCATTAGAACTGATTCAAATGTATTCTTTTTAATGGCTGAGTAATATTCCATTGTGTATATGTACCACAGCTTCCTTATCCATTCATCTGCTGATGGGCATCTAGGTTGCTTCCACGTCCTGGCTATTATAAACAGTGCTGCGATGAACATTGGGGTGCACGTGTCTCTTTCAGATCTGGTTTCCTCAGTGTGTATGCCCAGAAGTGGGATTGCTGGGTCATATGGCAGTTCTATTTCCAGTTTTTTAAGGAATCTCCACACTGTTCTCCATAGTGGCTGTACTGGTTTGGATTCCCACCAACAGTGTAAGAGGGTTCCCTTTTCTCCACACCCTCTCCAGCATTTATTGCTTGTAGATTTTTGGATAGCAGCCATTCTGACCGGTGTGAGATGGTACCTCATTGTGGTTTTGATTTGCATTTCTCTGATAATGAGTGATGTTGAGCATCTTTTCATGTGTTTGTTAGTCATCTATATGTCTTCTTTGGAGAAATGTCTGTTCTTTGGCCCATTTTTTGATTGGATCATTTATTTTTCTG
The DNA here is from genome assembly GCF_963930625.1 of Muntiacus reevesi. Classification (NCBI taxonomy): domain Eukaryota; kingdom Metazoa; phylum Chordata; class Mammalia; order Artiodactyla; family Cervidae; genus Muntiacus; species Muntiacus reevesi. The sequence goes on along the minus strand of NC_089255.1, from coordinate 20,403,227 downwards.
GAATTGAGCTGCAGGAATTGCTTGTATATTTTTGAGATTAATTCTTTGTCAGTTGCTTCGTTTGCTATTATTTTCTCCTATTCTGAAGGCTGTCTTTTCACTTTGCTTGTAGTTTCCTCCATTGTGCAAAAGCTTTTAAGTTTAATTAGGTCCCATTTGTTTAAAAATATGAAACGCTTCACGAATTTGCATGTCATCCTTGCGCAGGGGCCATGCTAATCTCTGTATCATTCCAATTTTAGTATACGTGCTGCCAATGCGAGCACTACCTTTTGGATTCTGACTTACGTGAATGTCGTGTTTTATAAGTGTATATTTTAAAATGCTAATCAATAGTCTCTTTTACATCCTGCCCTGGGCTCCTTTAGGGGATTAAGCATCTCCTGGGGACTGGCCAAGTCCCTAGATTTGCTCTGGTAGGGGTGGGGGCTCCATCTCAGCAGCCCCTGTGTCCCACCAGGGCTGACCTCCGGCAGGCTGGTGTCTCCTTCACAGCTGCAGCACACTCTTTCTTTCTCTGTGCCTGTTGTTACTTTCACGACCCCCCTGCTTGTGGTAACACTATAGCAGTCCTGCAGCAGCCCCCTCTCTTCCGACAGGCCCCGTCTGTCGACTCTGCGTCCTGCAATCTCTCCTGGCCCCATACCCCCATTGCCATCACATCCCGGGACACTGGTCAGCCTCCACGCAGCTCTTCTGATGCCTGCCTGTTTTCCCCTGGCCCATCCTCCCCACCCCTGAGCCCCAATCAGCTTCCTCAAATACAAATTGTGCACACTCCTCTCCCGCTTACATCCTCTTGTAGCCAACAGCGTTAGTGCTCTGCCCAGCTCTGCCTGGATACCCCTTCCCATTTTTGTACCCAGCGTCCCCTTCAATGTGCTTTCAGGGTTGACACCTGCAGCTCTTCTTGGAGGGTTGCCCTTGATCTCCTGGACCTGGTTTACCCCGCCCAGCCCCACCTGGGCCACGCTGTGGCTGGTGACTGCTCAGTGGTACTGGTGGTGGGGAGTGAAAGTCCAGTTCCTTGCCCCAGCAGGGCTACCCTGAGGCCGTACACTCTAAGGCTGTCCCGCTGGGCTCCAAGGGAAGTCACCTCCACAGCTGAACCGGAGCTCTAGCTGGCCTCTCTCGAACCACCTACCTCTCCTGGGTATTCTGCCTTAATATTCACTCAGCATCTAAGATGAATCCCTCATGTGGAAACCTATTGCCCACAATTTAAATCTTAATCACTGATCTGTATTCATCTCCTTTCTCTGAAAATTTATCCCATATCACATCTACACTTACGTCATAGCAACTTCTAGCTGTCCTGCAACATTGTGCGTTTCAATACCTTTTCTTTTCCCCTAGTTAGGAAAATACTCCACTCCCATTCTTTAAATCTCTGATCAGTATCACTCCCTTCAATTCCCTAATGGAGCCAGCTGCTTCCTCCTGCACTCTGTACTGTGTAACTTACTGTAGCACCCATCTCACCAAACTGAACCAGTCTTTCTCTAGCATGGTGCTGGGCAGAATGCAGGTGTCAAAGAAATGTTTCTGAATGAATACTGACTCCCAACACATCCTAGGACTCCCTGCTATTGGGTTTCTCAGATCTTGACACTCTGCTACTGCCAATCAACACTCACTGTCCATGTTTCATTCTCTCAGACCTCTACTATACTATTTACATTTCTAAGATTAATTATGTCTTGTTGGAGGGAAGCAGTGTGGCGTCTTTTGAAGAAAACCGCTCCCTCCGGCTTCTCGAGACACCAGGACTGAGGCTGCACCCTGCATGGTGTGGACTCTTGGAGCCCCAGTTCACTCACTTCCTATGGTAAGTGGAAGGTCTAGCTGACTTCTAAGGTCTTCTAGGGCTGAATGAAAGTCCTCTATGGGCTGGAGCCTACTCTGTCTGGTTCTCTGCTCTCCCAAAGCCAAGAACGGTGCCTGCTGCAAAGCATACTCTTGCATATTTGTCAAGAGAAAGAACTGACAACTTTACTGGCTCCATATTGCTTGGCCCGTATGTGTTACTTCCCTTAATTTTCAAAGGGGTGGAGTCAGGATTTGTATGCACATTTGTACACCTTTGAAGCCCATGTTCTTCCCATCATGCCTTGTGGCCTTTAGGGGACAAGGCCCTCATGAAAGGATCTGTCCCAACGACGGCTTTTAAAGATGGCTGTGGAAGGCTGGAGGAGATCCTAAGGTCCTTGTCCTTCTTAAAGCATATAGGCAATTGCTGCTGCCCCTGACCAATCTCAGGGGAATCAAGGTGGTGAGTGGAAGGGGGTGAGAGGGTGGTGAGGAAATCTGATCGCTGTGATTTAAACGGGGTGCCTTGGCAAATGGTGGAGTTTAGGTATGCAGTTCCAGTCACATGATTGTAAGCTGGCTGGCTCTTTTTTAAAAAAAGAAAACAAAAACCCTGATTGACAGCAGTTGTTGATTCCTGTAGCATGTATATTTCCACCATGGCTGAACTCAAGCAACCACCGTGAAGTCGCTGGCTGCAGGACTGGAGGAGATGCAGATATCAGCTCTCATGGGTCAGAGAGCCACCCCAGCAGTCACTGGAGCAGTAACCGGGGGCTATTCCCAGAAAGCCACGGGAAGATCGCAGCTTCTGCAGGCTCTGTGGGCAGCTGTGGGAAGCCTCGGCTCTCCCCCTGCCTTTTCTGAAGATGAGAAATGGCCTCTGCCACTCTGATTTATAATAGCTCTTTATGGAGCTGCTGGCGGGAAGGTGGCCTCAGAGGGACCCTTGGCTCCTCTTTGGAACATACCCCCTGTTGCCTTGCCTCAGGCTGGGACAGACCCCCAAGCAGGGGAGGCAGCCCGGAAAGGCTCTTGTGATCAGTTCTTCAGGAAGCAGTTCCTGGGGTGTCATCCCAAGAGGGAGAATGCGAGTGTCAGCACCATCAACTAGTCCTCTGCCTCTCCCTTGGGATTCTCCTCCCCAATTCCAGGAAATCCTGAACATCATGGACTCTGCCTTCCCTGGATTGGGCCTCACCCTGGGATCAGGCCCAGCTAGAAGGCAGTGGGCATCCCTGAAGAGATGGCGGAATGAGGGCATGGGAAAGCAGTGACAAAAAGGGGTGTGCCTGCTTCTGGCTGGGGAGGTACCCCACTCCCTGGCTGGGGCATGGGACGGGCAGCTCTACAGGGAAGAGCAGGAGCAGGTGTGGAGGAAACGGGCCTTGTCCTGTGGACGCAGCTGCTTGAGAGCCTCAACATGTTGCATGTTGTTAGGTCTTTCTCTAAAGTACCTACCACCTTGCTGAGCAAAGGATAAGCACTCGAAAACGAGTTGAAGGAGAAATGAGAGCTTTATTATTAGCCCCTAGAACATTTTTCAGTGTTAAGGCAAAAAGTAAAATGCAGGGGTAAGGAAGGCTTGAAGAAGGACCTATAAAGGTGTCCAGGGCTCAACCAGGGCACAGCAGAGACTTCGCTTCAGATCAAGGGTGTGCTGCAGGTAGGCGGGGAAGGCAGCCGCGTTCCAACTGAGACAGACCAACCACTCAGCCCAAAGGGAAGCAGAGTCGTGTGAGGCCAGCAGGGTTAGAACTTGCTAGCATAGAGGGTCATGACCCACTTGGGCACCCGGAGAAACCCAGGTAAGTAGGAGGCCAGCCAGCCCAGGTTGGAGAAATGGGAGAGGGCGGAGCTCAAGGACAAATAATCCTGGACAGGGCGGCCTGTGGACCACAGGAAAAGGAGAAGGATTAGATCCTTGTTTCCCATTCCTCAGACACCCCCACGTGGCTGCAGAGACTGAGTAGAATGTGAGGGAGGAAGGGAGAGAGCGGGAGGAGTAAGCTGGAAACAGAAGAGAGGTTCAGGCTGGGGGCTGGGCCAGAGCTCTTACCATCAACATCCCGCAGGCCATAGCGCCGCGCCAGGTCACAGGACGGCAGCACCTTCCCGCTCAGGCTCAGGATATCGGGATCTGTGGGCACACAGACAGCTGAGACAGCCTGCGAATGGCCCAGGGTGACAAGGCTTGGGCCCAAAGGCACAGGGCATCACCAAGACAGGCGTAAGAGCCCATATTTGTTTCTTTCTGCTCCTAAGGTTTCTGGGCCTCTGGCTCCTGGCCACCATTCCCAGGATCCAATTCCTGAGGCTCCCACCCCTCAAACTGGGCCTCGGACCCTTTGGGTGTCCAAAAGCCATAGAAAAGAAGGGCAGATTCCTGGCTCAGGACCCAGAACCAGCGGCCACCACCCTGCAGATCCTCCATGCCCTTTCTTGTTACCAGCTGCCCCCAACCTTTTCACCTGTTGCCAATGCCACCACACATTTGCCACTCATTTCTGTGGTCTCCGCGGATGAGAAGCGAAATTTGAACTGAAACACAGGGGCAGAGAGTGAAGGGTTAATTGCCAAGAGCACTGCCCAGGTTCCTTTCCTGCTTTCAGCTTTTGTTCCAGGAGAGGGAGGCCCTTGTCACTGAACCTGCAGGACTAAGCATCTGGGAAGGTAAGGGAATCACTCCTTCCCACATCCAGTGAGCTCTGTACCCGGGTACTGGTACCCACTGCCTTTCTGCCTTTCCTAAGTGGAAGAATATGGGGATGCCAACTGCATCTGGCCTTCTAAATTAGTTCAGAGTGGAGTCGAGATTATGGGCTTTGGCGGTGGATAGTCTTTCCACTTACAGGATATGTGACTTTGAGCAAGTTTCTTAACCTCCCTGAGTTTCAGTCTCCCAACCTGTAAAATGGAGCTACCGTCTCCCTTATGGAGTGAAGGACAGACTATGCGTCAGTGCTCAGCCCTGCGCCTGCCTCAGTGAGCCCTGGTATTTACTCTTTGTTGCTGTTACTGTCTTGTCATTGGGGAGGAAAGACTGGTTCCTTGCATTCCCTGCCACCCTTGCCCTCCCCTTGCCCACCTGCTTAATCAGGGGATCTGAAGCATTCTCCTCCTTCATCATGTGCTCCTTCAGCAGTTCTGTTTGCACCAGCCCTGGCCACAGAGACACGTAGCTGACCTCGTGGCGCCGCAGCTCCTGGGCGCAGTCAGCAGCCATCCTGTCGCACTGCAGAGGGACAGAAGGCCGGGTGGGAGTCAAGGCACCTGGTTGTGTCACCTCCCTCTCCTGCCTTCCCTGCTTCTGCCGAGGATGCCCCAAACCCCTGGCCTTCCCAGGAGCCCCGTCTTAGCTGTCCACCTTCCCCAGTGCACTGGCCGGCCAGCTGAGAGGAGCCCAGGCTAAGGAGCTGTCTATGCAGGGGCAGAGGGAGAGGTGAGGGCCAGTCAGCCTCACCGCCTGGACCACCGGGGACCATCTCTCCTGAGCTCCGGGCACTGGGACTGTTCTCCACCCCAAGCCCTGCCCCAGTGTGTCCTCACCGCAGCTTTGCCCACGCCATAGGGGACGTTGAAGAGATACTGCAGCCCCCCAATGGAGGAGATGATCACGATGAGCCCCCGGCCAGCTGGTACCATCAGCCGAGCCCCATACACTGAACACAAGTAATGGCCTCTAGAAGGTGGGGCAGAGAAGAAAAAAATGAACCACGTCAGGGCTGTCTCGAGAAGCTTCTTCTGCCCCCTAGTGGATTCTGAGCCAGCGGTGGTGGTGGTTTAGTCACTAAGTCGTGTCCAACTCTTGCAACTCCATCCATGGACTGTAGCCTGCCAGGCTCCTCTGCCCATGGGATTCTCCAGGCGAGAATACTTGAGTGGGTTGCCATTTCCTTCTCCAACAGGGCCGCCAACCTGGTGAACCAGGGGCTTGAGGCCACAGTCTAAGAAACCCATAGGTAAAATTAACCACTGAAGGAGGAGAAACGGCAATCTTTAGAAGGCTGTAACGGAAGAAAAGTGCTCTGTCATGATAGCAACGGCAAAGCTAAAATAGCTCAGGGGGATAAAATATAATAAACACATAGGATCTACAAGGAAAAACTATAAAGTTCTATTTAATATAAAAGAATAAGTACAGGCTGCTCTCTCCCTCTGAGATGGCCCACACTCTTATGTGTGGACTGTGTTTCTCTCTAAATAAATCCACTTCTTACCTAAATATGTAAAAAAAGAACAAGTACAGAAAGAATCTGTTTAGAAGAACCAACATGTAAAACTTGAGATCTGCTTAAATTTATCCACAGATTCAAGTCAACTTGAGTTATATCTCAATAAGACTTCTGGAGAAATTGATAATAATCTAAAGGTCAATGAGAATAAATGTGTGAAAATAGCCACGAAAATTCTGAAAAAGGAAGAATAATATCTTGTGGGTGAGGAGGATATGCTGCCCCCACCCTGCCCTCCTACATCATAAAATGTACGATGACATACTAGTTAAAAGAATGCAGAGGACTTCCCTGGTGGTCCACTGGCTCAGACTCTGAGCTTCCAATGTACAGGGTTCAATCTCTGGTCAGGGAACTAGACCCCACATAGATCTCACATGCTGCAACAAAGGTCGAAGATCACACGTGCTACACCCAAAATCTGGCTCAGCCAAATAAGTAAATAAATAAATATTTTTTAAAAAAGAATTCAGAACTGGCATTATAATACTTAAGTCAATGAAACAAAACACTCAATAGTTAATCCAAGTGTAAAGAAGAATTCAGCAAAGTAGTAAGGGAACATTTCAAACCAACAGGGGGAGCTGGTTGCTGTTCAGTCGCTCAGTACTGTCCAACCCTTGGAGACACAACTGAGAGACAACAAAAACATCTGGCCAACAAATAATGTGGGCTTCCCAAGGGGCACTAGTGGCACGGAACCCGCCTGCCAATGCGGGAGACGTAAGAGATGCAGGTTTGATCCCTGGGTCAGGAAGATCCCCTGGAGGAGGGCATGGCAACCCACTCCAGTGTTCTTGCCTGGAGAACCCAAGGACAGGGGAGCCTGGTGGGCTGCAGTCCACTTCAGAGTTGGAGATGAATGAAGTGACTTAGCACGCATGCACGGTCAGTTATTTAGTGGGTGGGATGGGTTCTCTACCTCATTTATTGCTTTAAAATGCATTCCCAAAATACTTGGGTATAAAAAAATGAGTGCCTAAAAGCAATAAAAGAAAGTATGACAATGTATAAATAAGCCTGAGGTAGGGGAAGCTTGTCTCAGTACCACACCAAGATATAAATGACTTATTGCCATTAAGACATGTGTATATACGTAGATATACAGATACATACATGTATATATACATTTAAGTATGTTTAGAGAGCTGAGGAAACCATGCAGGCAAGTAACAAGTAATAAATTGGGAAAGATATTTGTAAAATACACATTTAAGGAATCTATTCTACAAAGGTCTCTTATAAATTGATATGAAAAGAAAAATTTAGTAACACAACTCACGAAAGAATAAAGAACTAATACAAATGTAAAAAACAAAAGCTCAACTTCACAAATAAAAGAGAAATGTGAATTAAAAAAACACCTTCAGATATCTTTGGCTTAATAGAATGGCCAAACTTGCCTGACCTCATGGCCTGATATTGTCTAGTATGATAGAGGACGTGGGGAAACAGATATTCTCCTTCATCATCCTGAGATTATAAATTGGTGGGGTCTTTTTAGAGGACAGTTTGATAATGTTTACTAAAATCTCTGAGGTACATATTTTTTAGCCTAATTTTTTCCCACTATTGCAACAGATAAGGGGTTAGATAAATAAATTATGGTATCTCTTCCCAGTGGAATATTTAAATGAATGGCAGAATATACACTAGGCTATTAACAGCAGCTACATTTCAGGCAAGAGAGAAAGGGGTGGTGATTATGGAATAAGATTATACTTATCTACCCAGTATATTTAGGGGCTTCCCTGGTGGCTCAGTGGTAAAGAATCCACCTGCCAAAGCAGGAGATGTCAGTTCGATCCCTGGGTCAGGAAGATCCCCTGGAGAAGGAAATGGCAACCTACTCCAGTATTCTTGCCTGGGAAATCCCAAGGACAGAGGAGGCCGGCAGGCTATAGTCCATGCGGTCGCAAAAGAGTCAGACGTGACTTAGTGACTAAACAACAACAACAATATCTCGGGCAAAAGAGAAAGGGGTGGTGACTAGGGGAATATGATTACACTGGTCTACACAGTGTATTTTAAAAAAATAACACACACATACTTGATAACCAGAAAAGCATTTCTTTTGCACAGGAGACAGGACTCTCCAAATGAAAACAAGCAGAGTGAGTTATGGTATCAAAAAGAAGGCCAGCCTCAGGGAATGCAGAGGAAAGGCACAATAAGTATGTGTGTGAGAGGTGAGAGGAGGTGTTGGTGTGCTTCTGGCAGGGTCCCAGAGTAACCTTCGCTTTGGAGAATTCATCAGGGCTCAGGCGCCAGGGTCTGGGCCTTTGCTTTGCAGGCTCAAAACCCTGACCAGCAAGAGATAAAGAGTGTGGAAGGCCCCTCTCTTTAGAGGGCTAAGGACATGGGTGTTGCCAATTTCTAGCTCTTTGGGTTTTCTTGACTCTTGCTTGACCATCTCCCTCTCCTCACAACATTTATTCCACTTTGGAAATGACAAGTGGATTGTAATCCTGCTTCCCTGGGATTGCCACTAGAAGCCTAGGGTTTCCTTAGATGCTTTAGACGTAGATTTGCATATAATCTCTGGGTGACTCCCACAGGTGGCTGATCACATCCATGCAGTATAGTTTCTGAGAGGGTACCCTCTTCCCAACAATAAACACAGACCTGAAGGGTATATGTCATGCTAGGTGAACTGTAAATGCTGTGTTTCATCTCATTCCTTTTCCAGATGTATGTGAAACCCCTGCCCTCTTTACTCACACCTGGAACTCCAGGCCTGTGGGGAGGGGAAGGCTAAGATGGCTGGCACTCAATCTTCCTTACTGACCTTCTGCTGATCTAAAACAAAACATTTCTTTCCTCTAGCCATGTTTGGACATAGTCCATGCTTTACCGAGGGAAAGAGGCTTCCTCATGGATCTTGCATTTGGACAAGCAGAGAGTGAGACAGGAGAGCGGGAAAGGGCAAGTTCAGATGAAAACTACTGACAGAAACAAGGCAGAAGTTGACATTCCTGGGTCCAGATTCACCTGGATGAAACTTCTTCAGAGGTCAGTGGACAAATAGGATAGATGGGAGAAGAAAGAGACAAGGAGATCAGAAGGAAAAGGAGAGGACACTTGTTCATGCTTGGCTGAGTGACTGAGGGGAGCCCAGGCCCTTAGATGGGTGGCCAGGGAAGCACCTACCTGAGTCCAGCGTTGTTGATGTCATCCCAAATGGAGGCGGGGCTTTCCCAGAATGACTTCTTAGAGTTGTTCAGGATTGGCTGGAAGGTACAAGGGAGAGTGATGAATAGTATGCTCTGGAGGCAAGAAGGGGCTGGATAATGGACAGGACAACCAGTGGGGATGAGGACTCAGAGGTCAGATGTGTGGAGCTGAGGTCAGAGTTCAAAAAGCACCTGGACCCCAGCATAGGCATTGTTGACCAGCACATCCAGACGTCCTTGCTGTTCTCGATCCACCTGTTCAAACAGGCTTCGCACTTCTCTCTCCTGGCTTGAATCACACACCACGGGCACACACCGGCCTCCCCGGGATTGCGCCTGGAGAGAGACAGAAGGGATATGAGCTCCGAGTCGCACAACCTGAGACAGAACTCAGCTCCCGTTAGCCCCAACGTGGGAGTTAAGGCAATCCTAGGACTCAGGCAGTAGCTGAGGCAACATGGTGGGCAATACTGCCCTCTGGTGTCTGTTTGAGGAGTTTCAGTAATGCTAGGTACTGTCATTGCAGAGCAAGGTGGATGGGGAATCCCAGGTTTAAAATCTACAGACATTTTCTGAGGTCTACTATGTGCAAGGTATTGTATTACTCTGCATGTGGAGGCTGAGGGACAAATAGGCTTGGAGGCTCTCTTGATAAAGGAGTTCTTTTTCCTCATTCTTGGTCATTTCCATCTCTCGTGCCCTTAGCTCCCACCCTTCACCACTCATCTGGAATCTCAAACTCAATCCCAGCCTTCTTACCCTCACTCCACCAATGCTGCTGCCTGGTAAATGAAAAAGCAAAGCTCTCAGACATGAACTATCTCTACTTCCTATTCTGCCTCACCTTCTACAAATGTGTCCCCTCCTCTAACTTGAGAAAGAAGAATAACTTATTCAAGAACAATCCTCATATCCTGAAGATTCATGCTCTGGGTCCCACCCTCTGACCTCCCTGCCTAACTGCTCACTTACATTTCTAGTACATTCTGGGCACACTTATCACTTATCATGTTCATATTCATTACTTTCATCTCTTATCACTTCCTGTATTCACATTACATTGAAATGATCCATTTCTGCCTTAGACTTCAGAGCAGAAGTTATGTCTTACTAAATTTGGTAACTCCAATGCCTAGAGAATCAAAGGCACCCCAAAATTTATTTAACTGAAATTCAGTAGAAAAATCTAATGAAAACACACAATTCAATAAAATCTTAACAAGAAAGAGAAAGAGCACAGGTCCACAACTCCTGAAATGCAATTCCAAAATCCCTAAAGCTCTCAAATAAAGTTTTTTTTTCCCATAAAATTCACTTAATGGAAAAATGTGCCCTGATCTGAAGTTACTTATGGGGTTTACTTATCCCACTTAGAATAAATGTTCATGCTTATTGAGGAATATTTTGGTTTCCGGTAAGGGATTAAGAGGAGTAGCTAATGGAAAGATATCCCTCAGGTGTTTTCTGCCCCCTGGGACTCCAGAGGAAGCACTCACCTCCTGAGCAGTGACCTGCAGCGTGTCCAGGTGGCGGCCAGTGATGTAAACTGTGGCACCTGCTTGGCAGAGCTGCAAAGCGATGCCCCTGCCAATACCCCTGGAAGCACCAGTCACCACGCACACCTGGCCCTTCATGGGAGCAGGCATGACTCAGCAAGCAAAGGGGTTAAATCTGTGGAAGCAAGGACTTGCTCTGAGGGAAGCAACAGACTGCGTTATGTCGTTATGTCGGAGGGGGGTGATCCTGATAGAGATAGGAAAGGGAGCCAAGGTTGAGATCCTTTGATGGGGAGAGAAGTTTCTGAGAGGGATAACTAGCGCAGGTCCCCGATAAGGTTGGCTGTCCTTTTTGGGAAACCAAGAAGCGAAGAAGGGGGCTGCGTGGGGCTGTCCTGGCCGGCCACCTAGTGGGACTCTGAGTGGGACTGTGGCGGGGCAGTCCCTCTCGGCACGTTTTGCAGAGTCCTGAGCTATGGAGTTCAGGCCCCTCGCTCAGAGGCGCGGCTTCTGGGTGGAGGGTTGGCGCGAGACCCAGGGACCCTGAGCCCGAAGTGGAGGGAGCTCGAACTCCATACCTGCCACCTGTGCTGCCCCTCGAGTCCACGCGCCGTCTGGCTCGCGAAGTTCTCGAAGTCGAGGAGTTTTAATTCTGGTCGCAGGGGCAGGGCAAGGAGTCAAGAGGACGACGGTCGAGTGGAAGTTCACGTTCTGGCCCGGTTTCCGCAGGAGACTCGGAGGATTGGGTCAAAGAGTACTCCGCGTGTGAGTGACAATCAGGAGCCTGGACAAGGGGCGGAGGCCAGGACCCGCCAGCGGGGCGGGGCGATCCAGAGACTCAGCCACGCCTTCCCCAGAGAGGCCGTCGCGAGGCTATGACGTCTAATGCTGCGCCTTAAGCGTGCCGGAGTTTCTAAACTCTGTTGGGTCCAGGCCCGCACCCGGCTGACTGAGGTTCCCTCAGCGGCTAAGGCAGCTTTCCCGGGCGGAGCGGCCCCGACGCACCCATGGGCCTGGGTCCAGGTTCCCCCCACAAACAGGGGCGCCGGTTCCCAGCTGGCGGAAAACGACGGCGCGGGGCCAAGGGCGCCGGGCACCCCCCACCAGGCCGCCAGCGACATCCCTGGCCGCCTCCGGATGGGCGCTCGGAACTGGCCCCAGATGAGCACCCTCACCTGAGCCCAGAAGCTCTGGGGTATTTCCGCCGGGCGCTGTCCGCGCTGAAAGAGGCCCCTGAGACGGGAGAAGAACGAGGTAGGGAGCAACTTGGGGAGAGGGATCAGGGAGGAACTGGTTGGGCATAAAGTTCAGGACAGGTAAGGACAATTTCGTGGCTCCCCAGGGTGTGAGGACTTAGTTTCGTCTCCCTTAAAGCATAACCTTATCCTCCTCTCATTCTCTTTAATGTATGTCTTGTTTTTTTTCAGAGCTGATGGTGCACAATGTTTTGAAAGAAGTAGAGGCTCAGGCCCTAGCCTTGGCCACAAACCGGAGTGGCAGTGAGATGCTACAGGAACTGTTGGGGTTCAGTCCCCGGAAGCCGTTGTGTCGAGTATGGGCCGCTCTGCACTCCGATTTGCGCTTTGTGGCCTGTCATCGATGTGGGGTCCACGTTTTGCAAAGCGCTTTGCTGCAGCTGCCTCGATTGCTAGGGAGCCCTGCAGAGGAGGAAGAGGAGGAGGAGGAGGATGGGAAGGATGGTCATGTGGAGACCCTGGAGGAGCTGGTCCTGGGACTAGCTGCTGAGGTCTGTGATGATTTTCTTTTCTATTGTGGAGACACACACGGCAGCTTCGTGGTCAGAACTTTGCTGCAGGTATTGGGAGGGACTCTTCTGGAGTCTGAGAGAGCCAGGCACCGAGGCTCCCAGTCACCTGGTAAGTATTACAAGAAAGGGGTGTGGACCTCCAGGGAAGGAGAGTTTAGGAAGTTCAGGAGAGAGTAGGCAGAAGATTTCTTTATGTCCTTGAGGAATTAGCGGTAAAATTAGGACAGGGATATAGCAGGCCAAAGATTAGTGCACGTAGAGGCCCAGAGGTGAGGACGCCTATGTGTGTTTAGGGAACAGCTATGAGAATGGGGGCAAGTGGAAGAGGTGATTAACTTGAGCATTGCCTCTCAAGCTTTTTTTTTTCAATTACAGCTCACAGTAAGAAAACAGTTTTCAAGCATCATTCAGTATACATGTATGTGTATATACACATATTGGATTCAAGCCAAAGGTCAGGAAGCAAGACTCTTCTACATACAACCCACTGATATTTTCTCCCCCCCCCCCCCCTTTTTTTTTTCCTGTGCCATGTGTGGCTTGCAAGATCTTAGTTCACCAACCTGGGATCAAACCCTTGCCCCTTGCAGTGGGAGTGCAGACCCATAACCACTGGACCACCAGGGAGTTTCCTCCTTTTTCATTTTATTCTGTGTGTTACATTAAAAAGTGCTTGTTGAGACCCACTGGATTGATTTCATAATACACTCATAGGCAGCAGAGCTACATTTTGAAAAATGTTGGGAAATAGGATAGTGAGTTTAGGTGGGGCCTGATTTTGGAACACCTTGATTTCCTGAGTGAAGAGTTTGGACTATCTCCTATGGACCATGTGGAATCTGGTTGAAGTTTCTTAGAAAAATTAAAAGGGAAATGTATTCTCAGTTCAGTCATGGAGATGAGATGAGACATTGAGTTGTATCATATGCATTCTTCATCTCCAGGCCAAATCCTTGTTCAGCTGTGTAATTCTTTTCTCTTCAGGATGGCAGTCTGTGGTCTCACCACTGTATATGTTCTTGATTTTCCTTCAGAAGCACAAAAGTCCCCATCTCGGGAATGTAAGGCATCTGATTTTGAGGTCCCTGAAACCTTCTTGAATTGCCTTCAGAACCTGAGCTCCTGCTTTCTAAAGGACATTGCTGGTAAGGAGGGAAATAGAGGAAGATCTCGGATCTTCTTTTTTGGAGAGGATTATCATCAAACAAGGTTCTTATTCCTCTTTTTTTTGCATCTTGCCTGGTTTGATGTTGTAAAGGCTCTATCTAGACCATTTTTGTCCATAGTCCCTTGTACCTTGTTGCCTGAGGTTTGAGGTTGTGTAGGTTGTCTGGATTTTGGGAAAGCCACTTTTATTATTTCTGCCCTCCCCCACAGTGTTTATCACTGACAAGATATCCAGCTTCTGCCTTCAAGTGGCCTTACAGATCTTACACAGCAAGCTGCCCCAGTTTTGTGCCCACCTCTGCAATGCTGTGATTGGCTATCTGAGTAGCCGGAATTCCTCAGCAGATGGCAGGTATGGACAGGGCCTCAGAATTGATCAAGGTGGTAGGCTGTGTGAAATGAATGACATGATGTGGGTATTTTGTTTGTTTCCATTCTCTGTATGTGTGTGTTTATTTTTTTGTTTTACTTTTTTGTCTAGTTTTATTGAGATATAATTGACATATGGCACTATATAATTTTAAGGTATACAGCATGATTTGACTGGCTTACCTCATGAAACAGTTACCACAATAAGTTTAGTGAACATCCATCATCTCATTTATATACAAAATTAAAGAAATGAGAAAAAAAATTTTTTTTCCTAGTGATGGAAATTCTTAGGATTTAACAACTTTTGTATATAACATATGGTAGTATTGTATTTATTATGTTATGCATTACATCCTTAGTATATATTTACCTTATAAATAGAATTTTGTAACTTTTGATTGTCTCCAGCGAATTCCCCCTCCCCCAGACCCCCTGTCTCTGGTAACCACAAATCTGATCTCTTTTCCTCATTTGTTTGTTCTTGAAGTATAATTGACCTACAACATTATGTTAGTTCCTGTTACACAGGGTAGTGATTTGCTATTTCAGTACACTTCAAAATGATCACCATGATAAGTCCAGTGATGTGAGTATTTAGAATGAAGTGAAGACTACCTGATCACCTTCTCCTTGTCCCCAGCCCCCTATTGCTGTTTCTGCGAGATCAGACAAGCTCCAGGCTCCTGGAGCAGGTGCTGCTAGTGTCAGAGCCCCCAAGGCTCCAGAGCCTCTTTGAAGATCACCTCCAAGGGCAGCTGCAGGCCTTGGCTGCACATTCTATTGCCAACTTCCCTTTGCAGCGTTTCCTGGATGCTATCACCACCCCTGAGCTGGTGAGTTGGGAACTTGGCCAAGTCTGTTTCTGTTATTTTTTGTTCACTGGGCTTTGCTTTATTCTGTACATGCCTCTGTATTTCCAACAGTGAGTGTGCTGGCCATTCCCCTTGAGAACTCACTCCTGGAGGCTTCCCAGAGCTTAGGGTGAAGGTGCCTTCTTCCCAGAAAGGATGTGCTTTAGCTTTTCTCAGGTGCCAATGCCACTAGGAGATTGGCTTAATTCAAGTTCTCAGCCTGAGATTCTGTGGCTTGCTCAGTCTCTGGGTGCTTGGCTGCAAATCCATGTGAGCAGCAGAACTGCTTTCATAGCTTCTCTTTCTCTTTGCTGTTTAGTGCCAAGGCATGCTTTGCTGGGATCCTCTGGGTTGAGAGCTAGGATGGAAGGGCAGGTTTAATTCTAGCCCTCCCTTATCCTTCCCCTCCCCATGTGAGGCCTCACCTCTAAGACTCCTTTTGTTCTGGACCTTCCTTATCCACCCAAACCAAAGTCTTGCTATTGCCAATGCTTTTATGTTTTACCTAGCATTTTTAGTTGCTTTTGGTAGGAAGATTTCATCAAATAACTTAGCCCACTGTTACCAGAATGTCAGATTTTTTGTCCCATGTCTCCCCTCAGCTGTCCCCTGTGTTTGAGGAGCTGAGCCCCGCCCTGGAAGCTGTGCTGGCCCAGGGTCACCCAGGGGTAGTCATTGCCCTGGTTGGCGCCTGCCGCAGAGTTGGGACCCACCAAGCCCAGGTCCTGCAGCTGTTGTTGGAGGTGAGTGGGGGTTACCCGCAATCGATTTGTACCCTGAGTTCAAGTTCTACCTGCTAGGATTTAGCTAATCTTCAGTTGTTGTATTTTTGGATCCATGGGATGTGATGCCCAGCGAGTTCACAAATATGGGGGAAATGAAGCCAGAGCCAAATCATGGCCCTGGAATGAAAAATGTCTCTCAGGACAAAGAAAGAAGTTTTAAGGAAAAAATATTTATTCAGCCCCTGTTATATATACGGAGGCTGTGAATACAGCAAGGAAGATGAGATCCTCTCTGCATGCAGCTTATGTCCTTGTGGAGTCAGGCACCTGTCCTGAACGGTTTCCCCTGGCTGGAAAGCCAAGGTGTTGGATGAGGTAGTTCTCAGTTTCATCACGTTCTGTCTTCCCTTCTAGGCATTCCACTGTGCAGAGCCCTCTTCCCGGCAAGTGGCCTGTGTGCCCCTCTTTGCCGCTTTGATGGCTTATGAGGTGTACTATGGACTGGAGGAGGAGGAGGGGGCAGTGCCCATGGAGCACCAGGTGGGTGAGGTAGGGGAGAGGCCAAGCCTGTGACTACTTGGGAACCAGGCCTCCCAGAGCTTAGGAAGCCCCTCACAACCGAGGTGAGGGCGGTGAGGTCTCTGGCTTCATCCAAGTGAGGGTGGCAGTTTGGTGGCTGCCTCCTAATACCCTGTCTTTGTCCTTTCAGGTGGAAATGGCCACCGCCAGGGAGCTGGGGGAGGTCACAGTTCTTGGGTCTCTCCTGCTCCAGCATCTGCTGCATTTCTCCAGCCCTTGTCTCATACTTGGAAGTCTCGGTGCCTTGACAGGACCACAGCTTCTGACTCTGGCCCGAAGCCCTGCTGGTTCCCATGTGCTTGATGCTGTCCTCTCCAGCCCCTCCGTGACACGCAAGCAGCGCCGCCGCGTGCTGAAGACCCTAAAGGTTAGATTTGTCTTCTGTTTTGATTCCTCTGCCATCCCTCCATTTGGAGAGTGTGTGCTTTCCCTGGGACTGGCCTTCAGTCACAGAGAGGATGCGTAGTTCCTAGACTGCTTCAACTTGGCCTCTAACTTCACCTCCCCACCCCACCCCGACCAACAACGCCCTTTTACAGACTGCCCTAGATGGCTCTATCTTACTTATCTCAATGCAGGGACATTATGTGACTCTGGCCTGTAGTCGCCATGGCAGCCGTGTGCTAGATGCTATCTGGAGCGGAGCAGCCTTGGGGGCCCGGAAGGAAATTGCTGCTGAGCTGGGTGAGCGCCTCTCTTTGACCTTTCCAGATGTTCGTTTTCCTTATTCTGAAAAGCTGGATGGCTGAGAGTGAACCTAAATTCAACAGACTTCAGTTCAAAAGGGTGCTTTTGGCTGTGGGTTCTGAGCAGTCTGCTCTCCCCTCCCCTCCTTGTAGTCTGCCCCCCCCCCCCCCCCCCCGTGTAGCCCTCTGATTCCATTTCTATTATTTGGACAGTGAGGCGTGAACTTTATCCTGAGGCAGACCCAGGGTTCCAAAAAAATGGAGGGACCTTCTCCCCAAGTAGAGTCTCTTCAAGCCTAGGGGGATGAGTGCATGGTGATACTGAACATGAATGGTTCCCTTTGCAGGGGAGCGGAACCAGGAGCTGATAAGAGACCCTTTTGGCCACCACGTGGCTCGAAACGTGGCCCTGACGACCTTCCTGAAGCGTCGAGAAGCTTGGGAGCGGGAGCAGGGGGCGGTGGCCAAGAGGAGGCGAGCCTTGAACTCCATACTTGAAGACTGAGGGCTTGGGATCTGGGACTGGGTATTGATGGGGGTGGGGAGAGGAAGTATCTATCCTGCCCTGTTCTAGTTTAAATGGGAGTCAAATGTCTTACCGATAAACATTTTTATATTTTTATTGGAAACACTTCTGTTATGTTGCAGGGGGAAGGGTACAAAGAAATAGAGACCTCAAGGTGAAGTTAGAGAGGGCTCTGTTCAGGGCACCGAGGAGCCTAGGGACAGCAGGGGAGCGGTAATGCCTTCTAGATGTAGCGGCAATCAGGATGGGATCCAGACACCTGGGGACAGGCTGTGGCCTTTCAGGGTAAGTGGGAGGCTGGAACGATGGTCAGGAAGGGGTGTAGCAGTCAGGAACGGGTATAGGCTGGGAGTGGAAGGATCATGCCGACGGGCCTGTTGCTACCACATCAGAGGACAGTGGGGAGAGCAGTGAGTTAGCCAGCCTGCACCGTGCAGGCCCCCAAGCTCGATGCTGTCACAGTCCTTTACAGTCTGTCTCTTGGGGTGAGGCTGGGGGAAAGCTCAGACCTCCTCCTCAGTAGGGTTTAAGGCGGCCCTGCCGCTGCCACCGCTCAGACCCTTCTACTGCACGACGAAGGGTGGAGGAAATGCCCAGCAGCAGGTGGCCCAGACCTTGCAGCAGTGAGGAGGCCCATCGGAGGAGCTCCCTGCAGGGCGGAGACAGGAGGAAGTCAGGGGTGGGGGGAGCCTGGGAGGCGGCCACAGGCTGGAGGCTGGGGGTTTCCACAAGGGAGAGCTAACGGTGGGGGACAGCACGAGAAGGAATTGCTGGGGCTGCAACTGTAGGGGTGGGCAAGTGTGGCGTGTGGCCTCTGACCTGAGTATTCTCTTTGGGCCGAGTCCTTGAATGTCACAGCTCATGGAGTAGAGCCCGTAGAACGTGGCTTTGATGTTCAGGCTGCCGAAGAGATCGCGAGGGCTCTGCTTGTACACGTCGAAGGTGATGCGGGCGATGTCCTGGCTGTGCTTGGGCTTCTCCCGGCCCAGGCCGTACGGCAGCACCCCGCTCTGCAGGGCACCCCCTGGTCAATGTCCTGGGGCTTCACCACTAAACCGGTCAGCCCTGGGACAGACACCGCCCCCGCCCCGGTCCTGGACTGCTTGTCCACTGTGAGGAGTCTCTGACAACTCCTCACCTCTCTCGTTGCCTCTGCCCCCAAGATCAGGGTTAGGCGAGACAAGAGGCTTGGGAGAGACAGAAGGGATCAGTGGTCTGCAGCCCCAGATGGGCCTCACCCTGCGGGGCCTCCAGCTCTGTCCCAACTCCAGCACCATCAGGCACGTGTCATCCTCCAACAGCTGGAAGAAGTCCTCGCTCTCCACGGTGGTCCCGTCTTCCTCCAGCACCAGTGTGAGCGCTCCACTCAGCACCAGGGTCTCCAGAGCCTGCCCAGTGGCAAAAGCAGGACGGGAGGGGCAGAGCTTATCCTGTGCCCTGTCCCTGTCCAGCTGCCCAGCACCCAACAGTTGGCCCTGGGTGCTGGTTGATAACCCCAACTCTCCTCGCCGGTTCTCTGGCATCCCTTCAAAAGGCTCCAGCTCACAGTGTTGTTTAGTTGTTGGGAAACCCTCATTAGGGCCTGTTGTTTTCTTATTTGTCCTATTTTGCTCCTACCATGACACTGACATCTCTCCCAGCTTCCCTCCAAGCCACACCTGCCAGTTTGGAATTGAAAAGCTAGCCAAGTTCTCTGGGGTAAAGGTATTATGCTGACAAGGCCTGCCGTGATGGGGTCTCATCTCCAATGCCCCACCACATTCTCCCCAACCCTCACAGAGTTCTCCAGAACTGTTTTCAGTAACTGTTTTCACCTTTTTGAGTCTTCACGAGGGTCAAGTATCTGTGTAGAACTTTCATACTTTATATTCTACACCTTTCCACAGCCCTAGGAGGTAGCTGTATCATTTCCTTTTTACAAATGAAGAAACTGAAGTTTTGATGGGCTGAATACCTTCCCAAGGTTTGACAGTAGGAAGCGGCAGAATCAGGATTTGAATTTGGTCTGTCAGACATTGCTGTTCCATACACTGGAGTTCTGAAATGTATTGTTCCAACCCTATCCACTCCTTCCCCACCCCCAAAGACAAGCTCGCTCCTTAGAAAAAAAATGAATCGCCTCAAATGCAGTAGAACCCATTGGGCTGACCTCCCTGCTTTCATCCCTCAGAGGGAGGGGCAGCCATGTAATAACCACAGCTCTTTCTGCTCATTCCAAGCTCTCCCTCTTGACTAGCCCCTTGGCTGCCCCCACTCTTGGAACCCAGGGACTTGACTCACTCGCCTTGTCTAGCAGTTCCTGACGGGTAGCAGCTGTCAGGCCTTTCCGGGTGGTCCGCTTGTGATCACAGACTCGGAAAGGTCGCTGGGGTGGTGGAGCCGAGGTCCAGACCTTTCGGCCCAAATCAGAGCTCATATTGGATACTGACCTGGTAGGTGGGAAGGAAGGTCAAGGAGTGAGAGGTCTGCTGAGTGTACTGGGAATGATGGGCGTGGGTGGGGTAGCTGCAGTGTTAGGGGAGTTGGGAGAGAGGATCTAGGTGTGCAGATTAGAGCAGCCCAGGGAGAAGAGGAGACTACCGACTGGGGGGTGGAGGAAATGGGGGGCTGGAGGGGGAATGGGGAGAATGGGGGGCTGGGTGTGGGTCATAATCTAGACAAGCCCACTGTGACAAGCGGTGGCAGGGAGGGAGAGGGGTACAAATTGGAGAGCTAGGAAACTAGAGGCTGAGTGGAGCGTTGTGGCTCTGCCCATATACCCAGAGCCGGAGAGTGGAGTGGAGGGTTAGGAGTCACCTGAGCAGGCCGCTGGGGTCCAGGTTAGAGAGGTACTCCATGGTGGAGAGAGGGACCCGGAGAGGGGCCTCTCCCTGGAGTCCTAGGCTGGGTGCTTCTCTGCTGGGTTGGAGCTGAAGTGGTGGTGTTTTCTGTTACGGAGCTGAGATCTGAGCCCCAATGAGTCGGGGGATGAGTCAAGCCTGGACTCTGGCCCCCTCTGCCTGGCCAGCACGCAGGGCAAAGTCCGAGGTGGGGGAGGGGAGGGGCGTGGTGGTGGAAGGGTTGAGGCCCCAAGACGCCAGGCCAAAGCCATGGCGGTTTTGTGTGTGTTTCTGGTGGCAGTGTGTGATGTGAGAGAATTTGGATGGAATGTAATCTCTGGCGTATTTCTTTATATGGAGGGAATTTCTAGCTGCCAATCTGTGCAAAGCTGCCTTGTGTGATTTGCTCTGTATATGCTGCCACCTACTGAAAAAAACATGAACTGCAGTTTTAGGAAAAAGGAGGCTGTGCTGAGCACCCGCAGGGCTTGGAGAAAACAGGAGGCCGTGTGCGCCCATGGGGTGTGATCCATGGATCCAGGATCATCAGGATCCTGTCTAGGACCCTGGCCTTCCTGCTTTCCTGCTCTTCCTTCTGTGGTCCAGGGGAAGGGCTGGCTTAACATTTCTCTGACTTCCTTTTCTAGAACTGCCGTCTTCAGTCACAGTGGATTAGTCACGCACTTTTCCCTCCCACTGGCCACTTAATTAGCATGAAGGAGTCATGGAGGGGGGCTTCCCAGGTGGCGCTAATGGTAAAGAACCTGCCTGCCAATGCAGGAGACATGTGGGTTCAGTCCCTGGGTCAGGAAGATGCCCTGGAGGAGGTCATGGCAACCCACTCCAGTATTGTCCGGAGAATCCCATGGACAGAGGAGCCTGGTGGACTACAGTCCATGGGGTCACAAAGAGTCAGACATGGCTGAGCGACAGCATGCACAGTCATGGTTGGGGCAGAGAAAATGCCTCCTTTGATGGACTTTAGCTTTAGGTATCCCGTGTCCCATCTCTCACTTCAGCTACGGTTGTGATGAACAGTTGTGTGGAAGCTCAGACACTCACTGTGAGTGAACACATCACACACACACTGTCCAGGAGCCTTGTCTGAAGGTGTACAGTGCAGGCTGCAAGTGTGCGTTAGGGCATTAAAGCCTCTAGGACAACCCTCAAACAATGGGGAAGGCGAGCTGGACATAATCATCAGCCTTCTGTCCTTCTGGAAGGTATTCTGTGTGCTCAGAGGTTCTTGGAGCCCACTGCAGGAACTCAGTAACGCGCTCTCACTGGCTCCCCTCTTCCCCTTCCCTTGCCCTCACTCTGGCTTCCCGAGCTGACCCCCTAAAGACAGGATTACCTGTATCCACACCCTTGACTCAAGCTCTGCTGGGAGGGAAACCAAACCGAGACAATACTGGTGTCCTGGCCCAAGGAGCCCCTTTCTGGCTGTTGACAGGCAGAAGCCTTTTTCCTTCTTCCCTCAATTTCATCCATCTGCGAAATTTCATTTCTAAGTTTTGCCTGGCCTCTCCACCCAGAGAAGGCTTCCTTTCAGTATGTCTCTACACTGCAGCCTCTCCTTTTTCCTCACCTTGTATCCTGGTGCAGCTCAGTCGTGTGGCCTCTTCATGGGTGTGTGCCACAACTCTTCACGCAGCCTATAAGCCCGTCACACCTCCGTGCATCTCCCACTCCCCCCGGGAACTTAGCCCCATGCTCTACACTGAAAGCTCATTGACAGCCCTCTGAGAGCCGTGAGGCTGGAGTGAGTGGGGCAGGGCCCAAGGCAGGAGGTGAAAGGGGATAGGTAGGAAGCTGAGGAAAAGTGGGGCTTAGCAGGGTCAGGAGTCCGAAAACAGGCAAAGATACAGCAGCTATGGGAATGAGGACTTGGTTGCCTTCTCTGCGGAGAGCTGGCAAGGGACATCTGACAGCGTTAAGAACTGCAGAATGGGAGGGCTGAGAACTGGGGGGTGGGGTGTGTGTGTTGCAGGGGGGAAATGAGCACAGAGGTAGGACCCAGGGGCAGGATCAGGCAGTGGCCCTACTCACCCACACACCCAGGGAACCTTACCTGCACCCCCTCAGCTTATCCTGTTTCCTGGGGAGGCAGGCTCTCACATGCCTGGACGAGTTAGTGATGGGAAGCAGCCCGGTGAGGGAGGGCTCCTGGAAAGGCCCAAGAGGAGCCCCACCTTGTCCCTCCCTGTTTCTGCCTCACCCTCTGCCAACCTAACAGGGACAGGACAGACTTAGGCAACTTGCCCACTGCCGCTTTGCCTTTGGGCGTCCCCAGGCCCCTGGAGTGCCCCCAACCCTGCTCCCGTCCAGCTAGGTAAGTAGATTGCCCACTAGACCTTACTCCCCTCCACTCACTTTTGCCCTGCGGTGTATACATACAGGGACTGGGGCCGGGCCAAGAAGGAGAGGCCAGGTGAGAAGGGTGGAGGTGGAGGCAGGGACAGCTGGGAGTCAGGACTGGGGAGGTGGCCCGACAGAGAGCAGGGGATACGGGTTCCAAGAGTAGTGTTTGAGCTGGGGCTGGGGTCCTGGGGGGGAAGAGAGAGGCCTCCAGACAAAACAGAGGCAGGCTGCAGAGGAGTGAGGGACGCTCAGTCCGTTGTCACTGGCATCAGGCGGAACGTGGGCTTCTGCCCCACCTGAATGCGTCCCACGGCCTTTTCCAGCCTCCTGTAAGCACAGAAGAATGTCGGCCTGCTACCGTCCGCCAGGGAACGAGACGCTGCTGAGCTGGAAGACCTCGCGAGCCACGGGGACAGCCTTCCTGCTGCTGGCGGCGCTGCTGGGGCTGCCCGGCAATGGCTTCGTGGTGTGGAGCCTGGCCGGCTGGCGGTCCGCGCGAGGGCGCCCCCTGGCGGCCACGCTCGTGCTGCACCTGGCGCTGGCCGACGGCGCGGTGCTGCTGCTCACGCCGCTCTTCGTGGCCTTCCTGACCCGGCAGGCCTGGCCGCTGGGCCAGGCGGGCTGCAAGGTCGTGTACTACGTGTGCGCGCTCAGCATGTACGCCAGCGTGCTGCTCACCGGCCTGCTCAGCCTGCAGCGCTGCCTCGCCGTCACGCGCCCCTTCCTGGCGCCCCGGCTACGCAGCCCGGCCCTGGCCCGCCGCCTGCTGCTGGCCGTCTGGCTGGCCGCCCTGGTGCTTGCCACCCCGGCGGCCGTCTACCGTCACCTCGGGGCGGACCGTGTGTGCCAGCTGTGCCACCCGTCGGCCGCCCACGCCGCCGCCCACCTGAGCCTGGAGACTCTGACCGCCTTCGTGCTGCCCTTCGGGCTGGTGCTCGGTTGCTACGGCGTGACGCTGGCGCGGCTGCGGGGCGTCCGCTGGGGCGCCGGGCGGCGCGTGACGCGGGTGGGCCGACTGGTGGGCGCCATCGTGCTAGCCTTCGGCCTGCTCTGGGCCCCCTACCACGCCGTCAACTTGCTGCAGGCGCTCGCCGCTCTGGCTCCGCCCGAAGGGGCCTTCGCCAGGCTGGGCGGGGCGGGCCAGGCGGCGCGAGCCGGAACTACGGCTCTGGCCTTCTTCAGCTCCAGCGTCAACCCGGTGCTCTACCTCTTCACCGCCGGGGATCTCCTGCCCCGGGCGGGTCCCCGCTTCCTCATGCGGCTCTTTGAGGGCTCCGGAGAGGCCCGAGGGGGCGGCCGCTCTAGGGAGGGGACCTTGGAGCTCCGAGCTACCCCTCGGCTCAAAGTGGTGGGACAGGGCGGCGGCAATGGAGACCCTGGGGGCGGGGCGCAGAAGGATAGTCGGGGTTGGGACCCTTGACGTCAGACCCTACCACCAGGCCTGCTCTTCCCTGACCCCTTCCAGCGCCCCCTTGGAACTCAGGGAACCACTCTGGATGGTTTGGGGATCCTTCTCCTACCAGCGTTGAGATCTCTCTGGACAGAATTATTATACATCTGGGGCAGGCCCAGGTTCCTCCCAGGACTGGGAGTGGTGATGGCCCGTATTAAAGAATATCATGTACCTGCAGGCTGGCATGTACCCGGGTGCCAGAGCTGCTAACTTGTTGCCAATAGCTGTTGTGAAAGACACTGTGAAATTGTGTGAAATACATTACAGGATAGCTTAAGCGTGCTCCCTCCAGTGGGTTATCCTACTTGAGTGAAACTACCCTGTATCACCTAGCTCACTGCTGGCTGGGTCAGGCCGAGGCTGGGCAATGCCAGCCCTCGGTGGCATCCTAGCCTGTCCTCCCTAGCCCAGATGGCCTGGCTCCCCCAAGCCCACCCATAGAACCACTCTGGAAATAAACGGAGAAAGAGGAAGGGAAGGTGTGAGTGCTTGGCAGAGAGATGGTGATAAGATCTATTCTCCCAGTCTGTTAGAGCTAAGTGGGTGGGAAACTGGCTCTGGGAAGGGAAAGTCAGTCTGTAGGGTTTGAAAGGAAAGTGTTCTTGTCTGTCTTGTGGTTGGCACACCGGGGGAGGGGCCTTGGAAGTCGGAGACTTACCTTCTCTGAATGTAACTCTCCCTGAAAAGGTCACCTGACTCAAAAAAGGCGCTCAGGAGCAGACACTCACTCACCCAGGAGGCTTCTGGGGGTTGGAGTTGAGGGGTATGAGGAACGGTGTGGATATCTGGAAGACAAAAGGAATTTTTCAGGGAGACGCCACTTCTCCTTTCTCACTTTTTCCTCTCTGCCAAGTCTTGGCTTCTCCCAAGACTGCTAGCTGTTCCTCACCTCCCCCAATACTTCTCAGTTCCCATCGTTTGGAATCTCTCTAGGTCTCAAAATTGTTCTGGATCCTGACACTTTTGAGTTTGGGAATGTAGGATGGAGTCCTTTTAGGGGATGTCCATGTGCACACACGTGTGGTCACTAGGGTAACCAGCTCATCCCCATTTGTCTAGGACTTTCTCAGTGTTAGCACTGCAAGTCTCTTGTCCCAGGCCCCTGAGTCTCTAACAAATGTAGATGTTTGATTACTTGAGTGGTCACACCGACCATCACCCTAGGTTCTGCTTTTTTGACTGTTTACACCACCCAGGCAGAAGTCAAGTTAGAGGAAATCCAGTCCTCAGGGTCGGGCCAGGGTCACCAAAACTGGGATTGGACAGAGCTCTGTACTTGATGGGGAGGGCAGAAAGTATGGTTAGAGTGTCTAGTCTGGGGCAGAGGGAGAAAGACCATAGAGAGAGATGGAGGTGGGGAGCAGCTTGGAAGAGGAGGCAAAGACAACCTAGTTCCTGTCAGAAGGGGCCTCTGGGTGACCCCAGAGCTCTGAGCCAGAAGCTTCTATCCCCAAACACTGACTTTGTGGCTTTCTTCCTGTCCTCGCGCACCAGAGCAGAGGCTTCCTAACTTCTGTTACACATTTCCTATCCCACACGCCGTCTGTGGCCAGAAGGTTCTTCCTCAACTCTGCCTCTAGCTCTTACTGCGGTTTCAGCCCATCTCTTTTCATCATATCCTCTAGCTGATAGCTGCTGGGTCAACTCTGATCTGGCTCTTCTCTTTTTTTATTTCTTAAAAAAAATTAATTTACTTATTTTTTGCTGTGCTGGGTCTTCATAGCTGCGCACGGGCTTTCTCAAGTCGTGGTGAGTGGGGGCTACTCTCTAGTTGTGGTGTGTGAGTTTCTCACTGAGGGGGCTTCTCTCGTTGTGGCTTGAAGGTTCTAGGGCTCGGGTTCAGGAATTGTGGCACATGGGCTTAGTTGCCCCTTGGCATGTGGAATCTTCCCGGAGCAGGGATTGAATCCCTATCCCCTGTATTGGCAGGCAGATTCTTAACCACAGGGAAGTCCTGCTCTGGCTTTTCTCAAAGCAGGAAAGCTGGGGCCACTACAAAGGTTAAGGGACCTCAATGACCACCATTACACTCTTACCCATTACCACCATTGCGCATATTTCCCAAGAAGTGGTGGAGTTGGAAGGGAAGCAGGAAGGCTCATGATTGGATTGAAGATTAGACTTCTTGGTTCTTAGCTTCTGCAGGAGAGTCAAAAAGAGGAGACTGCCCTCCTTCCAGGGAGGGGGAAGAGTGATCCTTTTGGGGGCTGCTTCGCTTTCCACATTCCTGGTTCCCCCCTCTCTCACGTCTGCTTCTTGCGCTCTTCTCTGCTTTCCCTCTGTGTCTAAGGTGGGACAGAAATCAGCTGTGGGAAGGTAGGAAAGAGGTAGTGCTGACTTACTTGCCCAGCCCCACATCTTAAGTCCAAATTCATGTGGCAGCGTAGCCACATTGGCAGCGCAAGGCAAGTGCTTCAAGAAGGGGAAGAAATTGTCATTCTGTGTGATACTAGAGAGACCATTTGGCTTCTACGAAAGAAAAGGGAGATGGACCTAGAATGGAACTAGTTCTTTTAAATGAGGGGAGGGATGGAGGGTGCTGGAAGGGGGTCCTCTCCACCAAATCCCAGTCATGGCTTGAAACCAAGCCAAAGACAGAGTGCTGTCCTCTTTAAGTCATGACATCACCTGACCCAAACCCAGAACCGAGCCCCAGCCCCCATTTCCTATTAATCTGAAAATCTACATCGTTTACAGAAGATATAAAGATATTCAACATTCTGACCTCTTAGTCTGAGTCCATTTCCCCTCTCTGGCTTCCTTCTCTCCTTCTCTTGCATGACACAATTCATTATTCTGTTCAATTCTTCAGTCTAGACCTTCATCTGAGGCCACATTTCAGCCTACCCACCCCCTCACTCCTCTTTCCTCTCTCATTGCTCCTTCCGGGGCTCTTCTCTTCTGGCCCCACCCCTGAGGAGTCCTCCTTCCCACTGGGCTCTTCTGGAACACAAAGACTATTCCACCCCACCTAGTGAAGGGAGTGGGTAGGAGTTTCCGCCCCACCCTCAGGAAGGTGCATCTCCCCTCCCCTGCTCTTTGGTACTTCCTCTCTAGCTGACTTAACTGACAGCACCCAGACTCCAGGCCAGGCCCCTGGCACCGGCACAGATCTGGGGATAGGCTACGCCATTCTGCCCTCACCCTGGGATTGGCATCAGCTTCCAACCAGTGCCCGGCAAAGCCTTAAGTGAGTACCCTGGAGTAGGGGAGGTGGGGGGAGGGAGCAAAGCTGTAAGAGAAAGTCCAAAGGACTTCCAAAGAAAGTTGACCAGTGGTAAAGGAACTTGAGAGGACTTGGTCTTGTCTCCTGTCCACGAAATCTTCCCCATCCCTGTTATTCTTGGTGGACCCTGGGCACCTCTGGGGTGAGTGGGTAGGTGATTGGAAGAGATCGGTGGCACTTCAGTGGGCTGAGGGTCTGGCTGGAGTGGGGGGGTGGTAGAGGAAAGGAGCTAGCCTTTTGAGAGGTGCAGCATTGTTAAGGAAAGCCTCTACTTTGGTTCTGGGTTTTAGGGTCTGCTAAGGGACGGTGGCTGACGGGTCTGGAAATACTGCTTCTGCTGTTGCTGTATATTTTGCAATTGGGTCTATGGGCAGGAAGGGGCTCTGTGGCCCAGTTAGGAAATTAATCTTTCTACTCAGCCAGATCCCCTTAAGACAGGTCAGTGGGTGATGATGAGGGTAGTATACCCTGGTGAGCAGCATCTGATGGTACTGATCTTGGAGACGGATGAGAGTACCCAGACTAGGTGTGTCCAGAGTGTCAGGAAACCCTTCCTTCATGTGCGTGTCACCCTCACTCTCCAGGTCCTTGCTATAGCCATGAACACTACATCTCCTGCGGCACCCTCCTCACCAGGTGTCAAGTTCATCTCTCTGCTGGTCATCATCGTACTGTCAGTGGCACTGGCTGTAGGGCTTCCTGGCAACAGCTTTGTGGTGTGGAGCATCCTGGCAAAGCTGCAGAAGCGCTCTGTCACTGCTCTGATGGTGCTGCACTTGGCCCTGGCCGACCTGGCCGTCTTGCTCACTGCCCCCTTTTTCCTCCACTCTGTGGCCCAAGGCACCTGGACTTTCGGAACATCCGGCTGCCGCCTGTTCCACTATGTCTGTGGAGTCAGCATGTATGCCAGCGTCCTGCTTATCACGGCCATGAGCCTGGACCGCTCGCTGGCGGTGGCCCTCCCCTTTGTGTCCCAGAAGCTGCGCACCAAGGCGGTCGCCTGGCGGGTGCTGGCCGGCATCTGGGTAGTGTCTGTTCTGCTGGCCACTCCCGTCCTCTTGTACCGCACGGTGCACTTGGAAAAGGATAATAGGAGCCTGACCTGCTTCCTGACGTATCCCAGCGAAAGACATCGGGCCTTCCATCTGTTCTTCGAGGTGATCACCGGCTTCCTGCTGCCCTTCCTGGTCGTGGTGGCCAGCTACTGCGACATCGGGCGCAGGTTGCGGGCCCGGCGCTTCCGCCGCAGCCGCCGCACCGGCCGCCTGGTGGCGCTCATCATCCTGGCCTTCGCCGCCTTCTGGCTGCCCTACCACGTGGTGAACCTGGCCGAGGGGTTCCGCGCCGCAGCGGGCAAGGCCGTGGGTTCCGGACCGGTGGGTAATCGGCTGCTCCTGGCCCGCCACGTGCTCATCACAGTGGCCTTCCTGAGCAGCAGCGTGAACCCCGTGCTGTACGCGTGCGCCGGGGGCGGCCTGTTGCGCTCGGCCGGCATGGGCTTCGTCGCCAAGCTGTTGGAGGGCACCGGCTCCGAGGCGTCCAGCAGCCGTCGCGGGGGCTCCCTGGCCCAGACGGTGAGGGGCACCCCCGCCTCTCCCGAGCCTGACCCCGCCGAGAGCCTCACTGCCTCCACCAACCCTCTCGAGCGAAGCGAACTCAACTAGGCCTGCTGGCTGGCCGCAGTGCAAAGACCCTAGCTTGGGGGAATGCCCTCCCCGCTGGCCTGACCCAATTTTTGACCATCCCCCTCCTTCCCCCAGGAAGAGAACGCTGGTGGGAGAGTGGGGCGGAAGCGGGGGAGGGGCACAAGTCAGGGCTGAATGGGAACCGGGTCCCCACAGGCAGCTTTACAATTAAAACTGAAGTCTGAAACTGGGTCAACTCCGGTCTGTGTGATGTGTTCATGATGGGGGACTGGGGTGCTCCTGGTTGCTCCTCAATCCTTTAGTTTCCCATGCTTTTCAGTTTTGGGACACAGAGACAGAGAAATCAGACCTTCCCACCCCAATTCTGAGGAAGGTGATCTGCAGATCATACTTGGAATACAGGTCTGCAGACCCCTGAAGGAGCTGGCCAAGGAAGACCACCCAGGTGTGCCCATCACGCCAGACTCCCTGACTCAGCACAGGAAGAATATTTAGACCTTCTAGGAGGTGTCTGCCCAGAGGGCTGGTGTGGGGATCTTTGTTAGTGGGACTCCAACCTCCTGCCAGGACTCTGTCCTCTCAATGGGAGATGTCTTAGGGGATTGCCTCTTTTCCCTCTCTCTCCCGAGGCAGTCTCACCAGTGAGCCAAGTCATCAGATCTTATTCCCTAGAACTCTGCACACCAGCATCCTGCCAGCCCCTAAAATGCTGTGGCGCAGGCTGGAGCTGAAGGCCCTCTGTGATGTGGTCACCCTTAGGAAATGAAGATTAGCAAAAACGAGATGGTTGGGTCATTCTTTACTTGGGAAGACTGTTGTCTTGGAGAGCCTTGGACTGGCTCTCTTCTGACAGCATTTAAGAAGATGGCAGTGGCAGTTTACTTTTTGAATCTTTTGCATAAAAAGAGAAAGACAACTAGGAGAAAAGTCAAAAATCCTCGTGTAACATCTGCACATCAAGATACCTCTCATGGACCCCAAAATGTGAGCAAGGATGAGTCATGGATGCTTCAGGACCTATGTAATATCAGCATCTGGGCAGGAGGCAAAAGGAAGCAAGGGAGAATCCGAGAGACCTGAGAATTGGAGAGCCCCAACATGTCCTTGCTAGAAAGCATGGTAGGTCAGCTTGAGAACAGCAGCTGGAATGGGGAGGGACCTAACAGATTATATCCCAGGCCTCCCACCCATGCTACATAGTAAGCACATAACAGGTGCTTATTTAGTGTTTGTTGCGTGAATAAAGATGAAATGACATTTTCCTGGAGGTTCTTTCCAGTGTTTGTGGGTGGGAAGCAGGAGAGAACAAATCTTTGTTCTGAGTCATGTGTATAAAATTCTTTCTACTTCCAAGGGTCCCCAATACTGGAATCAGGTTGGCAGGCAGGCAGGGAGGCAGAGGCAGTCCTTTTGCTGAGCTTGTGAGAAAAAAATCACACCTTTTTAACACACTCATGCTCACACTTGCACACACACATTCAGTTTGGCCTGGGAAGAAGCAGTCCTACTGAGTGGTGAGGAGAAGATGCTCCTCAGCTAAACCAGCAGCCTCTGACATCAGTTCTAGCCCAGATATACCAGAGTCTCTTTACTGAGGATCTTACAGATGAGATGGAGAGGACGGGGTTGGGTTCTCAGCCTAGGGTGGCTGAGGGAGGTCCAGTTCGTGTCAAATCTGTGTTCAAGAAGTAGGTGCAGAGCTGCCCTTTGCCTTTGACCTTGATGATGCCCCGGCTGTAGCAGGTGTAGCCTAAGGACTGCAGGGCCCGGGCTGTCTCTTCTGTTACCTGCGATTGGAAAGGGGTGAGGGAATGCGGGGCTGTCCTTAGCCCTACCCCCCGCCCCCGCGCCTCTGAGGGGCTCCCTCACCTGAATCTTGCCCAGGACGCCTGTACTCTCCATGCGGCTGGCCACATTCACCGTGTTGCCCCAGATGTCATACTGTGGTTTCTGGGCCCCAATCACTCCAGCCACTACAGGTCCGTGGTTTAACCCTGACAAGAGGTGTAAAGAGGGGGAGTTCTGAAGAAGGAGAGGGGGGAAAGAAACCTCAGGGAACTAGACTGAAGGTGCTGGGGGCCTCGGAGGCAAGCAGGACAGGCTAGAGGAGTGCTGCTTACGGAAGGAAGTGGATGGGCCTCCCAGCTTCATGCTCCGTCCCAAGGGGTGAGTCTGGAGGGGTTTCCCAGGATGAGCTGGGGAGCAGCTAACAAAGGACTTGGGGGAGGGAGAGCTTGGGAAGGTGAGAAGGAGGTCCCAAACTGCCCCAGGAAGGGAGGGTCCTCACCTACACGCAAGCGGAAGTTGTTGAATGAGTGCTTGTTGATGACATCCAGCTTAGACCCAAGGGCCACAGCAAACTCTACCATGGTGCCAAGGTGGCCGCAGCTTTGCTCAGCATCCTGGCAAAGGGCCAGCCCATCAGGATGGGTCAATGAAGGCACAGGGATAAGGCCCACTTATGGGCCCACCAAGGAGAGCCCAAAAGAGGTTAGTAGGAAAGGAAGGGATGCGGTACCTGCTGTGCATCTTGTCCAGAGGTGGCGTTCAAGCCGGTAGCTGCCATGTAGGTGCTGCAGATGGTTTTGATCTTCTCCACCCCACTGAACTTGGGCTTGGAGAGCAGCTGTACAGAAAGGAGGCTGTGTCCCCGGTCTCTCTGGCTCTCTCCCAGAAGCCCAGCCCCAGGCTTTTGGAAGCTAAAGGACCAGTTGTGGGGTCAGGGATGGTGGCAGGGTGAGAGCTGGCAGTGAGAAGAGTTGCTGGGGAGGGCAGAGCTGGGGGATCAGAGGAGGAGCAGGAGGGCTGGGGAGGGGAGGATGGTCCTCCTGGCCAGGAGAGTGAAGTGGGAGGAGGGCCTGGTGGGAAATTCTAGAATCCAGGACATAGGGCCTGGGGGGACCCTTGGAGCTGTCACCTCATCAAAATCAGCGATTATCTCATTGAGCAGCCGCAGACACTCTAGCCCCTCATGGTTGATGCTGGATTCAGAGTAGAACTCCTTAAAGTCTGGGACTGAGGCGAAGAGGACACACACACACTCGTAGGACTGGTGGTAGAGGTCCTGGGAGGGCAGGAGGCTGGGGTCAGGGGCTATGCCATGTTCTTCCCCTTCTGGGTCTATATGGGCCCTCCTCCCTGTGTCCACACTCCTCCCCCTCGGCGTAAGAAGGATCACGAAGGAAGGAGAGGGGAAGGGTCAGGTTACCCCAGGGATGTGACCCAGGAGTTAAAGATTGGGTCTCATTGGGATTCCAGGAAAGAGAGAGGTTCTGAGTCAAGATCACCTCACAGCAATGTGAAGGGAGTCTCTTTTGGAACTGGGAATCATACCCATGGGAATTATCTTTATATCTTATTGCTGAAAAGTGCTAAGTCAACTTACAAAGATAGCTACACTTTGGAAGATAAAATGAAGCAGTAATAGCCTCCAGAACTCTGAGAAATAAATTTTGCTATTCAAACTAAAGAAAAAAAAAAAAAAAGCAATAGTAGGGAAAAGAAGAGTCTAGAGCAGCAGCATCCAGCAGAAGTTTCTGTGGTGATGGAAATGTTCTGTTGGCTGCGCTGTTCTATATGGTGGCCACTAGCCAAAGCAGCTGTGGAACACTTGAAATGGGGCCAGTGTGACCGAGGAACTGAATCTTCTATCTTAATGAACGGCCACACTGAGGCTAATGGCTACCAAACTGGCCAGTGCAGGGCTAGAGAGATGGGAGGACTGTGTCCTTCACACCGTTCCTATTGACACTGAGTGAGGCTTTGGAAGGGTATTGAGCAGCAATCAGAGAGGACAGACCTTCCCAGTAAGACCTTGGGAGGCAGAGACTGTGCTCACCGAAGACAGAGCCTAAGAACTTGTAAAAATGGAGACCCCTGACAGGCATGGGGGCTTGGGAGGCCGCCCAGCCCACCAGGCAGGAGTCCAGACAAGATGAGCCAAGCCAAGACTTTCATCCTTTGGGGCGCAGGAGTTGGGGGTGGGGAGTCACCTCATTGCGCCGATTCTGACCAATGAACTGGGGGGCCACATGGGCAGGGAGCACGTTCTCCAAGAGCAGCCGAGTCAGGTTCTCCATCGTCTCCGTCTCTTCCTGCTCTTGCCTCAGCTTCTTCTTCCACAGAAAGTCCAGGCGGCAGTAATATTCATTCTGTGGAGGGTCACAGGGGGCCAGGGGGAGACACAGTACAGGGGGGCCCAGCTTCTGAGCATTCACCGCATGATGCTTAAAACCACATCCTACACCCGGTTTAGAGAAAAACTTAACGTGCAACTCTGCCCAGGGAGACTGCCTCGAATCTAGATTCAAATGATGGAGGGCAGCAGGGGCAGAGGGTTTTTTCTTAAACATGATTTCCCTAGATTGGGGTGGAAGGGAGGGGCGGAGGGGAGGATTTAAGGGCGCTCCCATTGGGGAGCAAAGAAGAAGAAAGGGAGCAGGAAATTTCACTTAGAAGCTTCCAACGGACAGACCTGGAAATATGAGATTAAGGGAAAGGGTGAGAGAGACTAGGTCACATATCTGGGGACCCAACCTCACCCTTTCTAGGAAGGCCCTGGAGGGCTGAGCTGGGAGACTTACCTGCCGAGCCAGGACTAGGAGGGTGAAGAAGAAGATGAAGAAGGAGACTGCTCCCATCAGTTTGGGCTCCTTCAGCACCCCTGGCCTGAGGAGGCCACAGATCAGGCTTGTCCCATGGCCTCCCCATCACTTCCCGCACCAGCACCCACGTGGCCCTTGGCCTTTGCCCTGTGGGTGGTTCAGGCAGAGAGGGGAAGACAGTTCTGCTCTGTCCCATCCCAGCCTGGGCCCCTCTGTGCAGCGGCCGTGCGCACCTGGAGTCCAAGGTGCCCAGATAGAGGCGGGCGATGAGGCAGTCGGACAACCAGGCGTGGGAGTGCAGGAAGATGGAGCAGGCGGCCGCCAGCCACAGCAGCAGCAGCAGCAGCTTCAGCTCAAAGCTCATGTGCAGGAAGAGGGAGCAGGAGAGGAACCCCAACACGCAGCAGTGCATGGAGTACTGTGGGGCCAGGCAGCGTGGTCAGGAGGTGGGCCTGTCCCACGGGCAGGGGCGGGGGACACCCCAGGGCTCCTGTCCTATCGGGGGGGCAGAGGTGACAGTCACACGAACACACACCGAATGGGACTCGTGTCTGTCCCTGTCCACAGGATAGAATGGGGGAAGGGGCCACGGAAGGCTCTGGAGAAGGACATTCAGGGCCGTGAGGGACACTCACTGGGACGCTGATGAGAGGCAAGGACCCAGGGAGCTCCCAGGAGAGGTTGGAAGCCATGGAGGATACATTGGGAGCCTGGAAAGGGCAGGTTGATGCTGCTGGTAAGAAGACCTGCAGAAGACAAGAAGCTGAGGCAGGCAGGCAGCTGCTTGGGCACGAGCGTGACTTGAGCTGGGTTTCAGCTGACCCAGGGGTGAGTCGGGGCCAGACTCTGCCACAGTGGCGGATCCTGCGATCCTCCCTGGTTGGTGAGGGAGTCTCGGTGCTGAGGTCCTCGCTGGGAGTGAGCAGGGATTGGGGGAGTGGGTGTCACGAGCATTAGTCTGTCATGGATCCACTGTGTGATCTTTTGCCAACCACGTAATCTCTCTGGGCCTCAGCTTCCGCTTTTGTAACTTGGTTGGGGGATGATTCCTAAGGTGTTTTTCAGGGCCAGAATTCTAGGAATGATTCGAAGTTCTAAAAAACCTGCCAAACTCAGCTTTCAAAATCATAATGTGTAAGGTAGGGCTTCCCTGGTGGCTCAGATGGTAAAGAAACTGCCTGCAATGTGGGAGACCCAGGTTCAATCCCTGGGTTGGGAAGATCCCCTAGAGAAGGGAATGGCAACCCACTTCAGTATTCTTGCCTGGAGAATCCCATGGATAGAGGGAGCCTAGCCTATCATAGAAAAAAGATAGGAAGGATGTCCACCAAAGTGTTATTAATGACGACTATGCCCAGGTAGTAGGCTGTAAGGGAAAGGGAAGTCACTCAGTTGTGTCCTACTCTTAGCGACCCCATGGACGGCAGCCCACCAGGCTCCTCGGTCCATGGGATTTTTCAGGCAAGAGTACTGGAGTGGGGTGCCATTGCCTTCTCCAGTGGTAGGCTGTGCATGACTGTAATTTTCATTTATACTTGTCCAACACTTCCAGTATCCCCTGGCCTTAGTCCACCTGTTCTCCCAAATCCAAGGGTCCTCTTTCAGCCTCTGGAAGGTCCAGCATGCTCTGTTGAGGGTGCATAGAGCCCCTTCTCTCTCACCAGACTGGTAATGGCCATGGCGAAGACGAGCAGGATGGTAGCGGTGCCCAGAGCCACTCGCAGTCCTGGCCGTGTGGCCACCAGGACAGACAGGGTGGGTAGCCAGTGCAGCATCTTGGGGCCTTTCAAGACACACTTCTGTGGAAGAAGCATGGGAGTCTTAGCCATGGCTGGAGCAGCCACTATGGGCTGGGTCGTGGTCAGGGCCCCAGCTCGCCACTCTGCCCCTAACCCCACCTCACCGTCAGGTGCTCTGAGAAGCAGACGAAGAGGAGGAGGAAGAAGAGGAGGAAGGTGATGCTATAGGTGATGGTCAGAGCTGGAGGCCTAAAGAGAGACAGAATGATGCCTTGAAGAGCCAGAATAGGCTTTCTGTGTGCAGGGAAGGCATCCTGAAGTCTGGGCGGGAGACACAGGAAAAAGGGGTCCTGGGGATCTGAACCGGCTGCTGCTGAAGCCTAGACCGATGAAAGACATTACATGCTGATGACCTGGGAAAGCTGCAGGGCTTCGGACAGTACTGGGATAACTCAAGGACAATTTTCGAAGGGATGCGGGCTCATGAGAGTGGCTGAGGCTGCATCAGACTGGTCTCTGGGCTTTGGGGCCAAAGTTATTTCACCTGGCTGAGTTTTGAATGAGTCCTCACCCTTCCTTGCAGTGAACTAGGAGTGAAGACCTACTCCCTAAGCTCATTTTCTGTGAGATCTGGATTTCTTAATGGAAACAAAAGAAATCCAAATCTCATGGGACTGTTTTTAGAACTGAGAGATAGGCATGTGAAAATGCTCGGGGTATGCAGAAAGTGCACAGGACAGAAAACAGTGAGATGAGGGTTACGATTACTGGTTCCCCAGGACAAGTATTTTCATTTCCTCTGCGGTTCAGTGCCCTGAGCCGAGGGGAAGTAAGGGAAGAAAGTGTGGGTCAGGGGTTCTCTTCTGGAGAATCAGGGCTTCCCTTGTCTAGGGGTCTCTCACCTGTTTGTCACCAGCATCTGGATAATGAAGTTGGAGAGAAAAACCAGGAAGGTGCAGGCTGCATAGTATTTGAAGGCGGGGAGTGCAGAGAGCCGATACTGCAAGGGTTGGGGAGGGGTCGGCACCAGTTCTGCCCATTACCTTGAAGGTGTCAATCCCCAGCAAGGAGTGGGTCCCCAGCCTCACTGTCCCACCCTCCAGTTCTGACCCAGGAAGCCTCTACCGGTTCTCTAAGGAGCTGTCCTCCTTCCTCTCATCACCACCCAGTAATTCAAAGGACTAGTATGAGAGCCCTTCACCCCTCCAAGGTCACAAACTGGCCAGAACTGGGAAAGGGAGGTGGGACCCCAGGGCCTGCCCCTCCCCAAGGCAGAGAAACTGAGGTTGGGAAGTCCTCTGGTGCCATTTCCCCAGCCTACCTCTTTCTCC
This sequence comes from Muntiacus reevesi, assembly GCF_963930625.1. Classification (NCBI taxonomy): domain Eukaryota; kingdom Metazoa; phylum Chordata; class Mammalia; order Artiodactyla; family Cervidae; genus Muntiacus; species Muntiacus reevesi. The sequence goes on along the minus strand of NC_089255.1, from coordinate 20,366,661 downwards.
ATCTCCTTCTCTCTGAAGTACAGTGTCAGTGGATTGAAGTCCTTTGACTGTTTCCACTGTCTGGTGGGAGGTGGGGGATAGGAAGCCCAGAAGAGGAAGGGGCGGGAGGGGGGTGCATGGTCAGGTGAGTGGAAAGGCTAGAGCTGGGAAGGTGTTCCCTTCCTTTCCGGGCAGAGGAAGCACTGTCCTTCCTCTCCCACCCAAGCCCTGGCCTCCAGCCCTCCCAGCCCTCTTCAGATCTCCATACTTCTGAGAATTGAGCTGTTCGATGACCTGGAAGAACTTGGCATCCCCGGTGTCTAGTTCCTCATCAAGTCCCCGCGGGGTACGGCTCCTGCACAGTGAGAGCCCAGCTGTCACCAGGAAGACTCTCGAAAGCATCTGGGCAAAGCAGGAGTAGCCCCCCAGGGAGGATGGAGGTAGGTCACAGGGACGACCCCACTCAAATTTGCTCAGGCCACCTCACCGGTCCAGGCTCCACTGGGGGCTGAAGGAAGACAGGGCCTTCTCCTACAAGGAGAACACAGGGATGGAGGAAGATGAAAGATGGTGAGCATCCTCCACCATGGTGGAGCCTCTCTGCAGCGAGGCATTTCAAATTTGCACGGGCCTTGACTTGAGCATCTGACCCAACTCTCTCTCTCTCCCTTTCTCTCTTTATCTCTATCTCTCTTTATACACATCACCATTTCTATCTCCATTTCCATTTCTACCAAATCCTACCTGCCCACAAACCACATTTATTTCTTCAAGCTTCTTTCTGACCTTTCAGACTCCAAGAGTCTCTATGCCCTCTGATTTCCTCGTAGTTTCTATCACTTAAGAGGCAACCCTGGGGGGGACTTCCCTGGTGGTCCAGTGGCTAAGACTCCATGCTCCCAGTGCAGGGGGCCTGGGTTTGATCCCCGGTCAAGGAGCTAGATCCCACATGCTTCAACTAAAGCCCAGCATAGCCAAATAAATAATAAAAATAAAAAAACATAAATATTTTAAAAAGAGGCAACCCTGGACCTTCTGTAGGCTTGATGGCTGTGATTTCTTGTGTCTCATCTTCCCTAAAGACTACAACCAATTCCAAAGGCAGTGACTTGCCCATCACCCCATGCAAAAAAAAATCCCTGTTGGTTGAAACTGGAATGGCAATGCAGAACACTTTGAATCTCCTCTGCCCTTCCATGCTGATCAGGCTGAGCTGGGAGGTGGTCGGGGAGAGAACCAAAAATGGAGAAGAAAGGGGAAGAGGAAGAGAAACCTGGTTAGAGTCATTCTCTTCTGCACCAAAAGGAATACGCAATGTGTGCAGAGACGTGAGAATGAGCATGCAACTGAGGATGAGTGCCAAGGAAGGAGGTGGAATGCCGCAGCCACTACCGAGGGCAAGATGTAGGGTGACCATCTTTCCCCACTCCCCTGGCTCACGGGAAGAAAACAGGTCACAGGGGGCCACCCTGTGGGTTTGGCCCACAAACCAAAACCCTGTGTACATGAGAGGAGCAGAGCGGGAGAGACAGAGTGATTGAGAGGTATGTTTTTGGCATGGAACCATCTATACATCTACACCTCAGTCTAACTTTTATCAAACTACCTCCTGTCCTCCCCTATGCCTATAAATTATTTAAAGGCAGGGAACTATCTCATTCATTTCTGTCTTTTCCAGAACTACCCTAGTGCATGCCACATAGTAGGTACTGAAAGATTGTAGAAGGAATAAATATGGATGGATGGTAGCCACCACACAAACACTGCCCAGTCACCCCACAGTTCCACATTGTTTAATAGTAATCCAAGTGTGATTCTCAGGATCCTTAACATTTAAATGAGACCCTGGAACGTCAGGGACTGAGAAGGGAGTCTCTGGGCTGGTGTGGTCCCGCATGGAAAGATACCTTAGAACAAAGGGTTCCCACTCTGCCCTGACACTTATTAGCCTGCACAACAGTGAAGGATTTAGGGAGGCCTGGCAGGGTTCTGAGGAGGCATCCCCACCATGAGGGATGAGGATTGCACTCAACACTGTCTTAAAGCCCCTGGGCAAGCCCCCTTCTCCCCTACCCCCACCGGGCGGCCTCATCCTGCAATAGTCACTGGGTTTTGGGTCCTTCCTTCCTCTCCATCCTGCCAGCAGAGCACTCTGACCTCTCCCCTTCCCCAAGCTGAGGCACTCAGCCACTGAGCCCCTACTGCCAAGGTCCTCCACCCCTCCCTGTCCCCCACTGCTCACTGATCTCTGGCCTGCTTTCCTGCTGGATGGGAGGGTGGGGGACGACACAGAAAGGGTAGTCTGGAGTCGCCCCATAAATCCAAGCAGGTCTACCTGGCTGAGAAGATTCTGGGAAGATCTGTGGACAAGTGGCTAGGAATGCTGAACAGTTTTGGGGAAGATGGGGGTACAATGGAGGAGAACAGGCTGAGAAATTGAATCCCACGGCAAGCCTTGAGGAACATGGCCTGGGTCCCTGCATGAGGGGGTTCAGGCCACTCGTCATCAAGTACCAAGAACCTGTGGGGGAGATGCAGGCTCTCCAGGCAGGTGATGAATCACTCATTACTTTGAAGTGCTTTGCATAGATCAGCCAGTAACGTCCTAGCTTTCCCCAGATAAGGGGTGGGCCGACCTTCCTGCTCTCTCCCCAACTCTGCCCACTCATGGTTACTTCCTTCTTCGAGGCCATGAGAGATTTTCACTTTCACCTCATCTTATCTGTGTGCAAGTGCTGGAGAGTGGGGGCAACGAGTGACTGGCCTCCACTGTCCTGGTCCCAGTAGGGACTTAAGATGAGAGCATGCAGTCTGAGCTAAACAGACCCATTTCCTGGTGGGAATGGGTGTGCAGCACTGGCCTCAGAGTTAGGAGGGAGTATGGTTCCAGGGGAGGGGGCTTCCTGAATGGAGGCTGGGGAGCAATGGACATGGTGTCTATGGGGTCTTGAGTCTTCTCTGAACTGAGCTCAGAGGGAAGTCATCTTTGTCCTTTCTCTGGAAAGGGCAAGGAAGGTCCTGAACCAGTGACTGGCGTGACCAGACAGTTCAGGACCTTGGGATGTCATCAAAAACTCACTGGTGGAGGGGGCAGGAAGGGCTGGAAGTGGGCCACGGGGGTGAGTTGATGTTAAGTGCTGGGCTCATGAAGTTGGTGCACATACCGGGAGAGGGGTCGAAGTGGACACAGGGCTCTCTACATGGCTCAGGTGGGCGAAAGGCTTGGCTGCACCCCAGGACTCCAGGTAGCGGGTCATCAGCAGTGACGGACGCATCTTGGAGCCCTCAAGAGAGGACAGCAACCCTCCTGCAGTGCCCTTCTCGTCTTCCTCTGCAGCCTGGGCCATATGAGGGAGTCATATGAGAGTCAAGATCACGTTGACTTGACTTCCCCATTCTCCCCACACTCCTTTAAGGCTTGTGTCCCGTCCCTCGTGATACACACATCAGGACCCAGGAGCTCAATCTCTGGCATGGACGAGATCAGGCTCATTGGCTGTGGATGTTGGGGTGGGCCAGGCCATGGGGTCTAGGCGGGGTTCTTACCCAGGGGTCGATGACCAGGTAGGTCGGCTCCCCTAGCTCCCGAAGGTATGGGTCCCGGTGTTCCATGGCTGCATCCTCCACAGCATAAGCCCCGGCCAGCAGGGCCAGCGTAGCCCCTGTGATATGTACTCGTCTGGAAGAAGGGGGCAGGGGGAGTAAGGAGGGAGGGCTTCCAAATCTCTCATTTCTTTCGAGGATCTTTCCTGGAGGTCTGACTTCCAGCAAGATCCTGTGCTACAGGGGGTATCTCCCAGCCCCCCTCACTGTCCCCAGGATCTCCCTGAGCCCCACTTGGGAACATGCTCATTTTAAAGAACTGTGAAAACCAGGCATGTGGGAGGCCTGATGGGTCTTTTGCTATAGCCTCCTGGAGCCCCAGCTCTCACCCTGGCACTCCACTCGCCTCCATGTGGTTGGCCAGAGTGACGTCATGGGACCAGACATCATACTGCCATTTCTGTAGCCCGATGACCCCGCAGAGCACGCTGCCTGAGTGCACGCCCACACGCATGTTGATGTCCACGCCCGTGGCTGCCCGGAGTTTCCTGAGCAAGATGTGTAGAGAGCAGTCTGAGTGCTGACTTCAGCCCTACCCTTGCTGTACCCCTCCCTCTTTCCAGGAGGACTTCCACCATTCTGTCTGCTCCTCCGCACATCCATCCTGCCCACCCCAGCTGACCTGATGGCCCGGCACATGTCCAGCCCCATGCGCACACAGTTGATGGCATGGTCTGGCAGTGAGAGCGGCAGCCCGGAGACACAGTAGTAACAGTCTCCCAGGATCTTGATCCGCATGCATTCGTGCTCCTAGGGGAAGGGTGTGCAGGGGGTGGGGGCACCTGGTTAGCAGCCAGAGGAGGCAGGAAGGAGCTGGGACAAGTGGGCACAAATGTGGTATCCCTGAAGAACTTCTGAGTTGGGAGTGTCGAGATTAGATCTAGGGCCTCCCTCAACTTGATATGGGGCAGGCTGAGGTTTTCTATGTGGGTGTCTTTCTCAGAAGGGCATCTGAAGGGTTGGGATGTTTGTGAATCTCTCCAGCTTTGGCACATGTAGGGTGTATCCAGATTTGAGCATATGAAAGTCATCTCAGGATTGAGGGTTTTTTTGGGGGAGGACACCCAAGATTAAATTCCTTGGGGGCATCCCTGGGGATGCTAAGTTGAGGATGCAGAGGGCAGAGATTTCCCTTGAAAGAGCCTCCTAACATTAGTGCATCAGAAAAATCCATCTAGATTTGGTTGTGGTGTCCAGAGACACTTGTGCTGGGACTCAGAGGCTGTTTGGGGGTGTTGTGGTTGGGGCATCTGTGAGGATGTTGAAAGGTCCCTCCAAGTCTGAGGTGTGCAGTGAGCAGTTCCATACCTGGGGATGTCTGAGAGGGTTTCCTACCGCAGTGGAGTATCTGGGAGCCCACATGAGCTTGGAAGTGGGGCTGGGATCTTATAAGGCAGGACTTTCCCTGGCTGGGTCTCTCCAGGGTGGGGAGTTTGAAGGTGGGGAAGGAAGTCCCCTCTGACCTTGGCGATTTGGTCGAACTTGCCAAAAAGCTCGTTGAGCATAAGCACCAGCTCCTTGGGGGAGCACTCACTGGCCAGTCGCGTGAAGCCCACGATGTCAGCATACAGCACGCTGGGCAGGGCAGGGCAGACAGCATCAGTGCGGCTGGGGTCTCAGCCCACGCCCCCTCCCCTCTGACCATCCTGCTTCATACCTGACTCCCTGGTGCCTCTTGACATAGAGGCTGTGGAAGTTGTTGGTGCTCTCTGGCCGTGACCCCTGTCCAGCCTGCAGTCGTGCCATGATCTCCTCCTTCATCTCTCGGGCCAGGTAGGCAGGAAGGATGGACAAGAGAAGGTGTTCCTGAGGGAGGCAACTATGAGCACCAATCCTCACCCCCACTCCCTAAAGCCGGGGGCCCCACCCGCCTCAAGCCCCTAGGAGCCCGCAGACTCCCCCAGCCCCAGAGGTGTTCACCAGAGCGATGGCCCAGGTCCTTCCCACCACCCACAGCCCGGCTCCAGCTCTGCCCGGCACTGATCGATGTTGGGGATTAAACTTCCAGCACCAACACAGGAATTAGAGCCCTTCGTTTAATATCATAAGGGCTCTAAAGGGCTTTCACAAGATTCAAGTTTTTTGAACCTCATAGCCGCCTTCCAAGGTTGGCAATAGCTATATTTTACAAAGGAGGAAACAGCTCAAGTGACCCGCCTAAAGTCATTCAGTCTCCGGAGCCCGGTTGCATGACCCAAACAACTCCTCTGTCCGAGCCCCAGCCCCACTCGGCCTCCTGGCCTGGAGGACCTGATGCTTCTTCTCGGTGTCCAGTCTCCGCCGCGAGTGCAGGGAACTAAGCGCCTCCCGGAACGTGGCGCGCAGTGCACGCTCCATCAGGGCCTTGTGATAGGCTCCGGCCACGTTCCCACACAGGAACAGCACCACGTTTGCAGCCAGCTGCGGGGAGGGTCAGTCTCAGAGGACGCCGCTACCCGGGGCGGGAGCGGGGGGCTAACTGAGATGGCAGGGAGGACTCTACAGTTAAGAGTGTCTCGAGGCAACGGGTGCCGCATTGTGGAGTCTATAGGGGGCTCTTCTCCCTCACCCCACCACCCCCATCCAGACCCTTGATTGCTGCACCAACATAGCCTCTTCGGTCTAGAAACCTTCTGCCGGAAATACCTCTCCACCATCCCCGCCCACGCGGCAGCAGGAAACTGCTCACGCTCCAATTTTTACATTCTCTGTGAAGGTTCTGGTAGCCACATCTGTCCCCATCGCCCTGGTCCCCTGGAGAACTCCCTTCCCCGGGGGCCAGAGCCCTCTTCTGGCGTTTGCAGGCATGGCGCCTGCACTGTGGACCAGCTCCACCAGGTCTGTGTTTGAACCTCGGACCCTCCCTTGTACCCTGCCACGGGAGTCAGCTCGACAAAAAAGCTGGTGAATGCCCAGAGGAAGCAAGCAGCGCCCAGCGGAGCCAGCCCCGGACCCAGCCCGTGCTTCCTGCGTGCTCACCTGTGGCAGCAGCGCCGGCCGGGCGTCAGGCTGAGGCCCAAGATACAGCCCGAGGACCAGCAAGTGTGAGAGTGAGGAGGTGACGCCCGCGGTGATGGCGTCCCGCATGTCCAAGGGCAACATGGCATACACAGTGAAGATGACGAAAAGGAAGAAGGACACCTGGGGAGACGCGCATTGGAAGTTGCAAGCTCATGCGGTTCCTCCAGGCCTGGGTGCGTGTTTGAGGCCTAGGGATCCCCATTCCCCTGCTCCCCCTGCCTCACCTGGTCCCAGGCGCTCACCACACCCCCGGTGAACAGCAAGCTGTGGCCTAGTGCGAGCAGTGCTGCCCACACGAGGCCCGACAGGGGACGTGTCCAGCGCTGCAGTCGCTGCTCCCGGGACGCCAGGACCAGCAGCAGTGAGAAGCCGCCCAGAGCGCACAGCACAGTGGTCAGGAAGGCCGGGTCTGCGGCCAGCTCCTGGTGGGGAGGGGGACACGAAGCAAGACTGGAATGTGGGGTTTGGGGAGCTAATCCAAGGAGAGGAGGAACAGACAGCAGTGAGCAAAGCACCTCCACTTGTCTTTCACATTAGATTGAAATACATGAAAATGCTAATAATCTGTTTTTAATCAACAGAGCCAGCAGTCTCCTATGATTCAACTCACTATCTCACTTGCATAGTGCAGGGCGACTGAACCTGGACCATCTACCCAGAAGACCTTGCTCCAACCTCATATTGGCCACTATGACCTTTCTGAGCCTGAGGTTTTTCACCTGTCAGATAGGAACTATAGCACCCTCCCACCCCCATCCCATCCCTGGAATCCCAAAGCAAGTGAAAAATTCTAGCTCACAGAGGGACTGAGCGTGAGTGTATCCAATCTGGCCAATTGGCTTGGGAAATTCCCTGCCTGGGGCCCGAGGCCCTGCCCCCACCTCCCAGTGCTTCGGCAGGGGGACACCGAGAAACTCCCTTGCCTGCCTAGCAGCTGGATCTCCCCATTCCTCAAAGTGTAGAAGCACCACCCCGTTCCCAGTCTCCACCATTTGTCCCCACCTCTTCCTGGACTTGGAGGAGGACCATTGGTCTCATCCAGTGGGTTTCCCACCTTGCCTCTGAAATGTGGGAAGAAAATATGGAGCGGGATATTTCCAGAAATGGAACTGAAGAGCTCTTTTCCCCCACAAAAGAAGCTGGAAATAGGTTATCTGGAGACTAAATGAGAGTGGGGTGGAAAGTGCTTTTTGGGAGTCTGTGGGTACAACTGCCGCACAGCCCCCGAAGAGGGAAAGAAAACCAGGAAACAGATTCCCATGGGGCCCAGTGTAATTTCCCTCCTGGAAAATTGGAAAACCTGGCGTTGGATTTATCCCAGGACCAGCAGATCACAGGCGCTGGTTAAGATTGGTCAGACCCACAGAGAAATTAGAACAGAACTCTACAGGGAAAAATAAATAAATAAAAAAGAAGCTTCGAGGGCCCAGCTGTCTCCTTGCATAGGCCCAGAAACTGTGGCCTGAGAGGCCGTGACTTGTGCAGGGTCACTGCAGCTCCTAGCAAGGTCCAGCAAAGAAAACACATCGAAAAGAAGACCCATGAATCCCAACCCTGAAAATGCCCTGGAGGCAGTGCCTGTCCCGCAGTCCTCAAGGACGCCTGCCCCAGAGCCCCCCTCCACCCCCCTGCTCACCCTGCCACTTGCCCAGGCCACAGGGAGCAGCGCCAGGAGCCCCAAGAGCACGATCAGCAGCAGCAGCAGCAGCAGAGGGTACTGCTGGCTCAGGCTGTAGTAGGTCTCGTAGAAGAGGTCTTCACTGGGGGGCTGCCGAGGACTGAAGAGGCGGGCCATGGTCTCGCTAGCCCTACGCCACACCGCCTGGGGGTAGATCCCTGGGGCTGAGGAGGGTTAGGGTGGGTTACTGTCTGAGGCCCCAAAAGCCCCAACTGTGCCCCTCTCACCAGGAGCAAGCCACTTGCTCCCAGACCTCCCAAGCGCAATCCTGTCTCCTTCCAGGTACTCTCTGGGCCTCCCAGCCTTCTTCAAGCTGGTGCTGAGGGGATGCCCCACTCATTTGATCGTCGCCCCTCAAACCCAGACTGCAGAGGTGCTCAGGCAAAAGCCAGGGGCACAGGATTTAAGGTGAAAGCAAAGGAACCCCAGCCTCCCCCTTTCCCCCCAACTCACGGCCGCGATGCTGCTGCAGCTGAACCGAGTAACGCTGGGGCAGGTTATGGAGTCAGCGTGCTGCTAGGCTAGAAGCTCTGAGCGCAGGGCAAGAGGCGCTTCCCTCCAGGCGCCTCGGCCCCCTCCCACTTCCCCGATGGGACGGCCCGGCCCTTCCTGTGCCCTAGCCAGGCTCGGCACTCCGCCTCCTCCCCCACTCTGATTGTCTCTCCTGACACCACAGCCTCCCCACATCTGCTCCCCTCAAGGAAGGGGAATGCAGACCGCGGGATAGATGCAAGGGGTGGTGTGGGCCGCACCAAGTGTCAAATGTCAAAATGGCCCCAGACCTTGGGTGTGGGGAGACTGAGGGTGGGCTGGAGCAAAAGCTGGCAAGGATGTGGGGAAGAAGAGCATGGTGCTGAATGGGGACCGGGGTCTAGGTCCAGATGAGAGGCAATCCTTCCCTGCCCCTCCAGCCTGGATGGCAGTGCTGTGGCCACGTCTGAGCGGTCTATACTCCAGTGGTGTCCAGCTCCATGGAAGGGGCACGTCTGTGCGTAGCTTCGTGGAAACATTGCTGTCCACTCCCAAATGCCAGCTGAGAATCAAAGGTTTCCAATGTGTCCATGGAAGCAACGTGTGCGTGAACGTATGTGGGGGAGGGAGGTGGTAGTTTGGGGGCTGACCTACCAGAGAGACTAGGGGCTTCACGCAGGGCAAAGGTGTGCTGGGGTCCGAGAATTCCCAGGGAGAGCTCCCTCCCCAGGACTCCACTACCAAGTGTTCACAGCCCAGAAGAAAAGGTGGTGGCAGGACCACAGCCCGTAGCCTCAGGGTTTGGTTTAGGGTGGGGTCTTGCCTGCTCTACAGGAAGTGCTCTGCCCTGAGATTAGAGCTGCCCCAGGAGCCAGGATTCCTTCCTGCCCCCACCGCCAGCAGGGCCCTGACCTAGTGTGCCACAACACTGCCCACCCACAGCCCTCAGCATCCCACTTCTGGCCATACAGAGAAACCACAGTGCCTCCCACTCCCTCGATGTCAGCTCCCCCATCTCTCATCCACATCTCTTCCTGCCCCTGGCTGAAGCTTTAGCCTCCTTCATGGTGCTTTGGTTAAAATTCCACATTTATTGCCTCCCAGGGCCACAAAGACAGTTCGGGTGAAGGCCTGATGCCCTCAGAGAAAGTCTAGGCTAGCAGCCTCAAGTCCAGAAGGCAGCTGAGAAGCTGCTTCAATTCTTGCTGTTTTGATACCAGTCCTTTGGCACACTCCAGGCTTCAGGTTCTTGCGGTCCTTCTTTTGAACTTTCTCCGTGAGGGGTGCTCTGAGGGCCCCAATCCACGCCCCCATGTGCCACACCCTGCGTGGATAAGGCAGTTCCTCCTTGTATAACCATGCGGTTGTTGTTTCCCAACTGTATTCCTTGGCAGTTAAAGATGGTAGGAAGCCATGACCCTTGAAGAGAGAGAGTGAGGATGGTGGGAGGATTAAGTGGCTGGAGATTTATAGTAAGGAGAGCAGCAGGATGGAGGGGCAGCGACACCTCGTGTTCACCCTGGGGAAATGCAAGTGTGGGGTCTCAGTCTTTCCCTTCATGCTGCACCTTCAGAATTGGGTTTGCAGAAGCTAAAGAGGAGTGGCAACTAACATCTGAGACTCTGATGTTGTTGTTCAGTCACTCAGTCATGTCCAACTCTTTGGACCCCATGGACTGCATTACGCCAGGCTTCCCTGTCTTTCACTATCTCTGGGAGTGTGCTCAAACTCAAGTCCATTGAATCGATGATATCTGGGTCTTTTCTGATGGGAGACCCTCTGGACCGACACAGCGACAGTGGAATGGAATTTAGAGGTTCATAGCGCTGGTGTTGGGGCAAGTCCAAATGCTCAGGGGCCAAGTTGGCTTTGCTGTGTGAGCTCAGTGGCTGTCAGTTTCTTCATTTACAAAATGAGAAGACTGGGGAAGGTGGGCTCTAGCCCTTTCTCATCCCCCCTCCCCAAGTACCCTGGATCTGCATTTGTTCTTAAGGAAGAAGCCAGTAGGAGACTTAAGTGGGGAAAGGAAGGAGTGGGGAGTGGGTACCTGGTACCAGGTTCGGTGCCGGCCCTCTGGGAGGCCAGCTGGTGTCACGTCTCTCATCCCCCTACAAACAACACAGGGCTCTCAGGCTCCCTGTCCTGGAGCCCGTTCCCTTATGGCAGACACCCTCAGCCCCAAGTGTCCCCTGGCAAGAGGACAGGATTCACAGGAGTCCCAGCGATTCTTGTAGTCTTGCCAATGTCTCACCTGACTCCCTTGGGGTCCAGGGCCTGGGGTCCAAGCAGAGGTGGGGCAGGGATTCTGGTTTCTGAAAGGTAAAGTCTCTGGAGTCTGAGGAGGTTGGGCTGTTGAATCTGAAGATGTCTCTGCTGTCCAGGCAGACGGAACCTGCTGTCTCTGGACCCTGATGCTCTCAAGAAGGTTTGTACATTTTTCAGGAACAGAGCTGGGGCACCCGTCCAGATTCAGGTTCATCATTTCAGAGACCAAGGCATCATGGCTTCCTGTGGTTTCCCTAGGACCATCTATTTCTGTCCTTTCCAGGCCTGGGCTGTTGCTGCCCCTGTGCTCAGAAAGGAACTCCTTCACCTGTAAGGATGGGGAGCTGGCTGGGCATGGAGGTGGGAGAGCTGGAGTAAACCCAAGGGAGTTGGGTCCATATCTGTTACCTGGGAACTCAGGGATGGGGTGAGGAGAGGGGGGGATCATAGGCAAAGCTTAGAGAATGGTGGTCAGCATGGGGTCATTGAGTGGCCAAGGTAGCCACGTTGTGCCATCCTGCCCAGCTGCTGGGTGGGGGTGGGGATGTTGAGCACTCACCATGGAGACTGCATCATTCATCTTTCTACCAGACACATCTCCTTTATTTACCAGATCAAGGACTTTCTTGGTGGTTGTTCGGCATTCTAGAGAGAAGGCAGAGTGGGGGGCAGGTGAACAAAATTTCTTTTCCGGGGGAAAAGCCTCTGCTGACAAATTCAGGCCTATCTTGACTGCCAGCTGGATGACCAGCGCACCTTGGAAGGAAGGTCTCTTCTGGGGCTCATGGCTCCAACACTGCTGCATCAAATCTGTCAGTTCTTCCAAGCCAGGAGTCTCAGGCCCAGACGGGGGCAGCTCAGTCAGTGGGGGCCGGATCTGCCTCTCACACACTGCTTCCCGCATCAATGATGTCTGGGACACTACTAGGGTGGGGGTGTGTGTGTGAATAGAAGGCATTCAGAGTATGACGGCTACCCCATCATGGGCAGGGGTGGGGAGCGTTGCAGATGTGAGGAAGGAGTGGGGCAGTCTGAGCAGGTAAACAGGAGGAGGAGGGCTTGGGGATTGGGGGATTGGCGGCTTGGGGGAGGGGGGCACCTGAGGTGAAGGATCCCAGAGTCTGTCTTACTCTCAGCTTCTCTTCCGGCTAGCACTGCCCACGTTAGGATCCCAAAGCTGCAGGAGACACAAAGCTGAGGCCTGACCCAGCTGCTGGCAAGATTCCTTTCTATACAGCATCCCTTCGAAGGACCCAGACAGGTGTAGAAATTGGGGATATATGTTTGGAGTGGGTGCCTTACCTGTAGACATCACTGGCCCTGGAGGCCTTCCGGTTTATATTAGCCAACAGTTCTGGGGCCAAGTAGGCTGGGGTGCACCCTGACTCCCCAGATCCTGCCCCTGACTGTGAGCCACCCTGAAATGTGGACAGGCCAAAGTCTGCCACCTGCAAAAGGGAGATAAGAAGGAGGAGATAGGGAATGGGCAGGTCCAAGAAACCCCCAGAACCCTTTTCTTACCACCACCCCCCCCCCAAAAGGGCAGGCCCAGCCTTGTAAAGACGGTATGGAGGGTTAGGGGAAGGGTAGGACCAGTGGGGCCCCTGGTTGGAGGTCTGGGTCCCCTCTCCATGGCACTGGGTTGAAGTCTGAGTCTCCTGGGCTAGATCAGCTACGGATCTTTGGAGGGCCCTGTGGGGTGGACCTGTGGGACTGACCACGTTGGTCAAGGCCTCTATCACCTGGTGTGGCAGGGGCCAGAGCTCCAGGCTGGGCCTTGACACTTGGGCAGCCCTGTGTCCAGAGGGAGATGGTGAGGGTATTCAAGAGACAGGGCTGCAGCAGGTACAGGTCCTATGTCCCGTGGATGGGGTTGGGGCAGCTCTGGGGCAGGACTCTGTCCAGAAGCTGGGCTGACCTTGGCGTGCAGCTCTGAATCTAGTAGGACGTTGGAGGGCTTGAGGTCCCGGTGGAGAAGCACTGGGTTCTGGCTGTGCAGATAGCACATCCCGAGCACCAGCTCCTGCAGCAGGCGGCAGAGGAGCCGCCAGGGCCGAGGGCAATGGGGCTGCAGCAGCACCGCCAAGGAGCCGTTCTCCATGAACTGAGTTACCAGAGCCGGCCCAGACACGTACTCCCACTCCAACTTCTCGGTGACCCCCAGGAGGAGCAGCACATGCTTGTTGTGCAGACTGGACATGGCCTTCACCTCCCTGGATATGGCCCTCCTGCGCTCAGGAGAGGGCTGCCGTCAGCTCTGCTCCCGAGAGGTCCTTCCCGGCCGCCCTCAGGCCCCGCCCCGCGGCACAGCGGCCCCTCCTCCCCGGCCCGGCCTCCTGGACCAGACCCCGGCTCCGGTCACTCACGAGTTCACGATCTTGACCGCCACGTCTAAGCCCCAACTCCTGTGATGTGCCCGGAAGACGGAGCCAAATCCGCCCTTGCCTATTAACTCCGGGTTCTCCAGTTCCTCGATGGGCACCAGCGGGGCTGAGGCACCTTTGGGCCTGAGAGACGGGAGCCAGGTAACCAGCCGGCCGTGGCCCCAAGGCCTCCCTGCTCCCCTCCCAGCTGCACCCCTCTAACCGCCCCCACCCCCCCGCCCCCGTGACGGCTCGGCGCTGTCAATTCGAGCCCCAGCCTCTCCCCTGGGATCCTCTGTGCCCTGGCCTTGGCAGGGGGGACATCCATATCTCACTCTGCACTCACCATAACGTAGAGCCAGACATCAGGCTGGAAGATGAGAGAAGCTCCTGGAAGTTGCGAGCCCCCACGGATGAAAGAGGGGTTGGGGGCTGGGAGAGGGGTCAATCTCCAGGCTCCTTCACGGTTCCGCCTCCAGCCTCCCCGGGTTGCTCTCTCGGCCTGAACCACTTCCTTCTTTAATTGATGCCTCTAGAGTCCCGCCCCGGGGGCGGGGAAGGGCACAGGGCAGGGTGCAGAACAGAAACTAGTGCTGTTCCTAGGGTGTCAGGTCAGGCCGAGTTGTCGCTGGGTGTCCTCGCCCTCCAGGAACCCACAACCACCTCCCACCACTGGCCTCTCTCCCTCCTTCCTCAGGATTCCCAGCTCCAGCGCCAAGCCTGGGATACCGCGGCGGGACTGGGGTGGGGGCGGTGGCGCTGGGGAGGATATCACGGTCCTAGGCTTCTGTTCTCCCATAGCTGCCCTAAGAGTATAGCTAACACTTCTCTAAAGCTCACCACAAGCCATTAGCTCATTTAATCCTCACATCAACCCTAAGGGGATAGGTACGCTTTGGTTACTTCTTTATAGGTGAGAAAGCCCTGAGTTTAAGTACCCGGCCCAAGCTGACCCGGAACTGACGTCAGAGCCTGGCTCTGAACCCTGAAGCTCTGCCATTTTCACAAGGGCATCAGCAGGTGGGGAAGGTGTGGAGCGTTCAGTGGTCTCTATTCCTTCTGCATACAGACCTCTCCCAGGGTGCTGTGGTGAGCTAGGTGAGCTGGCCCGCCCGAGAGTTGCTGACACTGGGGTGTACACGCCGTGGAGACCCCGCAGAATCTCTCTGGCCTCTCTCCCCACGACCACTCCTCCACTGCAAGCTCTCTGCTTAATATTAATAAGTGTTCCTGACAGACATGCTCTGGACTGGGGTCTTGGAGAACTCAGGAACTTGGGGAGAGTTCAGGATTCAGGGTTGATAAAAGGTGTTCATATTTTACCTGCCCAAGGCCTGACCATAGCTGCAGGTTGTGGAATTAGATACGACCAGCCTTAGGCACTCAGTCCTTCATGGGGAGACTCAACCCTGTGGGTCATGGGCCAGGACTCACTGGAAGGTGCTCACCTTGTGGAACTTTCCATCCTGCCCAGTGGTCCATGGACTCCTCTAGCCGGAGCAAAAGCGGCCTGCAGTTAACTGTGGTGTCTCCAGAAACTGGAACTCCAGCATACACATCTTGTATTCTGGCGGAGTCAGTGCATGCCATTTTTGACCTATTTAGGGAATTCTTAAACTGTAGTCTCTTTAAAAACTGGTACAAGGTATGTACCCAATAAATATTTGTTGAATTAGATTAATAAACGAACAACCCAAACTTTTTGAGGCTTCACTGAGATGCTAATCTTCCCAGGTGGTGCTCCATACTCAACCGAGAGGAGATAGGAGGTTGGATTTCTTTATGGTTTGGGTCTCTTCATGTACCTACCTGCACAGTTGACAGAATTCATCTGAAGTCTTATAGTGATATGGTGGTATCTCACAGAATATAAAGGCATGTCTGGCAGTTCCTCAAAAAAGTCTAGTTCAGGAGCTAAGGGCCATCAGAGAGGACAGTCATTCCTTTCATGATTCTTTTTGAGTTCAAGGTCTCAACACCTGGCCTCCGTTTGAGGAGAGTAGTCATAAAGGATTAGAGGTGCATTTAAAAACCTTTTACAGCTAGATTTCTTTAGATTGACATACGAACCTGGGAATCAGAAGAAGTTCCTGTAAAGTGTAAGACTGGGGATGGTGTCAGAACCTGTAATAGTTTTTGACTCAAAATAAACCAACTTGGGCTTCCCTGATGGCTCGGTGGTAAAGAATCTGCCTGTCCATATAGAAGACACAGGTTCGATCCCTTGTCCAGGAAGATCCCACATGCAGTGGGGCAACCAAGCCCGTGTGCCACAACTACTGGGCCTGTGCTCTAGAGACCATGAGCTGCAACTATTGGAGCTTATGCACACTTGAGCCCATGCTCCACAATAAGAAAAGCTGCTGCAATGAGAAGCCCTCGCTTCACAATTAGAGTCTTCCCTGCTTGCCGCAACTAGAGAAAAAGCCCATACAGCTACAAAGACCTAGCTCAGCCAAAAATAAATAAAAGTACCCACTGAGTTTCCAGCAAATGTATGAAGAAAAAAAAGTCCATACTCAGGCACATCATCAAGAAATTTCAAAAAAATATAAAAAACAAACCAAGCGTCTTTAAGAGAAGGAGGGGTAGGAAGAGGAGCCTGGAGTGAGTGCCTGAGAAGACCTCTGCTTTCTTCTTCCAGCAGTGGGGAACTGGCAAGGCAGAGTTGATTCCTGGGTTTTGAAGCTCTGGCCTTTTCTGAGGCCGGATACACCTGACCCTGGTTGTCCCAGGCCTTTGGAGTCTATTTGGGTGTCTCTCATTCCTTTAGTTCTTTATAGCTGATTGTCTTCAGTGACCTTCAGCCCATCCTTTGTACCTGTTCTGATTCCCTATTTCTAGTTGCTGGGGTGCAAGTGAGGGGCAGAGATTGTGGTCTCTCTTCTTTCATATTCTAGCCCTAATTCTCCTCTGTTGTTTGATTAAGAGATTTCAATTATAGACCAAATTGTATTAATTGAGCTGACAGTAAAAAAGATTGTGGAGAATTTTTTTTCCTTAGTATTTGACTATTTTATATTAACAGGTATCACTTTTATAAACAGGTAAAGAAAGAAAAAGGTTATGATGTATGCAAAGATTTAGTCAAAGAGTCGGGGTATTCACTGAACTGTTGTTTAAAATAGTGAAAAAATAGAAACTTAAATACCCAATAATAGGAAAAAGATTGAATACATTACACAGTGGAAGACTATGCAGCCATTAAAATGGTGCTCTAGACCTGTATTTATTAGTGCAACAGGTGTTTATCATATATCAAAGGAAAAAAAGCAGGTTACAAAACAATATATACCATATAATCACATATTTTTGGCTTGCTTCAAAAATTCTCTTCCAGTAGTGTGACAGAGTTTATAGAAGCCTCCTATGGCAGAATACCTAAATGCTATATAAAGCACAACAAACATATTTTAAAAGTAACTTGGTGAGGTCCCGAGGAAATAAGGATAATCTCCCAAGTGCGTCCCCCTGAAACAAACAAAATAATACAAAGCAAAAAGGAAATAGTAAGTAAACAGAGAGGTCAACCAAGTAGAAACTTAGAGCTTTGGGAACTGGGTAAGGGTAAGAGAGTTTGGGGGAGAACCAGAGAGTAAGCCCTATAGCCTAAGAAGATGAAAGAGCTAGATGTGAGACAACTCTATTCCCCCCAAAGCTTGGACTCTCAAGGGGCTACATGCTTAACAGAAAGGAAGAATTCCACCTGCTTGCAGAGGGAACCTACAAGCAAACCTATCCAGACTGCAGCACTAGATGTCAACATTAATAAAAATGTTAGCTTCCATGTGAGTTCTGCTAACACAGGGATTTGCGGTTGGAATTTTAACTTTCCCTTCTTTTAAGTAAACCATAAGCTTAAAACGTTAAATGGCCCCATGTTATTAATTGTTCTTGAATTCCAACAGAAGCAAATGGAATTCTCCCTAGAGAAAAGCATCTTCAATCCAAACTTCTGGATTAAATTCAGCCAAATATAAATTCATCAAAAAATTACTGAATATATATATGTAAGGATTCAAGTCACCACAAATGAGTATCAGCAGGAATGATAATCAACAGGCTTAAATCTTTAAGGGGTCCAGAATTTGGAAAAATCAGATGAAGAATCTGAAGCCATGGGGAAGTGTTTAAAGAAACAGAAGATGGAATAGAAAACATAAACCAGGAATAAGAGATGATAAAAAAGCCCGGAGAGATGTAGGAAAAAATAAATTATCAAGAAATAAAAAATTTTATGTAACCATTAAAATTAAAACTGCCATACAGAAGATATAGCTGAAGAAAGTACACTAAAAGGTGGACCTGAAAAAATTCAGCAGAATGCAGCAACAGAGACAAGCTGATAAAAAAAGGGTTGAGGCAAAAAAATTGAGGTGATCTTTCAGTCATCAAATTGGCTTCTCCATGAGGAGAAGAGAAAGAAAAATGGGGCAAGGCAATATTTGAGGAGCAAATGACTGAAAAATTTCCAGAATTGATGAAAGACAGGAATTCACAAATACAGAAAGTACAATTTATGCCAAGAAGGATGAATTTGAAGAAATCCACATCTAGACACAATTCAGTAAAACTGCAGAACAATGAAGAACAACAAACTAAAGGCTAGAGAGAAAACATAGATCATCTACGAAGAAATACAGCTAAACCAGTGGTACAATTCTCCACAGCCATTAGAAACCAGAAGACACTGGAATGATTCAAAGTGCTACAATAAAGGGGGAAAATCTATAAACATTGAATTGTATCCTCAGTAAAGTTGTTTTTGAGACAAAGTTTTTTTTTTTTTTTTTTTAAAAAGACACTTTCAAATAAGTGAAAACTGAGTTTAACGCCTACAGAGTCTTCTAAAGAAATTTCTTAAGAGTCACCTAAAGAAATTTCCAGTGGATGTGCACCAGGAATATGAAGAAAACCTACCCCATGTGAAATGCAAGAAGGAATATCAGTTTTCTCATAAGTTCAACCACAAAATTATTTAGCATCATATCAGACTCAGAGAAATGAGAAGGTGTGGTTCGCTGATTTTAAAAAGGATCTGCTGGAACTTTCCTGTCTGTCCAGTGAATTAAAAACCGAGTTTCCATTTTAGGGGTCATGGGTTCGATCCTTGGTTGGGAAACAAAGACCTCACATTGCCACATGGCCAAGAAGAAAAGAAAAAAGCAAAAAGGATCTGTCACCAACAATTCCACTTCTGGAATTGAAATTCCACTCAAAGGAATTGAAAGCAGTGGCTCAAACTGATATTTATACACGAATGTATTTATTGGTGAGATGCAAGCATTATTTACAATATTAGTTGTAAATGCAGCATTATTTGTAATAGCCAAAACGTGAAAACAACCCAAATGTTCATCAGTGAATGAATACAAAATGTGGTATATGCCATACAATGGAATACTATTCAGCCTTAGAAAGGAATAAAATTCTGACACAGGCTATAATGTGGATGAACCTGGAAGCTATTATGCTAAGTGAAATAAGCCAGTCACAAAAAAGACAAATATTGTATGATTATACTTTTATGAGCTATCTAGAATAATCAGTTCATTGAGACAGAAAGGAGAATGGTGGTTGCCAGGGGCTAAGGGGAGAAGGCCATGAGGAGTTACTGCTCAAGTGGTACAGAGTTTTAGTTTAGGAAGATGAAAATTTCTGAAGGATAGTGGTGGTGGTTATACAACAACATGAATGTACTTAATGCCACTGAACTGTACATTTAAAAATGATTGAAGTGGTAGATTTTATGTTATGTATGTTTCACCACAAAAAGACCTGCTAAAAATGTGATTCCATATATTAGCTAGGAAGATATGAAGATTTCTATTAACATTTAGTTATTTGGTTTGAACATTAAATTTTACTGGGAAGAAACATTGAACTTTATGTATATATATAAATATCTAAATGAACAAATAGAAAAATGTTTAAAGTGATGGATGGTAGGTTTGCAGGTGCTGTTGTTTTCTTATATTTTATATTCATATTTTTCTGTGTATTTTTAGATTTTTATTTATTTATTTGGCTGTCCCGGGTCTTGGTGGCGTGCAGGATCTTCATTGAGTCATGCGGGCTGAGTAGTTGTGGCCTGTGGGCTTAGTTGCTCCAAGACATGTGGGATCTTAGTTCCCTGACCAGGTATTGAACCTTTATTCTTGCATTGCAAGGCAGATTCTTAACCACTGGACCAACAGCAAAGTCCCGTTTATCTGTATTTTCTAACTCTCCTAAAGTGAATTTGATGGACTGCAAGGAGATCAAACCAGTCAATCCTAATGTTGAATCCTAATATTGAAATCATCCCTGAATATTCATTGGAAGGACTGATGCTGAGACTGAAGCTCCAATACTTTGGCCACCTGATGTGAAGAACCAGCTCATTAGAAAAGACCCTGATGTTGGGAAAG
This sequence comes from Muntiacus reevesi, assembly GCF_963930625.1. Classification (NCBI taxonomy): domain Eukaryota; kingdom Metazoa; phylum Chordata; class Mammalia; order Artiodactyla; family Cervidae; genus Muntiacus; species Muntiacus reevesi. The sequence goes on along the minus strand of NC_089255.1, from coordinate 20,346,892 downwards.
AATGAAGGCAGGAGGAGAAGGGGACAACAGAGGACGAGAGAGTTGGATGACATCACTACTCATTGGGCATGAATTTGAGCAAGCCCTGGGGATGGTAAAGGACAGGGAAGCCTAGTGTGCTGCAGTTCATGGGGTTGCAAACTGAGCGACTGAACAACACCACAAAAGTGAATTTATGAAAGTTATTTGGTAGGGCTACATCTCAGCCTCCCTTTTCCCCCAGGATTGGAGGTGCAGCAGCTTCCCTATCCCCCATGTCACTGCCTTGACCTGGAAACCCACTCTGCTGCTTCCTCCTGACTTTTGCAGCTATCCATCTGCTGGTGTCACATTTAATACCTGATTGAAGTTGGCCCTTGGTGTTCCGGTGAGGAATAGGGTTTTGACAGACAAAACCTGGGAGAAGTGATTCCAGCAGAGAGGATGTCATGAGCAAAAGTGCAAACTTTACAGGGTGAACTTTGGGAAAGACAAGGGGTCTGGCTAAGTCGCCTTTCTCCACCATAAGTCATTATTGTCATCAGTATCATCAACAATGATAAAAAGCTAGTGTTTTTTACACTTGATGGTTTACAAAGTCTTTTCACAGAATGTCATCACAATTCTGAGAGGTCAGACCTATTGTCAAATTTTGTAGATGAAGAAATTTTTTTATTTATCTCTCTCTCTCTCTTTTTTTTTCGGTCCGGATGTGAAGAAGAAACATAAAACAAGAACCTCTGTTACTGTGGCAGGGTAGGTCCTCCCCTAGCTGGCACACGGCTACTTCTGCTTATCAGGGGAAATCTTATCCCTGCTCTCAGCTGCTGAAAAATACCCTCCCCAGAGAGGGAAAGGGTACAACTATGAGCAAATTAGCTGTCACTTTGGGAGACTGGGCTGCATTCTACTTAGAAAAGTCACAAACCAACCAACCCCCACCCCCCACTCCAGGGAGCAGAGAAGAGTTATGGAGAAAACGCTCTGCTTGGAGAGGAATCTATGGTATTGTGATTTATAACAAGAAACAGTTGCTCTTTGACCCCATTCTTGGCACAGAGCTCCTAAAACACTTGGAATTTCCAGTGTTGAGAGAGGAATGTTGCTACATTGATGAAGTGACTTTTGGACAGCCCTTAGGTACCAAAGGGATGGGGGCTGGTTGCCAGAGGGACCAGCCTTGTGATTAGAACGTTGGAACCTTTGGTACCTGATTCATCTTCAAACTCTGGATCAGAGAGAGGGGCTGGAGGTTGAATCAGTGGCAATGAGTTAATCAATCACGCCCATGTAATGAAGCCTCCACAAACCCCCAAAAGATGAGTTTGGAGAGCTTCCAGTTTGGCAAACACATCAATATTCAGGGAGAGTGGCATCTGGAGAAGGCATGGAAGCTCTATGCCCTTTCCCCTGTACCTCACCATGTGCATCTCTTCCATCTGTCCGTTCCTGAGTTAAATCCTTTTCTAATAAACCAGAGATCTAGTAAGCAAAATCTTTCCTTGTGTTCTGCATTGCTCTAGTAAATAACTGATACCAAGGTAAGGTTTGATGGAAACTTCAATCTATTGCCTGTTGGCTAGGAACCCAGGTGATCACTTGGGGTTGAGACTACTATCTGAAGTTGGGGGAGGGGCAGATTGTAGGACAGAGTCCTTCACTACCTTGTGGGATCTGATGCTCTCTCCAGGTAGTGTCAGGATTGAGTTGAATTGTAGGACACCCTGATGGTGTCCCAGAATTGCTTGGTGCTGTGGGACACCTGCCCCTTCCTGATACACCTTGGAATTGGGTCCAGAACCTTTAGGATCCCTACTGAGGTGGCCCCTGCTTCTCTCTGCTTTTGGATTCGTTTTGGAGGGAATCTTTTTCAGTGCCCGGGGCATGCTCTTCTCTTTTAGTGTTCCAAGGAGGACAAAAGCCTCTTTTCACTTGTTTTCCTCAGTAAGTGGAGAGACTGATGCTTTCACCAAGAACTACTCTGTCTAGGGCCACCTGCCTCAGCAAATGGAATCTCTGCTCACCATCGGTTCTTCACAGAGTGGGTTTGGCAGAACCTAAGCTGCCTGTCTGCACCGTCAAGGCAAGGGAAATTAGAAGGGTAGCTTCTTTTTATTCTACCTTAGCATGAAGGGACTACAAATATTTTGAGCAACCATCAATGACAAGTGTCCATACATGTTGTTCTTTAGTTGCTAAGTCATGTGTGACTCTTTGTGACCCCATGAACTGCCACCTGCTAGGCCCCTCTGTCCACGGGGTTTCCCAGGCAAGAAGACTGGAGTGGGTTGCCATTTCCTTCTCCAGGGGATCTTCCCAACCCAGGGATTGAACCTGCATCTCCTGCATTGGCGGGTGGTTTCTTTAGCACCGAGCCGCCAGGGGAGCCTCTCCATACACAGACAACCATAATTCGCCTTCTTGTATCAGGGTGGAGTCCTTCTCTCTTTGCTTTCTGTGTCTAGTTAATGCTGGTGATTTAATTTCTGTGCTCTCCTAGCCTCTCTCATCCCAGTAAGGCAGCTTTCCCAGCTGAAAGCTCTGCTCTCTCTCTCTCTCATAGGGAGTTAACTATCATCTAGTGGTCAAAGGTCCAGGCTCTGAGGTTAGGCTACCTGGAACTTAATTCTGCCTCTGCAAGTTACTAGCTGTTTGATATTTAACAAGTTACTCAATTTCTCTGCGCTTCAATTAATTGTACTACCGACTGGACTGGGTTACTGTGAGGATGAAATGAAATCACACAGGAAAGAATGCAGCCCATTTCCAGGTACATGTTTTATGCTTAATAAGTGATAGACACTAATACAGTCAGGATTATTGTGTTTCCAATCTGAGGAACATTGCTAATTCACTATTTGTAGAGCAGAGAAAGATGATTGCACTGCTGCTCAGAGAAATAGCTAGCTTTTCCTTCTGGTAAATTCCCAGCCCCACCCTTTCCTCCCAGGGCCCCTTTAATGACTCACCCCTCAGGTATTCTCACTCCTCTCTCCCAGACAAGTGTCCTGAGGGAGCAATTGAGGAAGTCAGTTGTGTCCCTGCCTGTGGTCCAGAGGAGGACTTGAATTCCGGGTCACAAGCTTCTCAGCTGTCAGGTTGTCTAAGGTTGAGAAGGTCACGTGGTTGACCCAAAGATGGGCTTTGGGCCCAAAGCAGCTGCTTTTGGTGCCCCCCGCCACACATTCTCAGGTCCCCTTTGATTTGAGCTGCACCCACGGTGGATCTGCCCCCCACCCCCCAACCGGCCTCAATCCTGCCAGGGCCCCATCCAAAAGGTCTCTCTGGGTTTTTCTCCCTCATTTGACAGAATTGTGGTAAGAGGAGGAGAGTTAATGCCTTGGGGGCCACCCTTGTGGTGGAGGACATGGGTCAATGCCCCAGTCTCCTGTCTTTCAAAGGGTCAGTTCTCTTTTTTCTCTTCTTTTTATGAATCCATTGACTGTAGCCCGCCAGGCTCCTCTGTCCATGGAAATTCCCAGGCAAGAATACTGGAGTGGGCTGCCATTTCCTTCTCCAGAGGATCTTCCCGCCCCAGGGACCGAACTCATGTCTCGTGTGTCTCCTGCACTGCAGGCAGAATCTTTTACTGCAGAGCCATTGGGGAAGGCCCTTGGCATCTAAAAAATTAATACATAAACTAGTTAATTTTTTTGCTGTGCTGGGTCTTTGTTGCTGCTCCGGCTTCTCTCTGGTTGCGGTCTGGGGGCTTCTCAATGTGGCGGCTTCTCTTGTTGCGGAGCTTGGGCTCTAGGGTGCGCAGGCTCAGTAGTGGCAGCATGAGGGCTCTCAAGCACAGGCCCAGTAGCTGTGGCTCAGGGCTTAGTTGCTCCGTGGCATGTGGGCTCTTCCTGGATCAGGGATCGACCTGTGTTTCCTGCATTGGGAGGCGGACCCTCTACCACTGAGTCACCAGGAAAGGTCCAGAGGGTCAATTCTGAGGTATGTCCCATTACTCTCCAGAGGGCCTCTGACAGGACTGCGCTCCACAGCAGTAGCTAGCTCAACAGATACCTTTTGGGGGCATCATCTCCTTCCCTGACTCACATTTTCTGCTCCATCCCTTCTGACCCTTGGGAGCACCCTCCAGGAAGTCTCATGCTCTGGCCTCAGACGGTGTTTTCAGGGGAACACAATCCAAGCCCTCTGCCATGCTTCCTCCTCATTGTTTATCCTCTGGATGTCTTTGTGACTAGGATCCCTCCCTGTCTGGAAGGAAAGCGGGCAAAAGTGGGATCAGAAATGAATCTAACTCCTTCGGAGATGGGAAATCATGTATTCATGTACCTACAGCTTTCTCATCTTTTATCTCACTCAAATTTTAGCAACAAACCTGTAAGGCAGATTATTATTAGCCCCATTTTATGGACGAAGAAAATGAGACGCTGTGAGAGTTTAAGTAACCAGTCTAAGCTCACACAAAAACTTTAAAAAACCAGGTCTATGCTCTTTCATTCATGGGGTCGAAAAGAATCAGACACTGAGCAACCGAACTGAACTGATGCTCTTTCAGCTGCTTTCTTTTACGGGTGAGGTCCTCTGAAAGAGTCTTCTGGAAGCAGGACTTTGAATCAATCAAGCAAGTTTATCAGGGTTTTTTTTTTTTTTTTTTTTGGTTTCATCCTGTGGCATGTGGGATCTTAGTTTCCTGACCAAGGATTGAACCCATATCTCCTGCACTGGAAGCTCGGAGTCTTAACCACTGGACCATCAGGGAAGTTCCTATCAACTTTTTTAAGTTAAATATTTTAACAGCATTATTTAAGTAGAGTTGACATTCAATACATTGCCCATATTTAAAGTGTACAATGTGATGAGCTTTGACATACTCATGTGCCAGTGAAACCATCAGCACAATTAAGATAGTGAACATAGGTATCACATCCGAAACGTCCTGCACCCCCTTTCAACCTTTCCCTCTGCCTTTCTATTCTATTTTCCCTTTCTTGGCGACCACTAATCTGCTTTCTGTCAATTTAGATTGGCTTGCCTTTTCCATTTTATATTAATATAAATGGAATCACATAGTATGTGTTCTTTTTTTATCTGATCTCTTTCACTTAATGTGGTTATTTTGAGATTCACCTCTGTTGTTGTGTGTATAAAGAGTTTAGGGCTTCCCAGGTGACACTAGTGGTAAAGAACTCACCTGCCAATGCAGGAGACATAAGAGACACGGGTTTGATCCCTACGTTGGGAAGATCCCCTAGAGGTGGGCATGGTAACCCACCCCAGTTTTCTTGCCTGGAGAATCCCATGGATTGAGGAGCACGGTAGGCTACAGTCCATAGGGTCACAAAGGATTGGGCATGACTGAAGTGACTTAGCATGCATGCATAGTTTATTCCTTTTTATTGCTGAGTAGTATTCTGTTGTACTGCAATTTCTTCATCAGTTCATCTGTTCGTGGACAATAATTTTTGGCTCTTACAAATGTACATGTCATGTACAAGTCTTTGTACAGGCCTATGTTTTCAGTTCTCTCAGGTGAATATCTAGGAGTGGAATGTTCAGTCATATGATAGGTATATTTAACTTTTGAAGAAACTTCTAAACATTTTGTCAGTGTGGTTGTACCAATTTATACTCCTACAACTGATGAGTGAGCCTGCACTCACAGGGGATTGTCCACCACAGAGAGTCCCAAACAGACCTACACCAAGACATATTATAATAAAAGTTGCAAAAATTAAAGGTAAAGAGAAGATCCTAAAGGCAGCAAGAAAAAGAAAAAGATTTAATAACAAGATAACCCTCATAAGACTGTCAGCTGATTTCTCTACAGAAACACTGCAGGGCAGAAGGGAATGGCAAAATATATTCAAAAGTCTTAAAGGGAAAAAGCTACATCCTAGAATACTCTACCCAGTAAGATTATCATTTATAATAGGAGAAATAAATAATTTCTCAGATGAGCAAAAACTAAAAGAATACAGCAACACTAAACTTATCCTAAAAGAAATATTGAAAGGTCTTTTCTATATAGAAAAGAAGCAAGAAGATATAGGAAGAAATAAATC